>NC_091446.1:76549888-76896655 GCF_964237555.1 Oryctolagus cuniculus | reverse complement strand
GCCTGCAATAACCAGGGGGCTGATGCCAGGAACTGTAAACTCAACCCAGATCTCCCACCCTAGTCCCAGGAACCAACTACTTGTGTCATCACTGCTGCCTCCCAGAATCTGCACTGGCAGAAAGTTGGAGTTAGATGCTAGAGCCAGGTATCAAACCCAGGAATTCCAATGTAGCACATGGGCATCCTAGCTGATGCCTTAACTCAAAGGCCAAATGCTTGCCCTTATTTTTTTAAGTCATGTCACTCCCCCTCTTCGTGGAGGAACGACACAGGACCCTGCGCTGTTCTTTTGTCTGCTTGGCCCTCCCCGGGTTTGCTGCTGGTTCTTCCCGGGTTGGCTACCGTCCCTTCCACCTCCATGGAAGGGCGGTTCCCCCTGCCACTTTCCCCACTTCCGCGGGGGAGCGGCACACCGCCGGCCGGCTCTCTCGGGGGCTGCACAGGTGTTCCTCTTAGATGTTCCCCTTAGATGTTCCTGGTGCATGCCGTCTCTTTCCTCCTTTATAGTCCTCCTCCGCCAATCCCAACTCGGCTGCCCACACGCCGAGTACGCTGCTCTCCTCCAATCAGGAGCAGGATCAGCTCTGGAGGTCATCACTCAAGTTGGCAAGAGGCAGCTGCGTAGAAGCTGTTTTCTCCTCTCCCAGCGCCATATTGTGGGAGAGCAGATGCATAGAATAAGTCTTAATTCCAGTAACTTAGTCCAGTCCGAGTTGCTCCCCACAGATCCCCCTTTCTTTTTATT
The DNA here is from genome assembly GCF_964237555.1 of Oryctolagus cuniculus. NCBI lineage: Eukaryota > Metazoa > Chordata > Mammalia > Lagomorpha > Leporidae > Oryctolagus > Oryctolagus cuniculus. Next base: position 76,895,908 of record NC_091446.1, on the reverse strand, counting down.
TTTGGCGTTGATACGCGCCTGTCTTTGGTGCCCCGTGGCACACACTCTGCTCTGCTTGCTAGAGTTGCCCACAGGTGCTTACAAGCCCTATCAATCAGGCAAACAGAATCCGGGTCCTCTCTTCGCCATGTTGTGAGGAGGTTTTTAGGTGCTGATGCGTGCCTGTGTTCGGTGCCCTGCAGCGCATGCTCTGCTCTGCTAGAACTGCCTGCAGGTGCTTACAAAACCTGGCAATCAGGCAAACCGAATCCAAGCCTTCTCATTGCCGTCTTGTGGGGAGACTTATTGGTGTTAATTCGTGCCTATCTTCGGTGACCTGCGGCGCATAAGCTGCTAGCCGCCCGCAGGTGCTTATCATCCTAATCAGGCAGACCGAATCCAAGCTCTCTCATTGCTGTGTTGTGGGGAGGCCTTTCTCTATTTCTCTATCTCCGGGCATTCCTATTTCTCCTATTTTACTTCTATCTACCAGCATTCCTATTTCTCTCATTTTACTTCTAAAACTTGTGTTTCTCTTATCCCTGCGGCTTCCTGGCGCCCACTCCGAGGCTGCTTCTCGGCAGCTTCCCAGCTCTGAGCCGCTTCAGCCAGCGCTTCTCCCATCTGCGCGGCTTCCCGGCTTTGCGCCCGCACCACGGCCTCGCACTAGCCCAGCGTTCCCTATCTACTTGTGCCCCGCACACTCTCTCTGTGCGTGGCAGCCTCCACGAGTCACACAGCCCCAGCTCACGTTTCCGCCACTAGCATTCAATCCAAGTTCCCCGGGCTAACCTGGCGAATTCAACCCAGCTCACGTTTCCACCCCACGATTTGGCTTCCTGTCCTTTGCTCCCCGGGCTAATCTGACGGATTCCAACCTGGCTTACGTTTCCGCTTCTGGTTTTAACTTTTTGCCCCTTATTCCCCGGGCTGACTGGACGAATCCCAAGGTAGCTTTCGTCTCCGCCTCAGCCTGCCCCCGCGGCTTCATCCTCCCTAACATATTTTTCTCTACCCGGTATGTTTCCCTAAGTTTTCTTCCAACAATATTCCTCCCTCATTTCTCCTGGCCTCTCCCCACAGTCCGTATCCAAGTCTAAGTTTCTTATAGGTTTCACTTTCGCTTTCAATCTCCTAGCTTCCCCGCCATAGTCCGCATCCGAGTCTAAGTTTCTTCTTGCTTTCACTTTAAATCCTAACTTCTTTCCCACAGTCCGTATCCAAGTCTATGCCTAGGCTTTCAATAGCTTCTTCCGGCACCTTTTCCGTCCGGTTTTCCCCTAGGCTCTTTGCTAGTCTCTCTCTCTGATATTTTCCCACTTCTTCCCATTTCTTCCCTCCTAGGTTTCCTATCCAAGTCACGGCACCATTATGTCGCTCCCCCTCTTCGTGGAGGAACGACACAGGACCCTGCGCTGTTCTTTTGTCTGCTTGGCCCTCCCCGGGTTTGCTGCTGGTTCTTCCCGGGTTGGCTACTGTCCCTTCCACCTCCGTGGAAGGGCGGTTCCCCCTGCCACTTTCCCCACTTCCGCGGGGGAGCGGCACACCGCCGGCCGGCTCTCTCGGGGGCTGCACAGGTGTTCCTCTTAGATATTCCCCTTAGATGTTCCTGGTGCATGCCGTCTCTTTCCTCCTTTATAGTCCTCCTCCGCCAATCCCAACTCGGCTGCCCACACGCCGAGTACGCTGCTCTCCTCCAATCAGGAGCAGGATCAGCTCCTGGAGGTCATCACTCAAGTTGGCAAGAGGCAGCTGCGTAGAAGCTGTTTTCTCCTCTCCCAGTGCCATATTGTGGGAGAGCAGATGCACAGAATAAGTCTTAATTCCAGTAACTTAGTCCAGTCTGAGTTGCTCCCCACAAGTCAGTATTTATTCAGTTATTTATTTATTTGAAAGGCAGAATGTCAGAGAAAGAGAAAGAGATATCTTCCACCCCCTGGCTCATTTCCTGAATTCCTACAATGAACAAGGCTAACTCTGGTGGAAGTCAGGAGCCAGGAACTCAAGCTGGGTCTCCTACATGGGTGACAGGGACCTAAGTACATGGGCCATCATCTGCTTCCTCCCAGGGTGTACACAAGTAGAGAGCAAAGCCAGGACTTAAACCCAGGTACTCTGACATGGGATGTTGGCATCTCAATCAGAGGCTTAACCCATTGCACCACAATGCCTGCTCAAGGAGCATTTATTCTTGAGAAGTTTCTTCAGTCTTCAAAAGGAGTAAAAATTAAGACCCATTCTTTAGCAGGGAATTGCCTTGTGTAGAAATGAGGCATGTCACTGCTTCCATGGGCTTCCTCTGGCATCCAAATTAAGTGGATGCAAAGAGGAAAACAAGAGAATGGTAGAAATACAGACCCACTCCCTGATAAGCAGCACAGCCCCCTGACTCAGGGAATCTGCTTCATGATTTGAGTTGGGTTTTCTGTTTCCTGTGACTTCAAACATTCCAGCTTATCCAGGCTCAACCGAGGAAATTGCAGGCTGACTCTGACACAGTCTTGGTTACAAGACGTCTCTCTGGTGCAGTCTTCCAGGGCACTGCCCAACACACTCAATTAGTAAAACAAAGTACAAGTGATAAACCATGTCCAAAGCCAATGTTGACAAGACCACAGGGAAACCAGAACAGTTGCACATTGTTTTTGGCACAGCAAATTGGTTCAATCTTTCTAAGGAGAAATCTGTTGCTCTATAATAAAACCTTTAAAACTGTTCACAGTTTTGACCCTGAAATCCTACTTGTGATTATATCCCAAAGAAAAGCTCCTGAATAAAATAAATAAAATTTTAGGTACTCCAAGCAGTGCAACTAAAAACAGGAAAAAGAAATTGGTAAATAATCCAATTATTTGTGGGGAAGCAGGTAAATCAACATAAAGGAATACTATGTTGACTTTCCAAATAACACCAATATTGGAACTATGTCCATTTTGGAATGAATATAAAATAAAGCTAAATGAAAACAGTGGAAAACAAAATGGTAAGAACATGGTATTCCCTAGGATATCAGTCTCTCTCTGTGTTTTCTTAAATTACCAAATCAAATCATCTTCCACGGATGTAGAGGCGGTTGTTTTTCTACAAACACACACATGAGCCGCTACTGCCCAACAGAAGGCACAGCAACAGCAATCTGCAGCAGCCCTTGTGCCAGGCACCGAGCTAAGCAATGGAGACACAAAGGCGAAAAAGGACAATTGTGTGTCTTCATGAACTCCCCACGAAGCCTGGGCTAAAACAGATCCACAGGAAGTCACATCAATGAATAAGGAGTTCACCAGTGGGTAGCAATGGGTGTTACGATGGTACCTGTATCACCAAGTAGACACAGTGGCATTCTTCTATGGACCAAATACTGGTATGCTCCCCAATTTTATAAATTGAAGCTATATCAACACATACACCCCCATAATGCCATGGGATTTGGAAGTGAGGCTCTGGGGAGGAAAGGAGGTCTAGATAAGCTCATGAAAATGAGGCTCCCACAATGGAATTTGTGTCCTTGTAAGAAGAGAGGAAGGTCAGAGCTTGCTCACTCTTTCTATCCAACTTGAGGACAGAGTAAGTAAAGAAGGCAGCTCACACCAGTTAAACCTGCCTTGCCTGCACCTTTCTCTTGGATTTCCCAGCTTCCAGAAGAGTGAGAATCAATTTCTATTGTTTAGGGAGCCCCATCAATGATATTTTGTAATAACAGCCAAAGCACTAAGACAGGGTTCTTTGAGGTGGACAGCAAAGAAATGCTCTGGAAAATGAAAAGAAGGCTTTTGAAGAGCCAGGAGAGAGATATTATGTAGAGCTGTCAATCACATGATAAACTGAAGGTGAGAAGGATTTAGCATGGTCCAGGCTGACAAAAGGGGCTAGAGAGGCTGACACCTGTGCACACAATGGCCTTCCTAAAGGGGTCAGGAACCAGATCACCCAAGAACTTCTCTGCCACCATACAGAATGGGATTGATATGAAATGTAATAGGAGCCAAGAAGCTGATTTAATCTGAGGAGGGACATGCTCAGATGCAATTGTTTAGGGAACTGTTCTTGTTGCTGTGTAAGCAGTGAATGAATTATAAACAGGTCCAAGTTTGGCTGCAGAAAGAACAATGAAGAAGCCTCTGTAGCATCCGAGTGGTGGCTTAGACCAGTGCAGCAGCAATGGGCTCAGAACAGCCACATAACATCTGGAGGTGGCATCTACAGGACACAAACGGATTCCTGATGGGAGCAGAGAGCAGCACTGCCAGGGCAGGGTCCCAGAAGTGGAGACACATTTCCTGTTCCCTCACTGCAGGTGCACAGCATGGGATCTAGAGGACATCACTAATGGAAGAACCGGTGTGACCTCCAAGTGGAATCCACAGGCAGACAACCTGTATCCAGAACTGTACTCAGAACTCTTGGTGAAGACTTGAATTAAGAGATGGCAATTCTCCTGGCTCTTTATCTGACTGTCCTGCTGGCATCCAATAATCTCTGTGTGTGGGAGAGAATTAGCATCTGTGATCACCTTGCCTCCAACAGCTGAGTCTGGGCAAGCTCCTGAGTTTTTGTACAGCTGGATTTTTCCTTTGCTTCTAAGAATACCTGTGTCTGATGAGCTTGCCATTTGAAGCCCAACTTTGCTCATCTTGTGATATCTTCCCCAACCTCAGGTCTTCTCTAGGAAGCAGCAGTCACTCTCATTTCCTATCAAGAGAACTTGTACCTATTGGTAACCCCCATCACGTTTTTAACAATGGTCTGTGGACCACCTCCACCCACCTCTTTCATGTCTGTATTTCCAGACACTGACAAGTGACTGATTTACGTAAGGCATTAGATGTTCGGTACCTATTTGCGGAATGAATGGATGCATGCAAATCTATTTACTCATAGGAAAGGGCTCCAGGGAGAGATGATACATCACATCTGGAGCCACCCATTCAACAGCAATGGAACATCCTGGGGATGCAGCTGCTTAAGGAAGACTTGGAAGAGGCTCTCATTGCAGACATTCTGTACAGATTCCTTATGCTGTGTTCTGTGGATCCCAGCATACCTGTCGGGGCTTGCTCAAAGAACTGGGACCTCCATGGTGTGAATGCCCTGAAATAGCTGGACTCCCATTGCACAGAAAAACCCACCTGGGCCAGTAATCGGTGAAGCTGAAGGAAGACCCAGGACAAGGTAAGGTGGTTTCAGTTCTTGCAAGGAACCTAGCTTATCAGCAACAAGGTATGGGCGACAGCAGCATCGCTGCTCTTCCTGTCTGCCCCAAAAGCTCCTGGGGATTTTGCTGGAGCCCACCCTAACTGGAAATAGATGAAAGGATTCTGGGAAGTGTAGTTCAGCCTAACCAAGTTGACAAAGACCCTACACCCAGCAGTGTTGATGCTGGGGTGAATGAAAGGGGCCCCAGATGTTCTGATTTTTTTTTTCTTACTTTTTTCGGAAGCTGGCTTTGAGGCATCAAAACAATGTTGGGTTCTTGAGATAGTCCCATGAACACATGGCTTGTTAATTCTGGGCCTTCTGTTATTCTAATAAAGGACACTCACATTCTGAGTCTCAGCTGTCACAGCCTCTATTACTGCACTCAAGCTACAGAGAGGCAGGATGAAGGTCAAGAGGCACAGAGCCCTTCCTTCTAAGAGGGAAGAATTGAGAGCCTGCTGCTGGCTCTTTCTTGGAGGACCGCCTGGGCTCAAAGCCCAGTGGAGCACAGGAACAGCAAGTCCAATGTCAGCACTGGAGGTTGCTTCACTGTGTGCTCACTGAGGATGGCTTTCGACAGCTGATAAGTACATAGATGGCTGACTGGGTGAATATTTAAGGACTGGACAGCTGATGATGCCGACAGCACAAAAACAAAATAATTGCTCAAAATTGTCTCTATTCTTAGTGTTCAGAGTTCTGCCTGAGTATTGTCAGAGACAGAACCACATGTGATAAGCAGGGTCCTTAGAACATTCTGACAATACTCACAGTAATAAGTTTCATAGGACTATTCCCCATCATGCCCTTCAATTTAATCAAGTGGCATCACACAAAGCACAGTTTAATAAAGTGGTTTACAAGGGCCCAGGATGAGGAAGTGGAACTGGGACAACATTATGATATATTGAATGGCATGTTTCGGTTTTCCTGATGCTGCATTTGACTCCCTGTCCTTCCCCAGCCAAGCCTCCAAGAAGGTTTATCAGAGTTTCATAAAGTTTTAAAAGTCGAACACTTAGAGGACACAGGACATCAGGCAATCAATCAATAAGGATTTACTGGGGCAGAAAACACCCACCTCCAGCCAGGTGCCAGCTAAGGAGCTCCAGGCTGTGCAGGGGACAGGCTGAGAGGGACAAGGCAGGGGGCAGGGGTTGGTGAAGCCCAGCTGGAGGTCACTGAACCTGTTGGGGACAAATGGGGGAAAAGGGGAAATGCTGACTCACTCAGAACAATATAGGACATTCTGCAGTAATGAGCAACCCCCATATCTCAGGTGCTTTGAACAATGAAATTTTTACCTTGTTTCCTACTTGCCCATAAGGATCCTTCCTATAACTCTAATGTTCCCAGGTATTCAGAGCCCTGGGATGACAGAGCTACCTTCTAGAATGGTGCTAGTTGCCGTGTCAGAGGAAGAGAAATTGCTGTTCTCAAACTGAAGATTGAGCGTTCTGGGCTCAGATGCTGTATACCCCATCGGCTTCGAACTCACTGGTCAGAGCTAATCAGAGCTTCAACCAACTTTGGGTCCGCCACCCAGACGTGCCAAGAGAGAGAGGTGACTACCTGTGGGCAGCAGTGAGGACCAGCCTGGGCAGGAGGGGAATGGCCCAGCCCCATTGCAATCCCCAAAGACTGCTCAGGGACAGTAGCTGGCAATGCTGAAAACAAATTACCAAATTGTGATTATATCCACTGTGGGAAGGGACAAGCTAGGGAGTTCAGAACAGAGGAAAGAAAAATAATGAGAAAATTATCAGAGAAATTTAGGTGAATGAAGTCAATAACGTGTTATCACAAACTACGTGATGTGTGGCCAGGTGGCAGGGAGGCAGATGTTCCCTGAATCTTAGGGCTGAACCTGAAAAGCAGGGGTTCTGAAATCTATCTCAAAACATCCAGGACACAATAGGCATTTAATAAGTGCTGTTTTGTGTCTTTATTCTCTCTGAATTGGCTTTGTTAGTCTCTGAGTGTATTATCAATAGAAATTATACCACTTAATTTCCTCAATGTCTTTATAAACAGCAATGAAAAGACATCCTACAATAGGTATAAAATCTTTATGGATATTAATTCTTACTCTACAACCCCGCTTCTAAAACCACACCTTTAGAATTAATCATTTGTGCGGGTAAAGATTTACTGTCGTGATGTTCATCTCAGGTGCAGAAAGCTGTGAACCATCTAGATACCCTCTAACCCAACCTGTGTGGGTGGGTGGGGAGAGACTTCGATAATTTATGGTACAACCATTCAAGAAAATATTGAGTTTTAAGATTCAGGATAGTCACAGAAAACAGAGGTCACTCTACTCTTTCTGCCTCTATGAAACCAGGTTCTCATTCTGCCTTGTCCTGGTCTCACTGGCCTTTCCCCCACCCCCGACCGACCCTTCATTAACTTTTCCTTCTCTGGCCAACCACAGAACTCTCCCTGGGTCTCCTCTGATGTGTCTGTGCTCTGTTCTCCAAATCCAGGACCAAGACCAAGGTCATTGTGCTTGCAACTGGGACACTCTTCTTCTGACTGCTTCATTCTCACACCCTCTAGTCTCAAGCTCCATGTCATCTGATACTACAAGAACCAGCCCTGTCACACCCTTGTTCCCAGTCCTGCTGCTTGTTCCTCTCTAACATATGATTTCAGGCTCTAAATTTGTGCTTACTTGCTGTGGCTCCCTGGGTGCACTGTTCGCTCCAGGAGCACCTGGCCCTGTTAATAATCCCTGTATCCCCAGGTCCAGGGAGAGCCTGCAGCTCAGGAGCTGCACAAAGCAGGTGTCAATGTGTGCTTTACAAATGCATAGATGATTAATACATGCTAAAAACCAGGTTTCTAAATAAGATTATCCCATTTTATAGGTAAAACAGGAAGCATGGAGAGGGTGAATGTGTTTGTGAGTATATGAAAAGACTGGAAAGACTGAAACCAAATCTTAACATCGGTGATGAAGAGTGAGGTATCATGTATGGGTAATTTAATTTTTTGTCACTATACTATACTCATAGTATAGTATATACTATACTATATATATACTATACTCGATAGTACATATATAAAAGAACATTAAGTATTAGATGGAAGATGAATTTAAAAGATAAATTTATTTTGGTGCAAAAAAAATGAAATCCATGCATTCAGGGAACATTCAAAAAGTTCACGCAAAATGTGTATTATGAAAAAAGTATTCATGGACTTCAAGTTTTTTGCACCAAAATAAGTTTATCCATTTTCCACAAAATTTTTAAGTATCCTCATGTATCTCAAATAAGAAAAATCATATTTTTAAACAAGAAGCCGATTTCAAGTGAACATTTTCAGTTGGCAGGGGCCACCCGGCTGATGACTGGAGACCGTTGGTCAATGCTGGTCCCTGGGAATTTCTGCCTCCAGCAGACACAATGAGCGCATCCTTGAACCTGGCCAGTCTGCTGATTCTCATCACTTCCCCTACATTTCCTTCAGAGGAGGGTGAAGAGTCCCTGGCTTCCTCCTGCCTCACTCTCATTTGGACTTTTTCTTATCTCTGCAGTAATTGAAGAAAGTTAACCTGGGATCAGAGGACATAAAGAGATAATGCCTGGAGCTTAATTCAACCTGCATTTTAACAAGCTGCCTTCTGGTTTCACAGGATACACCCCACAGAGGCCATTACAGAAGCCTGCTCCCCTGCCTTGCTTTGTCCCTGCTGAGCCTCTCATCTGTGCACCTGCAGGAGCTGTCCTGCCCCAGTTCCCAGGGCAGTCAGGTGGCGGGCGCTGCCTTACACTCCCTGAGGACTGACCTAGAACACTGAGTCCCAGGGCTGCCCAGCTCCAGGCATGGAATGGCACTCCAGGGCCGGCCAACCTGGTATTTCCACTGTCATCTGTGGGCATTTACTCCACCCTAATCACACCCGGCATCTTTGAAGTTCTCTGCAAGCTAGCTCAGGTTACTCATATGACCATGGGACTTTTCCTGAATACTTCTTTCTGGAATATGCATAACTTCCCTCCTGTCCTTGCCCAAATTAAAATTCTATTCAGCTGTCTTTGGCTGCTGATCACAGGAGCTATTTCCCCGGGGAAACTGCCTCCATGCTGCTGGTTCCTATGTCCTCCCTGTCCTTTTTGTAAGCCCAACCCAAGTAGCTTACTTTGTCCTGGAAGAGCAGAGGCAGGTGGCCTTCTCACACCATCCTAGCTCTTGAACAGACCAACCAGCCATCCAGACAAATGGCACATGCTCCCCGTATGGCACAACATGGCCTGAAAACAGCCTGTCTCTAACCCTCCACCCTCTTCCCAAACTCTGGAGCCTTGGACTTCCAACACCGGAACCGACAGAGCTGGGGGTGACTTGACTAGATGGAAGCCATTCTCAGGTCGACACTCACAGATGCATTTCTCCTGAGTCTGGGGTGACTTTCTGGGGAACAGAGGTTTTCTGCCCAAATTCCACACATCCTCCAGGGGAGAGAAATCTGGCAACAGGTGAGTTGTCACTCTTCAGATGTTGGACTCCCTGGTAGCACTGAGTTCCTGAGGACACAGACCTGTCCCCAAATGGTGTGTGGGAGCCACGTCTGGCAGAGCACCCCACAGCTGGGGCCAAAAGAGCTTGGCTGCACTGAGGAGCAAAAGGGAGCTCCCACTCCCCACTGTGGCTGTGGCTCCCAGGACTGTACCTTCCTTGGAGGGAGAGATCCTGGGCTTCACTGTGACAGTGTGTGCAGTGGGGCCCTCCACTGTCATTCAGGTCCCTGTGTCTGGGACAATGACTTCTGTCTGAGACCTGATGTAAGATTCCGTCCATCACTCTGTGTATGTGGGGGACAAGTGCCACCTGGCCACTGAACCCCAGGTTTCCACCTTAAGCTCTGGTTATTGGTTGCCTCTGCCTCATCCTGTACCCACCTGTGGGCTCTCTCCTCACCATGTCCCTCTAAGTCCCCAGTGTCACCTTTCTCTGGAGCTATTCCCAATCGCTATGTAACAAAATTATTTTTCAGCACTAATCATGATAATAACAACAGCCAGAAATAAAAAAAAGAAAAACATATCAAATTTCAATTAGCTGTGAATTGGGGGAGATAAATATAAAATAGCTGTGTCACTCTTTTAAATTTCAAACACAGGAGCTGAAACTTCTATCTGCTTATCAAGCATACTGCAAAGTTTTCACATCCCATTTAAATAGAGGTGCATGAAGGACCACAGGGGTGGGAGACAGCAGCTGTTCAAACAGTTCCAAACTCCAAAATCTCACTCTTGGCATGACCATGTGTAGCTGAGTCCATATACATCAGGGACCACATACGTAATGGATGCTCCTCCATAGGCTGATGTCCTTTAATCTACTGTTCGTAAGTCATAAAAACTCACCAGTAACTAGAACTGCTTAGAGCTCAGATAAAAAATGTGGGGAAGGAAATTACTATGGAAACTGTTTAGAATTGGCAAACTCTAGATTACAGGCTGACAGTGCACCCCTAAGAAGTTCGGATGTCAGAGCTTGCACCCCAGTGCCTTGGAATGTGAGTGCATTTGCAGACAGGGTCTTTAAGAAGTGACTGAGTAAAAGGAGACCCCTGTGGAAGGCCCTAGGCTGATCTGATGGTGTCCTTAAAAGAAACATGGACACACGGAGAGGAGTGTACTCACAGAGGTAGGATCTTGCGTTGACACAGAGGGGACAGCTACCTCCAAGCCAGGGAGAGAGGCTGCAGAGGAAAGCAACCCTGTCTACAACATTATTTGTTTAAAATTTTATTTATTTACATATGCTATTTGAAAAGCAGGGAGATACACACATATGCAGAGAGAGAGAGACAGAGACAGAGATCTCCCGTGTACTGGTTCACTGCCCAAATGCCCACAACCACCCAGGTCCACACTGAGCCAGACAAAGCCAGGAGCCAGGAACTCAATCCAAGTCTCTCATGTGGGTGGCAAGGACCCAAGGAATCAAGGCATCACTGGCTGCCTCACAGGGGGGCGCATTCATAGGAAGCTGGAATCAGGAGCAGAGCCCAGACTTGAACCCCAGCACTGCAATATGGGATGCAGCTGTCTCAAGTAGCACCTTGATCACTATGCCAATTGCCCATGCCATGACTTCCAGCTCCCAGAGCTGTGAGCCATACATTCCGACTGTTTAAGCCACCCAGCCTGTGGTGTTTTGTGATGGAAGCCTGGATGATCTAATCCAAATAACAAGATTGATTTTCAGAAAGCTGCAATACTCTTTTTAATTCTTTACAGGCACCGCAGCCTGGAGATGGATTCTGCCACCACTTCCCCATCAGCTGCTGCTGCTCCTCACCTAATGTGGCTAAGCCTCTGCTGTCCATCAGACTGTCCAGGGGTCTCCAGCCAGAACTGACAGCTCTGGTACCAGGCAGCACCTGCCCCCTAGCAACAGGGAAATGATATGGCTGCTTCGTACAGACACAGAGGCCAAAACATCCAATAGACACCTGTGCAGGGATCAGAGTGCATACAGAAGCCATTCTATGGGCGATGCCCCCGCAGCAGTCTCAGAGCCATAGGCAGTCACTGCACACTGCAGCTGCCCTTAGGAGCTGACAGAAGCAAGGCAGACTGGTCTGTAGCATTGTTCCACACACAGAGCCTTACTGGCATGGCCACGTGGCCACATGCCCTAACTGTGATCACAGGGACTGCCCTCATTCAACCCTGGGTCAGGAGCTGTGGTACCAGGAGACCTAACAGGCCTTTCTAGAAACCTGCCCCAGCCTAGAGATCCAAGATGCCCTGCAGAGATGACCCCCAAAGCTCAGGACAATGAAACCCTAAGGTCAGAGAAAGGAGCAGGGGACCCAGACAGCAGGCTTGGCAGAACCTTCATCCAGACGCTTGTCTCTATCCACTGCCCTTTAGCGTAGCACTGGCTCCTCATCTACCCGAGGATGGACTCTCAGGGTGCACCTGTGTAAGGACACTGTCCTCATTCCCCTGGGAAGACATGGCAAGAGGGGAGGGAGGCCACTGAATGAGAGTGTGGAGCTGGGGTCATTTCCTAAGGAAGAAAAGCATGTAGAGGAGAGGCCAAGCCCAGGGAAGCATGCCTAGGGGAAAGAGTCAGTCAAAACTGCTGACCCCAGGAAGCCTGAGTGGGGTAAAAGGCACTGGACAGATAGGCTAAAGCAGCTTTCCCAGGGGCTGCTGGCTGGAGCACAGGGTGGGGGAGGGCTCACGCCCTCTATGACTCTCCCTCCCCCTCCCCACAATGACTCAGTCATGCACGGCCCCACCCACCGGCTCAGTCCCTTCCCCAGGACCCAGCTCAGAGCTCCCCTCTTACTCTTAGGTTCACTCTCCTCACTCACTCTCCTGGGCTGCAGTGGTAATCACTACATTTACAGTCTGGGTCATGATGCTGCCCTCCTGGAGATCCCACTGCTGAGCTCAGCACCTTCTGGCTGGGAACTGCTGGAGAGAGGCAAACACCCTAAAGGGCACCCAGACAGCATGCAATTATAGATCAGTAGAAACCCTCCCGCTGCGTGTGCTCCTCCAGATCATCAGCAGAGAAGCTGGGGTGGGGCTGGCAGATGCAAGAGAGAGGGCATCAGCCTCTGTCGATGCTTTCTATTGGGAGTGTTGCTCCCACTCCCCACAACCTCTGCATCGACATGATGCTTCTGCAACAGTGCATAGAGGTAGCATGGCAAAGGGAGCCGTGACCTCTACCAGGAGAATGGTTCTGTTGCTGACACTGGGTTTAGAATTGCTAGATCATCGTGGCAATCAGAAGCAGATACACATTCTGATCATGTTAGTATTAAAAAGACTTCCTTCTGCTATGCACCAAGGGAGGATGTTGCCACTGCTCCAGCCTTCATACTCCTGCTACTGCCTACCATGCACACGAGCAAACAGAGCTGACCACCGTTCTGAGAGCAGACCCATCAAACTGGCATTTTCCCCCTAACCTGTGGACTCAGGGGAGCCGGGCTGGTGGTGTGTCTCAGCAGAGTTAAGCCACCACCTGCCTGCCACGCCAGTCTCCCAAACATTGGAGTGCTGGTTTGAGTGCCAACTGCCCCCCTCCAGCCCCCTGCTAATGCACCTGGGAAAGCACCAGAAGATGGCAAAAATTCTTGGGCCCCTGCCATACATGTGGAAGATCTGGTTCCTGGCTTTGGCCTGGCCCAGCCTCTCTGCCACTGCAGCCATCTGGGGAATGAACCAGCAGATGGAAGACCTCTCTCTCTCTTTCTCTCTCTCTCTCTCTCTCTCTCTCTCTCTCTCTCTCTCTCTCCTACAAATAAAGAAAACAGATCTTAACAAAGGAGGGAGAGGCAGAGGGAGAGGGAGAGTGAGGAGTCCCTTGGGCAAACCTCTGGCACATAGAAATCCCTCAGAGAAACAAAAACAAATTAGAGCCAAAGGAGAGGCCTGCTGGGACCGGAGCTCTGGCCATGATAGCAAGTGCAGCTCCTCAGTGAATACAGCAGTTTTCAAACCTTGCAAAGTGTCCATCTATTTACTTCTAGAGGATTTCACATGACTTTTTCCTATCAGGGACCATCAAGGATTCTGTTCTACAGGTACTGTGGGTTTCCGTCTCCTCAGCGGGGCATCTGTGGTTGGCAAAAAGAAACAAAAAGCACGAAAACCAAGGATCTGAGGAGGTTAAATGACTCAGAAATAAGGAAAGGAGACCCTGTTTCTAACTCTGGCTCCCTCACTAGGTTACTGGGGGGCCCTGGGTATTCCTTGGCACTGTAACAAGGTAACACCAACACTTAGACACCAGACACTGATTTTCTCAGTGTAAGAAGTCCCAGACCAAGGTCCTGCAACTCAGTTCCAGTAGAGGGCTCGGCTCTTGATTTGCCCTTGGGCCCCAATCGCACTGTGGCTTCACGTGGGAGGGCGGGCACAGGTAAGTGGGAAGGGGAAGAGAGCATGCTCTGGATCCTCTTCTCACAAAAGACTAAGTCTAGCGCCCCACCTCTATGGCCTCATTTAACCTAAACTACTCCCCACATGGCCCCCTCTCTAAGTATGGCCACACTAGGGATTAGGGCATTGACATAAGGATTTGGGGGTGAAACAAACATTGAATTAATAATATTTTGGACATTGTCTCTATCTCTCTTAGCTTCAAAGAAATGGGAAAATCAATACTTGCCTTGTTTAAATCACCAGCAGGCAGAAAAAAACATCATCAAAAGGACCACAGAAATTCATAGTCTAACACCAACCAAAGAAATTGTCATGGCTAGGATGCCAACTTCAGAATACCAAAGTTAATGTACTTTGAGGACTCAAACTTCAGACTGATGGCAAACAGAGCATGAGAATGTAGCATCAGGAATACAGACTTTGGAGACTGGGATCTAAGTCAGAATCTGCTAACTATACAGTGCTACCATCACTACATTTGGCATCAGGAAAACAGCTATCTGCTCATGATAGAGTGTTTAGGTCACACGGCTGGAGTGGTCAGACCTCTAGTTCCAGCACCTCGGATTTTCTGTTTCATATGGTGTGGGTGGCACTGTTCCTAGCCTAGACATGGTAGATGGCCAGACAGACCCAAGCAAAACCAATACTGCCCATTATCTCTTTAGCGTGATGATTGGATCAATAGTGGACATGAAGCCTAACTTGATCCAACATTCAATGATAAAGGGACTCTCCCTGATTCTAGTACTTGTGGGTATCTGAGAGAGATTGGTTCCAGGACCTTCCATGGATAGCAAATGTCCAGATGTTGAAGTCCCTTATTTAAAGCTACTTATTATTTGCACATAATCTACATGCTCACCTCACAGACAGTCAGCTCTCTCTATCTGCAACTTCCAAAACTGTGGATTCAACCAACTGCAGATTGAGAATATCCAGGGGAAAACTGTATCTGTGCTGGACACGTGCAGGCTTTCTTTCTTATCATTATTCCCCAAGCAATGTAGCAAAACACCTCTTTACATAGCATTTACATTTTATTAGGTATTATAAATAATCTAGAGATGATTTAAAGTATATGGGAAGATTATGTAGGTTATATGCAAATCCTATACTCTTTTATTTAAGAGACTTGAGCATCCATAGAGTTTAGTATCTGCAGGGGTCCCAGGACCAATCCCCCATGGAGTCTGAGGGATGAGTGTGCTTTAAATAATCTGAAGATAACTTGTAATGCCTCATACAATGCAAAGCTGTGTAAACAATTGGGCTGCTGTATTGTTTAGTTAAGAATGACAAGGGAAGAAAGTCTGTACATATTCAGTGCATACAAAATTTTTTCTGCAGTTGGCTGAGTCACGGATGTGGAATCTATAGATACAGAGCTGGCTGCCCTCTTGGAGCTGTGGAGGCCGTCTTGTCACTTTCAGTGGAGAACCTGCCAGGTGTGGGGGCCATGCAACGGGAGGCAGAGCTGGGAGGTGAGGAGGAATGTCTTCCCAGTGACCTCCTAGGAGTTCACGGAGCAGCCATTCTGAGTCCATTTTCATTTACACCAACCAATGTGTTGCTTTCCATCACTTTGTTTATTTTTTGGCTTTAAAGATATTTTGAGTTGGATTCCTCTTAATTGCAACAGAAAAAGAAACAATGCACAAAGAACAGGACCCAGGAGTAGGCTGTTGGAAGTGACAGCCCCAAATATGGAATTGATTGTGCTACTGGAAGATCACGGGATCCCTGCATCTGCGGCCAGGAGGCTGTCTGTTCATATCACACTGATGTGCCTCTTACAGGTTCACTTACGTCCTGGGACTCCTGCTCTGTACCTAAGAGGCTAATGTGCTCAGTGACTCCTGAGAAAAATACAAATAAACTACAACACAGTAGCCTCTGGCAGTTGTGAATCCCTTTAGAGAAGCAACCGAAACAGAAACTGTTGAAGGAGGGTATAAGAACACTGATGCCTAACCCCTAGTGAAAGCTTTATCTGCAAGTCGTTCTGCAAAGAGAAGAACCGAGCAGGAGCCCCACACAAGTCAGTGCTTCAGTTCTTGGTTCCCAAGAGGACTTGTGGCCTCCATCCCCATGTGGCCCTTCCCATGCAACAGTCATTTGCTGAAGGGGCACTTGCAAGGCAGGCCTTTCTCAAAATCCCAGCTGCAACTGTTGTGTCCTCACTTTTCTAGCAGTGCCTGAAGACAGGTGCCTTTCACTGCATGGCCTACTCTGAGCCCAGTGGAAACAGGCCAAGACAAATGCAGGGAGCCCATTAGCAGGAATTCAGCCAGGAGCCTACTGGGTAATTATGATGAAAAGACCTGAAATATCTCCCTTGTGCCACAGACATTCAAGCTAAATCGCACAGGAATTACCATGGAGATACATGAAATAAGTTTGTTGCAGCATCCAATAGGAGAAGGAAAAGGAGTTGTGCACACACAAAAACAAAGTTGTACAAAACTGCACATAAAAAGCAATGTAAGTCAAATTTTTAAAAAGATTTATTTTATTTATTTGAAAGGCAGAGTAATACAGAGAGACAGAGACAGGAAGAAAGAGATCTTCCATCCACTGGTTCACTCCTCAAATGGGCACAATGGGCAGGTCTAGGCCAGATCAAAGCCAGGAACCAGGAACTCCACTGGGGTCTCCCACATGGGTGCAAGGGTCCAAGCACTTGGGCTATCTTCCGCTGCTTTCTTAGGTGCATTTGCAGGGAGCTGGATGGGAAGTGGGGCAGCTGGGACTCAAACTGGAGCTCTGATATGGGATCCAGCATCACAGGTAGCAGCTTAAACCACTGCACCACAATGCTGGCCCAAAGTAAAACTTCTTAAATGTTTACTCATTTATTATTTATTTGAGATGGAGAGAGAGAATATGCTCCTAACCATTGGCAGTTCACTCCCCAAATGTCTGCAAAGGCTGGGAGCTGGGGACTCAATCCAGCTCTCCCAAGGGTGGCAGGAACCCAATTACTACAATTACCAGGGCCATAACGGCTGCCTTCTAGGGTCTGTATTGGCAAGGAGCTGCAGTCAGGAGTTGGAGCCAGGTACCAAGCTCAGGTATTCTAATGAGGGATGTGGATGTCTTAACCAACATCTTAACCACTAGGCTAAACAGACACCCAGATTATGGTCATTCCGAGGACAAATCAGATTAAAAACTCAGACCCTATGGAGAGAGATTTTTTTGAAGAGTTTACCATTGAGGCACAATGACTGGCAGCCTTCCCAATTTTACCATCTGAGATGTAGTTGAAGTGGGAAGCTGCCTTTCAGGGTAACTAAGCAGAGCTTGTTGGAACCCTGATCTTTGGCCACTGATGACTGCCTGTGTTTGGGGGTTTCTACCTCTTCTGTTGCTTCTTCTGTTCCAAGATGGGGTGCAGCAGACTCAAGTGTGCACCACACCTCAGCCCAACTCCAGGGAAGGGCCAGCAGAGAGGATTCCCAAGAGTGCTCAGGGCCTGAGTGCTTGCTGGGCCTTGCACCTCTAGGCATGGACTGTGCTCGGCTTCATCAAAGAGCTGAGGGCAGGAGCTGCCCGGAAAACTCTGCTTCTCTTCTCCCTCACTACTTCACCAACCTCACATCACACCACGGGTAAGGTCAGGAGCCTGTGCGTCTTTCCTTGTGATACACACAAGGCCGAACCACCTGCATTTTTTCCAGAATTCTGATCTGTGCTTTTGCATGTTCCGAATCCATGTATCTTTGAGAGATAGTGAGTTTGCAACCACGAGCATTCGGAGCTGAAGGGATCTGGAAGAATCATCAGGTTCAAGTGCACTTCCCTTTCACTTTGGTTCAGTTTTGGGGGACTGAACCAGCTTTCTCCACAGATGCAGAGTGGTCATGACTCCAAGTGCTTTGGTTACTAGCTGGGGGCAGTTTGCACCACGTTGCCCTGGCTTCTTTCTTGTAACTATCAGTCATGCTCAGGTTCCCCTACTCAGGACAGGATCTTGCCAGCAGAAAATAGTTCCAGAGAAGTCCAAAAGGGGTCAGTGCACCCTTTGATGCTGCCCCTTCCCTGTCTTCCATGCAGGGAAGATGAATGTACAGTGGGCGGGGAGATGCTTCCAGACCCTCAGAAGCAAACATTCCAGCCCAGCCAGCCACCAGGAGACCCCTTCTGTTACCATGGAAACAACCATGGGAAGCCCGGGAGTAGATGGCACCCTCTAACTCGGTTTAAATGCAAATTCTGCCAGTAATTAAGAGGCAAACCACAGTAAGAACATTACCGGAGATGTATAGTCGCTGGAAAGGTAATAAATGCCTGCCTCAAAATGGATATGATGAAAAATTTGACAGTTTGTCTCAGCAAGAAATTTTGTCTTTAGAAAACCTCAACAGTTTCTATCTTCCCCCTCCAGTTTTGGAAATTGTCATTCCAAGGTTTTCGTGGGCTTTTTTTTCTTTCTTTCTTTCCAGTACGAAAGATCCAGGCTTGCAATGGTTCTGAAATGCTTCTCATTAGCAGGTGTCTCTTCTCTTTCCCCGGAGCTCTCACTGGAGCCTTCCATGGGCCAGAGTTCCATTGACATTTCAGCTTCAATTTTCCTGTTGTTGTTGAAGAATCAATTGGTTTGAAGGGGAGATTTTTCTCTTCTGTTCGTTTCCTTCAACTTGCTCCTTGCAGGGAACATGCATGTGGGCTCCTCAATTACTAGACCCTGGGTGATCAGCCCTGTCCTCAAGGGTGTCTCCACCCACCCCACCTTGCCGCCACAGGCCACTGGTACTTTCCCAGGTAATTGGAAGGCTTCGTCTCAATAATCCTCAATAATTGCAAGCGAATGCCGGAGAGGGGGTCCAATCAGGGCATATTTTGGCTGAGAATTAATACTTCCATGACTTGCAGCCCTCCAGATGAATGGTGGGAATTAGGTCTGAAATGGCAGCAGCCTAGGCCCACTTGAAAGAGTCAGCAGCTCCTTAATTAGGGTTTCATTGCTTTTGGACGCATACCCACCTAATGAGGGCCACTTGGCTCTGAGTGGGAGGGACCAGGATTGCCAGGGGTACAGCTTTCCACAGAGGGACTCCCACCCCCACACCACTCTGTTCCTGGTGCCACACAGGTGTGAGCCTGGCCTCCCCTCCAGCCTCTCCCAATGAAAGCCTTGTCTGGATGTGCCTCCTATTATTAAATCCACATTTTCAATTTCCTATTTTGAAATTGGGCACTTCAGTCACAGAGTCCACTTGAAGAAGGCTTTTAGAGGTGAGTAAGACAGCCAGGAGGGGGAGAAGAACTCTTTTATTTTTTTTAAACTCTCCCCTTAGAAATTTCATGACTTACATCTGCATAAAGAAAATTAAGGTTGGGCATTTTGTTTCAAGGTTAAGCTGTGAGTTAAAGACACCCACATCCCCGAATGGGTTCAAGTCCTGGCTCTGCTCCTCCTTCCAGCTTCCTGCTAATGCATAGTCTTGGAGGCAGCAGATGATGGATCAGGTAACTGAGTTCTTGCTACCTACTTGAAAGACCTGGCTCGAGTCCTTCCAAGCTCCCAGCTTCAGCCTTACCCATCTCTGGGTGTTGTTTGGGGAATGAACCAGTGAACAGGAGCTCTCTGTCTTTCTCTGTCTCCCTGCCTTTCAAATAAATAAATATCTAAATAAAAATTTAAGCACAAATAAGCAAAATTATAAAGGACTCCTCCTAAGAGCCAAAAACTAGAAAAGATGTTGCAATTTATCTAGCTCATGATTTCTTAGGTTTGGGCCCAAATGTTAGTGCCAAGGCCATCATAAACACCATAAAAAGTAGGATGGTGCCTATTCCTGACATCAGAACCTAAAAGGGATCCATAACATGAAGACGATAAGTTGAACTACTGCTATATTGTGACATCAAGTGCCCATTTATAACCTGCCGGATGAGTGAAGAACTACACCTGTGTCATTAAGGCTGCCCTAGTCTTCTGAAGCCACATTTCCCTCTAGTTTCTTTTCATCTCCACTTTCCTTTATGGGGTGGAACAATCATTGAAAGAACAGAAAGAAGGAAAGCATCATGGCAAAGAAGCAATGCTGGAGATAGGGGATTTGTTTTGGCAGATCCACAATGCTCGTGAAAATACTCCCACCCACAGAACAGCTCGCCTGCCATGACCTGGAGCCCAACTTGGCTTCTACTTCAGTGTCATCATCTATCTGTCCTTTCAGTTGATGGTTTGCTTTGTGTGCCAAATAAAATAGCACAGGTAGAGGTCTGAGTCCAGCACGCTGTGGATGCTGTATACTCACTTGAGACCCATCCACCTCTTCCTCTGCCTTGACAGCCTAAAATCACCCCCTGAACATCATCAGAAACCAGTGTTTGGGATGGACTGCTATTTGGCCTACACAGACCCTCTGGTGGCTCCATTTAAAAGAGGATTTATATTTTTAAGACAAAATTAATTTTCAATTACCTCTATGTGAAGATAAACTGGTGAAAAGAATTCCAAAGAGATGGCAGAATAAGATGAATGACAATGAATCTGCGTCCCTAATGCTTCTCATTATTACTATTAAACCATCTAGTTCAAGGGGTTTTTAACACAATAGCAGCACAGCAATTACAGGGAATAACAAGAGGCTTCCAGGAATGGAAGGCATGTGAAATCTCTTCTGCTCAGCCATGCCACTGTCACAGCACTGGGAGCTCTTTCTGTGTTCAGCCACGACTGCTATCTGGGAACAGTGATTGTCTCCCTCACCTGACAGGTTGCACAGGCAACTGAGGGTTTAGGAGACCATCTAGGAACACCTGCTCCCTAAGGGAAGGTGTCAGGAGCACCTGTTGAACCAGCCACAGTCCCAGTAGCACCCCACACATGGACAGAGGAGTGAAAGGACTCAAACCTCTACCTGTTCTACTTTCTGTTTCTGGGACAAGGTAGACATGGTGTCTGCCTTAAGAAAATATGGTCTTGCCATTGACTTCTCCTTCAGAACTAGAACTAGGGCCATGCCATTTGGGAATGAGCTTTGTTTTTTTGTTTTGTTTTGTTTTGTTTGACAGGCAGAGTTAGACAGTGAGAGAGAGAGAGACAGAGAGAGAAAGGTTTTCCTTTTTCCGCTGGTTCACCCCTCAAATGGCCACTATGGCCCGCGCACTGCGCCAATCTGAATCCAGGAGCCAGGTGCTTCTCTTGGTCTCCCATGCAGGTGCAGGGCCCAAGCACTTAGGCCATCCTCCACTGCCTTCCCAGGCAACAGCAGAGAGCTGGATTGGAGGAGGAGCAACTAGTACAGAATCCAGTGCCCAGACCAGGACTGGAACCCTGGATGCCGGTGCCACAGGTGGAGGATTAGCCTAGTGAGCCACGGTGCCAGCCAGGAATGAGCTTTCAAAGTCACTCCATAAGACAACCAGGGAAGAATGAAGATGAGCATACTACACAAAGTACAAAATCCAGGTGCTCTTGAACATAATATGAAAGCATAATACCACAGCCCATCAAGTAAAAACAAGGTTGGACTAGTAAAATCTAATTCTGCAGAGAACCAAAGTGATGGCACCAAAGATAAACCCAAGAAAAGTTACCCACAGACAGTCCCCAGCACCCTGAAGCTCCCATTCTTTGTGTTCCCAGCAATGTGAACAGGCCTCCATTGGAGCACTATTAGCCCAGGGGATGTGTGTGTCTATTTCCTATGGAGATCCTGAATGGTCAAGACTATGCCACAGCTACCTTTGCAGCTCCAGTGTCTGACAGCACATCCAATGGGTAGAAGTGTTTGAAGACTGTTTAACTGAATGAATGAGAAAATTCCCAAGTAAATGAATGACTGGATTAGGAAATGAGTGACAAGACAAAACATGGAGACACGGCCCCCAGGTGGTCAGTATTCCCAGGAGTGCGCACCCATCATTACAGATCTAATAGAAGAAAACTTTGCAGAACTGGGAAGAAAATATTAAAGAGATCTGAGACAAGAAGTTGAGAGTGACGGAGTTAATAATAAAATATGCCATGGGGTATCCTGGTGGGGGGGTTGGGGGTAGGAGAGCTTTCAATTTCAAAGATAAAGAAGACTCCTAAAAGCTTTCAAGCCACAAAGAAAAAAAATCTTATATGCCATCCTTCAAAAAGACCCTTTGACTCACATGAATAAAACCCTGAGTGTTTCTGATTCAAAGAAAAGGACAATGGAGCAGCTGGTGTTCAAGACTGTCTTTGTTTTGCCATAACTTGGTATCCCTGGGAGGAGCAGTCCCACCCCATTGGACTTCGTCTTCAAACGCTCCAGCCAATATGGACGAGAACCAGCTGTCTCTGCCTCTGTGGGAGAATGCGGCCGCAAGGCACCTTGCCACAGCTCAGGAGCTCTGGGCGCCGATGGAGCTGCCAACTGTCTTGGGGAGCCACAGGATCCACAGCCATGCAGAGAAGAGCTAACAGCACAAATCTAAACTGCTCTCTTTGAAAGGTAGGTTGATAAGACAGGCCCTTAGCTGGAGTCAAGGAACTTAGAACTCAGAGTGTTCCCATCCTTTCCTGATGAGTGTGGCTCCTTGTGCCTAAGCTGTTTGTTCAAACAGTGCGGTGTGTGCAGAATCCCTGTCTGGAAATTTAGTCCATTATGGGCAGAGGTTGCCTATGTGATCAGATCCTGATAAAAATTCTCAGTGTTGAGTCTCCAATGAGATTTCCTGGCTGCCAACATCTCACACTTGTTGCTGGAGGAATTAAGCATGTCCTGTCTGTGTCCAAAGGGAGAAGCTTCTGGAAGCTTGAGTTTCCCTGGATTTCACCCCACCTGCTTCTTCCCTTTGTTGATTGTGTTACACATCCTTTTGTGGTGGTAAATTATAGCCACAAGTAGGATGATGTGGAGTCCTGTCACTCCTCCCAGTGAATTCAACCCAGGAGTCTCTGCTCTTTATACTCACTCACTACGCCATATGGACTGTCCTAATTGTCTCTATCTAGGCAAATGTAATAACCCTTCAGAGTAATTGTCTCTATGAAATTCTACAGGCAGACAAGCTGGAGTACAACATGGTCAAAGCCAGTGGAACGAGGAAAAGGCACCCTCTGGGTCCCAGGACGGTCACACAGACATCTTGGGCAAGGGAAAGGTCTGCAGATGATTTCCAAACGCTTCACCTACATGTCAAGCAGGTTCCCAGCACTCCTCCTGAGCACCCCAGTATCCTGCCAGGTTCTTGCCCATTCCTGCTGGGATGACAAAGAGCTTTATAGACTCTGTGAAACATAGCTTTTTTTTTTTTTTCCAGCTGTGCCATCTGCTTGTTTTTCTTTTCACAGGCAGTCAGCAGAAAGATTCATCTGCTGAGATGCAGACAAAGCTGTGTGCTAGGCATCTCTTCACATGTTGGGCAAAGGGATAGTGTAGAAGGAGATTTGCAAAAACGTTCTTGGACACATGAGAAAAGATTAAGATTAAGCCTTAGGAAGCCTCCTTCCTCCACTATCACAGAAATGGGGACTTCTCTACTGGGCTCGCTTGCTCTTGTTCTGAGAGCAAAGGAGTGACTCCCATGGAATTCCCACCACTAGGACATGGTTGACTCCATGCCTCTAAGAGTCAATATCAAGTTCTCTGCCAAGAAGAAAATGCTGTAGGCACTGGGACAAGGATAAGGTATCCAACTCATGCAATCAACTGGCTATTATAATCTGTTACTGAGTGAGCTCAGCTGCCACTGATATCTGCTTAACAATGAGGAGAGAAGAGCCATTTTTGCTTAGAAATCTAATATTATAGATTCAAGAGACTGTCTTTTTATGCCCCTGGCTCTGCCTGAATATCTGAACTACTTCTGAAATATTCAACATATTTATCAGGATATATAATAAAAGGCACTTAATAAGGTTAACTGCTTTTCTATAGGTTTCCAAAGCAGACAGTTCTTTTTCTAAAATATGCTCAATTGATATTAAGTATTACTGAACATTTAGTGCACCTGCAGGCACTCTGCTGGGCCTAGATAGACAGTTCTCCAAAGAATGGAGATTCTGGAAGGGTTACAGAAGTCAAGTGGAATGATCATGGCTTGATGTCGCTCCCCGTCTTCGTGGAGGAACGACACAGGACCCTGCGCTGTTCTTTTGTCTGCTCGGCCCTCCCCGGGTTTGCTGCTGGTTCTTCCCGGGTTGGCTACTGTCCCTTCCACCTCCGTGGAAGGGCAGTTCCCCCTGGCCACATTCCCCACTTCCGCAGGGGAGCGGCACACCGCCGGCCGGCTCTCTCGGGGGCTGCACAGGTGTTCCTCTTAGATGTTCCCCTTAGATGTTCCTGGTGCATGCCGTCTCTCTCCTCCTTTATAGTCCTTTTCCACCAATCCCAACTCGGCTGCCCACACGCCGAGTACGCTGCTCTCCTCCAATCAGGAGCAGGTCCTGCTGTTTATTGGCTGAACTGGAGGCAGCTGTGTAGAAGCTGTTTTCTTCTCTCCCAGCGCCATATTGTGGGAGAGCAGATGCATAAAATAAGTCTTAATTCCAGTAACTTAGTCTAGTCCGAGCTGCTCCCCACAGCTTGACCCTGGATTCACTGGGTTGCAAAATAAAGCAGAATTTCTCAACTTTGGCACCACTGACTTTGGGGGCCAGATCATTCTTTGTGGTGGGGGCTGCCATGTGCATTTTTAGGATGTGTAGCAGCATCCCTAGCCTCTACTCCCTCAATGCCAATAACACTCCTCTAGTTATAACACCAAAAGAGAGCTTCAGACATCACCAAACACCCTTGGAAAGTGGTGGGAAATCCACCTCTCCCCACCTCCTACTCTGTTGAGAACTCCTACCCTGTAGCAAGCTACCTTTGGGGATTTTCTACTAGCACAGTTCAGGGACCCACAAGTCAGTTTCAGCACCACCCCAGTGCTTATTAAAACTGCAGGATCTCATGGCATGTGGTAGTCCTCTTGAATCACATCTCCAATCTGATCTGTGTGTGCATGAGAGTTTGAGAAGCACTCTTCCACCTTATTTGTATCTTATGGTCATGGTTGGTCCCTACAGATTTTCCTGGACCACTTCAGTTTCTGGATGTGAGATTCCTAACAGTCCACAGATTGAATCACATTATAAGTGAGATTCTATCCTTCTTTTTTTTCTCTTGACAAAAGATCATTAGTTTTTTTTAACCTCCTTTTGGTTGCCACAATATTTCCCTATAAGTCACCTCCCTGAGATAGAACAAGGAGTGTGCTGGACTTCCACAATTCACCCATCCGTTAATTCTTGCCAAGGAAGTGTGCTGGCCAGAGCATTAGAGATCTGGGGTGTCCAACAGCCTGTTGCAATCGGCTTTCTGTAATGCTCATAGGCATCTCCAACTGCTGGACATAAACATTTCTCTGCTTTTCTCTGTCCTCAGTCAATGTCCACAGCTCTTACAGTTCTGAGAACACAGCCTGGGCTCTCTGTATCTGCACAGGATCGATAGTGTAGGAACCGACCACTATGTGGGAAGGGGATCCTGACTTCCAGTCTCTCTGTGGATCTACTTGAAATGCACAAGGGCTAGCCAATAACGTCGAGGTTAATGACTGTCTGATTCACAAGGAGAAAGGCTTAGTCTATCACAGGAGGCTCTATAAGAAGAGTATTGAGGGGGGAATAGGTTTAGAAGTCAGGGTTATTCCCTTTTCCTCACCAAAGAAACAGTTTAAGCATGGGAAATTCATTGTCCACTGATGTAAGAATGTCTTTTTCAAAGCGGAACCTACGTAGAGAGAAGGGAACAGTGCTGTCAGATGAAAGGCCAGTGTTTTTCCAAGAGGGTTAAGGATGAAGACTACAGGAGGTGGTCTTTAGAACACAATTCATTCTTATAAAAATGAATATTTTCAGGCACTACTCACAGTGGAAGAACTTCCTTCCCCTACCATCTCCACCGATTTCCTTGTCCAGAGAACTGAGGCCAGAATCTACTCTCTCCCTGCCACCAGCAGAAACTGCATGGAAAATAAACCCTGAGGCTCTGGAACTTACACGACATGAGAGGACTAGATGACAACGCATAGAATTCCTGTCATGAAAAGACAGGGCTATGGCATGCCCAGATCCCTGGAGACAGAGCACCAGACAGGGGGAACCCGCAGGAAGAGAAGGATGGGAACTCCAGTGAAGGATGGAGCAACATTTCAAGAAATGATAGAGAGGATTTTGCCCCCATGGGCAGTTCAAGGCAGAGAAGAGACAGGCCAGGAGTCCTGAGCTTCCTACACAGGCACACAAAGACATTTACAGAACAGAATCTCATAAACATAGAAGTTTTTAAAATTAACTGATGAACCCCCAAGTTGAGAAAATCCATTAGAAGAATCAATAAGCTCAGCATTTGGGAGCGGGTGCTTAACCTAGTGGTTAAGGCATCCATGAGGCACGTCGCAGTGCCTGAGTTTGATTTCTTGGCTCCAGCTCTTGGCTACAATTTCCAGCCAATGCAGACCCTGGGATACAATGTTGATGGCTCAAGTAATTGGGTTTTTGCTATCCATGTAGGAGATCTCAATAGCATTCCTGGCTCCTAAAACCGGCCCCAGCTGAACATTTGGGGACTGAAACACTGTGTTAGCTTGCTTGCTCACTCACTCTTTCTCTCTCTCTGCCTCTCAAATAAATCAATAAAATTTAAAATATAATAATATCACCATTTTTCAACTGCTGATTAAGACTGGTGAAGATTTTATGACTCTTCATCAAAATTCTAAAGACATGATGCTGTAATTTCTTAGGAAGACCCAATGTAATATGTGCATGTACAATTGAGCAACATCGAATTTTATTCAGATGGATAACAACTAGCCAAGGACATCCTTTAATCAAAATATATTGAGTGCCTGCATACCAGATTCTGCACTGAGCCCTAAAATTGCAAAGAGGAGACCATCATATCCTCATCCTGTGGGGATGTGGTAAGTCATCTGGGAGAAGCTATATTGGTTCTGTGTCTTCTGTTTGTTTGAACATAATCATGCTCACTGCCATACTAGGAGTAAGGTTGATTCATGGCCCAGGTTTAGTTCAAGGTAGTATGTTTTAGCAAAGAGTGTGTGTATGTATTCATAGTTATGTATGTGCATGTAGATTTATATTGTTTATAGGCAGAGATATATATTTAAATATATATAATATATATATTATATGATGGAAGAAGAATCTTTCCGAAGTTCACAGAGGAGTGGGTGTTTGGTACACTGGTTAAGACACCACTTGGTGTCTGGCTTCAGAACCTGCTAGCTCCATTTTCCATCTGGCTTCCTGCTAATATGCACCCTGGGAGGCAGCACATGATGGCTCAAGTACTTGAGTCTCTGCCACCCACAGGGGAGATCAGCTTGTGTTGGGACTAGCCTAGCCAAGTCCCAGCTATTGCAAGCATCTGGGGAGTGAATGAGTGAATGCAAGATCTCTTTCTATCTATCTCTGTATCTCTGTCTGTGTGTCTATCTCCCTTTCAAATAAAAAATTATGGTCATGGAAAATGTGTATTATGAAAAAACTATGAGTGGATTTCAATTTTTTGCACTAAAATAAATGTATCTTTTAATTGTATTTTCCACAAACATTCTGAAGTACCATTATGTATGCACACACAAATATACATATTTACTCATTTGTGTGCTCTTCCATTATTTTATCACCTATACACATGTATACACACTCACACACACACACAAGAACATAAAATAAGTTGGTGGGTGCATGTATGAATCTACATGCACAGATTTCAAATTTTTCTACCAAAATAAACTTTTATTTTCCATGAACTTGATGTACTCTCGTATCTACACCCCCTTCCATATTGTACCATCTCCTGATTCAGCTTCCTCTTATTTTTTTTAAAACATTTCTTTTTTATTTGAAAAGAAGAGCAACAGAGAGGGAGGACACAGAGTGTTCCATCTGCTTGGTCACTTCCCAAATGGGCTCAATAGCCAGGGCTGAGCCAGGCCAAAGTCAGGAGCCAGGAGCTCCATTTGGGTTTCTCATGTAGGTGGCAGGGGCCCAAGCACATGGGCCATGACTCACTGCCTTCCCAGGTGCATTAACAGGGAACTGGATTAGAAGCAGTATAGGCAGAGCTTGAACCAACTTTCTGACATAGGATGCTGCCGTCCAAGCTGCAGTGTAACCCTGGGTCACAGCACTGCCCCACCCCCAATGATTTTCACACCCACATCCTGTGATGAGTCACTGGGGCACTGACCATTCTGGTGGAAGAGGTGACCTGAAGGGTAAATTTCATCCCACCCCTTGGCAAGGTGTCTGTACTCAGGGACCACATCTGGGATCTTAATTGCATCTTGAGAGCTTTAGGAAGTTTGGAAGCACAGCAACTGCCAAGAGAAATTCTGGTTTTTGTTTGTTTGTTTGTTTTAGTTAAGTAAGGGCTCTCTGTTTGCTGGGTCTCAAGAACTTCCCTAAATTGGGCATCAGTAGTCGAGACCAAGGAAGAATCCATCACTGCTCCTGAAACCAAATGGTGTGATGATGACACTTCCTGGGACGAGATCCTCTGGTGGCTGCAGGGCAGCATTTCCTAATGGTCAGGCAAAGGAAGATGGCTGCAGGGCTGTGACCCAGCCTCGTCAGGGGTACATGCCCACCAGGCACTCAGAGATCAGCCTAGGAGGAGCCCTATGGGCTTGAAGGAGGGCTAACAGGAGGCAAAGGTAGGATGCAAGTTCTGCACCTGCCCCTCACAAGAGGAGACATTTACAGCTGGGGGCTGTGATCCCTCTAACTGACTGCAAGAATAGCTACCCCAATATTGGCAAAGGCACACTTCAAGTTCTCTGAGCCTGAACAATATTGATAAGAGAAGAGTGTTTAGCTGGTATCACTAACCCCAGTCCCTGCAATTCAGCTCTGGTGTCCTCAGACAGTCCATGTCCTCCATTTCATCTCACTCTGGTCTCTGCCCCAGCCTTCCATCCAGGTTCCTGGCTCCCCCATTGCAATGTACATAGTGCTGGGATCCTGCCTACCTACTAGGGTCTGTCAGTTGCTTTTGCATCAATCATTGGATCATACCCCTTAGGATGGCCCCTCTCATCTTTTCCCTTTGCCTCAAACTCCGGCACCATTGCATAGTAACTGAAGTTCTCATGCAGCTCCCGAGTATTGTCCCTACCTGGTAGGCCCAAACCAAGTCAAGTTTTCCGAGCCTATCAGGCACCTGTAGTCTTTAAACTGGACTTTAATGGACAGGTGGAGGTATGGTTGGGGAGGGTGAGAAGAAGGGCCTCTGGGCAGAGGGAGCAGCCTGCACAACAGCACAGAGGATCAGAGAGGGTGTGGGCAATGGAGGCAGCAGCCAGTGATGCAGAGGAGATGGATTGCAGAGTTCATGGGGAAGTAGTGGGGGAGGCATCTATAATGCATAGTGATGACCTCATAAAGTGAGCTGGGACACTTCTGAGAGTAAAGCAGCTAAATCCATGATGGAATGGTTATCAGTGGCCAAACACGAAGAACTTGAGAATGTCCATGCGACTAGTAAGCTGAGTGAAGTGAAATCTACCCAAACTACAATGCAGCCCAATGCTTTAATACTGTTCTACTGGGGCCAGTGCTGTGGCATCATGGGTTACATGCCTGCCTACAGCGCTGGCATCCCAAATGGGTGCTGGTTCAAGTCCTGGCTGCTCCACTAGGAGGATGGCCTGGCCTAAATGCTTGGGCCCCTATACCCATGTGGGAGACCAAGAAGAAGCTTTGGCTCCTGAATTAGGCCTGTCTGAACCCTGGCCATTGCAGCCATTTGGAGAGTAAACTGGTGGATGGAAAAGTCTGTCTCTCCTTCTTTCTCTGTAAGTCTACCTTTGAAATAAATAAATAAAATCTTTTTTTTTAAAAGCCTAATCTTTAAAAAAAATCCTGTCCTTTCTGGGAAAGTCTACATGATTTTGTTTCAGGTAGTGCTGAATCTGTTCATCTTCCAAAGTCTAGAATGTTCTGTCCAGTCAAGGAAGATGCTGTGATGCTGGACAAACTGGCAGAAGAAGGATTCCATTCCTCGGAGAGCAGTCTTAGATTCTGATGCATGCTGTGCTAATCTTTTCTCTTTCTTTGAGAACTGTCATGGGCTATCTAATGTCAACTAAGTGCCCTTGTTACGCTGAAGCCGTCTGCTGGGCCTGCCATGGACTCCCTGCGTGGCGGCTTCGTGTGAAGTGACGCCAAGCTGTCCAGCTGCATTGGCAACGACCCGGCAGGCAGGGCCAGGCTGGGTTGCACTGCACTGGGGTCCTCATGCCAGGGCTATCGTCCTGTCTACAGGGGGGCCCTGGCGAGAAACACCCGCCCTCACACACTTGCACTTGCAAGGTTGTAAATCCTAGCCAGGCTATTCAATATTCATGTAATTACCCCAGAAAGCACATCTGACATTTCATAAAGATGGCAGAATACTTAGCATTTGTCTCTCCCTCCCTGCTCCTGAAGCAGACACGGAAAAATATTCCCCAGAGACCCCTCCTGTCTGAAATGGCAACAGTTATTGAATCCATAAATTTGATGGATCCAAGTCTTCCCTCCTCATCCCGTGTGTGCTTTAGAAGTGGAAGTGACACTGAATAAATGTGGTGGCCTGCTGTTCTTCCTCGTGCAGGGCAGTCAGTTCCCAGAAATCCCCTGCCTCCTGCCAGCTCTGCCTGCGGCTCTGGCCTTTCATGTTTGGTCAGCATCCCCAATGTGAGTTGCACAAACCCACAAACACTGCCTGGACCAGGGCTTCAGTGTGAAGGCCCCGGACACCCAGACAGCCCAAACGCTGATTATAGCATGGTGCTCAGGCCCCAGAGCCACGGAACACTGATTCAATTTCCTAAGGACCCTGGAGGCTCTGTGGAGCCACTGAGAGGACGCTGGGGCCTTGCACACAACCCTCCTTACCTTCCACTCCCCGCACAGGCTCAAGAAGGCAATCTGCAGCTCTCCTGCCACTCACAGGAGAGCAGATTACTCAGAAGAAACGCACCTTGTACTGGATGTGCCTGTCTTCTGTGAGTCGGGGCTGTGGACAGGGTATCCATATGAGAAAAGCCCAGCTCATGGTTGCCCAGTGGCGTCAGAAGCCGGCTTGTTCCTGCCCCTCTCCCCAGCTGAGGAATTGGTATCTTATGCTCCACGCCTGACACCAACCCTCTGCCACCAACAGGCTACTGAAGGTGACAAGTGCTTGTCCACAGCCCAAGTGATTTTCCAGAAAGAAGTAACAGAAGTAGCTTTCCAAGCATGAAGCCATCAAGTTGGCAGATCAGAGACTTCTCAGAACTTAGCTTCAGACTAAGTGTGAATTGAATTCTTATCACACAAAATATGTACACATAGGTCTGTGTCTAATAATGTGATGCATCTGAGGATGATTGGATGTGTGTTCACGTATGTGTATGTTGACGTACACACAAGGATACGGATGTAGTTCCAAAAGTCCATGGAAAATGGAACTAGAGGCTAATTTTATTTTGGTGTAAAAACTTTCAAAATCCAGTTTTTCATGATATGCATTTCCATGAACACCCCTTATAAGCATGGATTTCAAAGTTTTTTGGCACCAAAATAAGCTTACCTTTTAATTCCATTTTCCATGGACTTTCTGAAGTACCTGGAACATGTATTTTATATGAATGATTGTGACCGTGGGTGCACATGAAATCACTGCGTTCACTGTCACATGAGGCCTTGTATGTGCCTATATGCATGCAAAGAGGTACATGTGCACATTCGGGCATTTCTATGAAGAAAGCTTAAATTTGTCTATGACTAAATGTGTAGCAGGCACTGTGTTTTTACAATTATTACTTCAGTCTATATACACATCAGCTTTGAAAATCTGGAATTATTTTCATTATACTGGTGTGGAAAGTGAGCATCAGGGAGGTGGAATGGTTTGTCCAGGACCGCACAGGTAGCTGTTTTTACAGCTGCAGAACCGAACATTAGATGTGGCAGCAGCCACTTTGGCAAAGCCACCCCAATTCATCATGGACATTGCAGTGGCCCAGAGAGCCACAGGATTAGGATTAGGCCAGGGGTGCCAAGGAGCGAGCTCCAGGGAGAACAGTCCTGTCACTCCTATTCCTGCAGCTTGAACAGCTGTCATCAAACTGTAAGCGAATCACTAATCATAAAATGGGAACTGCCATGTCTCCTGCCCTAAGTGGCTGATAGAAGAAAGTGAGATACGATAACAATGTCTGGCATGAGGCCAGACAGACACAGCATTCTAAAAGCAATGTCCTCTTTGTTTCTGAGACACTGAAAATTGCAGCAATGCTACCCAGTGGGCAGGAGGTTACTCTCCTATGAATCTTCTTTCTTTGTGACTGGTACATTTTGTATGTGCGACTCCACTTCCACCCTGTATCTCCCTCTCTGACCAAGCTTCTGCAGCCATGTTGGCACCACGAGACCTGCCTTTACTTAGAGGTACAGATGATTGGAAAGGAGATTCCTAACACGGCACTCAAACTGCAGTGACAAACTCGGGAGATTCAGGGTCCAGGAATCTCAATTGGGAGGAAGAGGGGCTTGTTGGTCTCTGTGGAACATTCAAATGGAGAGCCCAGCTTGAGCAAGGCTAAGGCATTCCTGGGCATGCTGGGGCAGAGGAGATGGTAAAGGAAGACAAAAGAGACCACAAAAAGACTGCCACGGGGGTGGTGGCATTTGGCACAGTGGCTCAGCCACTCTTTGGAAGGCCCCTATCCCAAGCTGGAGTGCCTGGGTTCAGGTCCTGGCTCTGCTCCCAATTCCAATCTCCTGCTAATGTGCACCCTGGCAGGCAGCATATGATGGCTCAAGTACTTGAGTCCCTGCCATGCACATGAGAGACCTGGGTGTGCTCTAGGATCCTGGCTTCAGCCTGGCCCAGCCTTGGATGTTGTGGCCATTTAGGGAGTGAACCTGCAGATTGAAAATCTCTTTTCCTCTCTCTAGCTTAAGTTAGTTAATTGACTGATTAATATTATTCAGTTTGCAATAATCCAGCCAGTATACTTAAGAAACAAACCTGCAGCTGGGAGAAGCAGAATCAGAAGGCATTCAGTCCCTGGAGAATAAGCAATGACCTTGACTCTTGATGTCTCGTTCCTGGATTCATTCCCCCCAGGATTTCACTATCCCTCCTCACTTGGGACTCCTCTTGGCAACTACCACATTCTTCCAAAACAGGTTCTAGACCAAGTCTCTGCTCCTTGCTACTCAGTGAGGCCTCAATAAAAAATGCTCAGCTACCTCTGAGGCACCAAGAGTTCTAGAACATTCCTTACCCCTGCTTCTGCTGCCAGTGCAGACACACCAGTCCTGGCATCCCTGTGGTCTGATCCCACCTAGTGTCCATTCTTAGTGAGAAATAGGCTCTAGGAAAACTTGAGAGGTCAAGGTATCCCACTAGCACTAAGCATGCAATAGTGCCACAGAAATGTATTGTACACTTAAGGCTCCCAGATTCAAAATAGCCTCAAATTCAGCCAGCCTTAGTTCTTCTAAAGATGTAATATCCACCACCTTCTTCTGAAAAGACATCAGGCATACAAACATCATCAGTGACATGTGACATGCATGTATAGCCATGATAGAGAGAGAGAATTTTCTGTTAGTTAGTTCCCTCTTCAGATGCCTGCAACAGTTGGGACCTGGCCAGGAAGCCAGGAAACTGGAACTCCACCTGAGGCTCTTAAGTGGGTGGCAGGGACCCAGGGACTTGAGCCATCACTGCTGCCTCTCAGAGTGCACATTAGCAGGAAGCTGGAATTGGGAGTGGAGCCGAGACCTGTGCTCAGGCACCGGCATACGAGAAGCAGGCACTCCTGGCAGTGTCTCTGCTGCTGCGCCGAACTCCCTGTTCTTTAAAATTTAAATACATTGGTTCAAAGTGTATGCTTTTCCATTCTGAAGTTTGATATTTCCCCATAGATCTATAATTATCTAGAGAGAGAAATGTGGGTCTGGTCTATGGAACTCATCTTTTGGGGTGAAGATGAGCTGCGAACACATTCTCCTTCTTTCCACTATTCACAGAAATGGTGTTCCTGGGATCCTCCCCAGCATGTGCTCACGGCCAGTCTCTGGGCTCAGCACCCCCTTGTCCCTTGGGGTTCCCACTGGGGCATCCCACTCCTTTGGATCCTGCCATCTCCTCTCCCTCTAGACAAATGCAGATCTGACAGGGAGATGCTGGCTCATGCTACTCCCCACTCTGTGCACGTCCCCTACTTCAGAGCTGAAGAGAAACCATGAAGATGCAGCACTATGTGCATGTCCACAATATCTGCTCATTCTGCAGGGTCCCATGGCTTATAACTCACTTCCCAGTCACATGAACAGTGGACACGTTTAAGGTTAATAACCCAGCAGCTTAGAAAACAGCTGGAGTTTGAAATCAAGCAACTATGAATGGGAAGTCTATGAAGCCACCTTGATTGTGGTGCTCAGGAGCATCCGCAGCAACCAACTCACCCTTCGGCACCTGTGCAACCAGGAAGGATTTATGTCCTCTGGCTAATTTGCACTTTGAAAAACATGGCTCCAAGTCTTCTCATTTCAGCGGGTGGCTCTCAGTTTTTTAAAATGATGCACATCATGACTCAACTTGTTGCAGGTGCCGAAGGTGAGCTGGAGTCTTGCTGGGATGCAGGAGTTTGAATAAACTGCTCTGAAAGAGTAGACTGAAACAGATAACAAATTGAAGCCATGCTGGTCTGCAACAAAGATACAAATCAAGCGCTTCCTTTGCCAAGCACAATTAAAAGTAGCAGCTTTTTGATGACACTACAAGTGATATGTCATCAGCTTTCTCGTTTCTTCCTCATTTTAAGATGCTGTGAAATGTGAGCTCTCCTCTCCACCCCCTTTCAATCTTGATCACACCTTTCCTGTCTACAAGAGGGGTCCTGATTTAATGCAGCCACCTCGATATGATATTGAGAATAAAAACCCCACATTGAATTGTATTAGACTTACTCTTTATATTCCTGGACGTGGGATGCTCATCTGCTCTTTCTTACTGCAGAATTCTATGTTGAATTTTACTTCCCTATTTAATTTCCTACTTTTCCCCTCTGGAAATAATTTTTGTAATTTTTAAAATGATGCCTGGTAGGTCCAATACTTTTTAGAAACCTGTTATGATAGACCAGAATGGAAGTTGTGTGTATCCATCCTCACCTTTCTCTCTGATCCTGTAACGATATGTATACACATGTATGCAAGCACATACACACATTTATACATGGATGTGTTCATGTTGTATTGTTTTACAGAAGCATGAACATACTATTCACAAGCCTCAGAACCTTGATATTTTTCACTCAGGGATGCCTTGAGGTCATCCCAGCTCTTACCCACACACATGTACCTCATGCTTCTTTTTTAACACTGGCACAAAATTCATTCGTGAAATGCCCTGTGGCTTCATCCACTGCCCACCTTCCAGTGGCTGATACTCTCTTTGCCCTGGATTCTGTATTTCATGGAAGTGGGGCCCAGGGAACATTTGTTGAGGAAAAGAATGGAGAAAAATGTGAACAAAGAAGACAAGGAGAAAGCAAGGGAGTGGGGGGATGGAGGGAGGAGAAGAAAGAGAAAAAGAAAGATATCAAGTTGAAAAGAAGAAAGGAAAGATGAAAATTTGTTAAGGATCCTTTAGAAACAAGAGTGATTATTTTTTATATCTCCCAAGAAGGTGTTGTTGGTCCCTGAGTCCATCACAAATTCCATGTTTTGGGAAGGGGTGGGGACCCTGTGATGATGAATAGTCTTCTCTCTTCTCACTTCTTTTTTCAAAAGGTCTATTTGGATTTAAAGCCTTGATCTTTCACTCGTGAGTTGGTTCACCTTAGAAAGCTGGTCTAGGACTTCTGGGCTTGTTCCCCGCAGCTGTAATATGGGGCTATCAGCTGGGAAAGTGATGACCTGGTAGAGAAACACTGGCTCTTTGCACTCAGGTCAGAAGGGACACATCTTCCTGCTCCTGTCTTCTGGGCTGGGCCGAGTCATTGGACCCCACCTGCCTTCCTGAAGTGATTTACCCTGAGGATGCAAGAAATAGAGGAGCTGGAGCCAAGTGAACACTGGCTGTCACCTCACAGTCAGATTGAGAAAATGTGAATCGTGGGACTTCTTGGCTCATCACCATGTGTTGTGAGCACCCCAGAACATTATGCTCTGAGTAACTGCTTTAGGGTCTGCTTGTCTCTGGATTCTGTAAACCAGTTTGCCCTGACAACTAATTAAGAAAGGATCATTCATGTTTGTATAGAACACAAACAGAAACTAAGTATGTCTGTGTGTGTGTACAGAGCTTCAGAAGGTCAAGAACAAAGAGTCCACTTGAAAGCAGTGCTCAGGTAGAGAAGGGTGTGCAAAGCAGGAGAATCACCCTATTCTGAGCACACCTCTGTGAGCAGAACTCGCCAACCCAATTGCCACACTCAGTACCTCCAGCCAAGTGTCTGGAATCCGCAGCTGGTGGCTCAAATCGGCACCTTCCACGGTCGTTCCTCTGAGCCACCTCCCTGCTGTAACAGGGTCTCCTCAGCCCTGTGGCCCTGCCTCTCCCACCCCACATTGTCTTCATCTGGATTCTATGGAATGACCTAGCTCCTCCTACACTCCAGTTCTGGTGCCTTTGCTGCCATTACTCACACGTGCTTTCTCTTCTGGCCTGCATCCTCGTGTTCTAGCCACAAGTCTCAAGGCATTTTCCATCCCTCCTTTCAGCACTCTTATTTAATTTTCTCACTGACTCTTGTCTTCCCTGCTCTGCCTTGCAGGTACCATGGGGAAACTGGACAGCGGCTGCTCAGCCCCAGCTCTCAGCAATTCCCACCCAAGTAGCTGAGAGAGGCTTGTATCCATCTCCAGCCCAGCATGTGCTCCCTCTAAGCTAGTCTCCACAACTTATCCAGGGTGAAGCCACAACAGACAGTGGTTAGAAATGCATGCTTCAGACTCATACTAGAGAGCTAGATATTTATATATAATGATAATATTTTATTAATAGTAAACATTCCATATACTTATATATTGATCATATAATAAGTATATTTTCATATTTTTTCCTATTACTGTCATCATCTTTATCACCATCACCACTGCTGACCTCCTGAGCCCAGAACCAGCTCTCCTCCTGGTAACTGGTGAGAGATTACCCTGAACCTCTATGGCTTAATACACCACATCACTAGGAAGGAGATGCTCTTGGTCCAAGTTCCCACCCACAAGAGCCACACTGGTGCCTCAGTCCCAGAGACTGACCATTGCACCAGGCACCAACAGAGTTGCACAGCAGTGGTTGACTATTGGCTTGTGAAATATGGCATAGAGGACCTTCTGGGCAAGTCAGAAATCCCGTGTCCATGAGTGAAGGAGGAAGCAAGAAAGTGTCAGTGATGACATCAAGGAGCTCAGATGTGGGACACCCAGGTCAACTGCCCAAACCTTCCCAGTGTTTGCCATGCGTCAGACACTCTTGTGGTTCAAGCTACTGTTTCAGAGATGATACTTGGTCTGCAAAACTTCATGAATCCTTCCCCCTAGGATGGGTAAAATTTGAGGTAAAACAAGACCCAGGGGAAAGTTTTGAACTCGTATAATATATTGCTGAGTTTGCTGTTTGCCACAAACACTTGACTCAATAGAACTGATTCTGTATGCTTCCTTTTTGCCCTGGGCATAGAATGTGCATGAGAAAGACAAGGGCTCTGCTCTCACGGTCTTGCCCTTTGGCAAGAGATAGATTGGAACTAGGTAAAGGTATAAAGAAGTAATTGCACTTTGGAGAATGTTAACATCTACAGGAAAACATATGGCTGGTTAATAAGATGTAGAACAAAGGGGAGGGAGAGAAGGGGAGGGGGAGATGTGTGTGTGTGTGTGTGTGTGTGAGAGAGAGAGAGAGAGAGAGAGAGATGGGAATTGCTCAGAAGGCAGAGGGAGATACAAGCAGCCTTTAGGAAGGTAAAAACAGTTGCAACCCAAATCTTGTGTGCTGGGGAGAAAGACACACACATCAAGGCAGTGTAGATGAACTGATGACAAAGGTGATGCATGCTGGCACCAAACAGGACCTCAGAAAAAGGATGGGTGTTATTATGTAAAAATCTACCAGGTGTTGTCAAGGGTGACCCAGGGTCAGAGCATCTGCATTCAAGGGGAAAAAGAGCCCGATGATAAGTCAAAGCACCTCCTCCCAGGGGACACCCTTTGAGCAAACTGGCAGCGACCATCCCCTTGCATTCAGAAATGCTGCCGCCTGGGCTGCCAGGCTCCATGAGTCTGCAGCTGGCTGGGAACCAAGAGGCCCTTCCTGCACTAAGGCACAGCAGTCTATTCCGCTCTCTTGTCAGGTCATAAATAAAGGGGTATTGATCTCAGAAGATCTGCGATGCTGGCTTTGGTGTGAGCAAAATGCCTGAGGACAGACGATTCTACCTGCACAGGAGAAAAGACTAGAGGCAAGCCGGCCCCTC
This sequence comes from Oryctolagus cuniculus, assembly GCF_964237555.1. Classification (NCBI taxonomy): domain Eukaryota; kingdom Metazoa; phylum Chordata; class Mammalia; order Lagomorpha; family Leporidae; genus Oryctolagus; species Oryctolagus cuniculus. The sequence continues at coordinate 76,857,338 of NC_091446.1, read as the reverse complement.
CGTGGGTTGGGGAGTGCTCTGGAGAGTAGCGGCCAACAGCCTCGGTGTGCTCCAGGAAGCTCCATGAAAACGGCACAGCCAGAACATCTGGGGAGGTCGGAGCCGAGGCAGGGCACTGAGAGCATTCATTCTTCCTAATTGTGGCCCTGCGGGCTTCACAGATCAGAGAGGAGGTGCCAGGGCCAGGCAGCGCAGGGAGCACAGGTTAACAGGGGCACATTCACAAGTGGGCCCCAGAAAACCAATTAGGAGAGGCCAGTGGGCAACCCACCTGGCCTTCCACCTCTTGTCCCTGGGCCTTCCCAGGATGTAAGGAAGGCCTCCCTCTGTCTGGGGGCTGAGCCACAGGCAGCTGTGAGTGCAAGGATGCTCCCCAGAATGCCTGGCTGAGACTCTAGGGGAGCAATTGCTCAAAGTGCATCCATGCGATTTTTCTTCTGGAGAAAAGGTTCACAGACATCATTTTTATTCCAAAAGAATCTGTGACCCCTGAGTCACACTGACACCTGCCTTCAGAGCCTCCCTCTCTGTGCCTCTGGATTCCAACAGCCAAGAACTGCCTCTCAGGGTAGGGGCTTTCTAGCAAAGGGTACAGGAAGTGAAGGGGGGGAAAAGAGCCTGCTCCTGGGCCCAGCACTGGGTCAGCTGCCCCCACTAAGCTGCACGCTGGGCTGACAGTCACCAGTTCACAGCCAAGGCCACCAGTAGCTGAGCCAGTTGCCCAGATGGACACAGCCTGTGGCAGATCTGGACCCAGGGTCATCAGATTCCCAACAGTGATTTTTTTCCATCTTATTGCAGTGACTGTTTTGAATAACCTGCTCAGAGGAATCGGGGCTCAGGGTAAGACTACATCAACCCAACAGGTCCAGCTGGGCCACCCCAGGAGGCCCCCATGAACTTTGAAACACCTTTGTGCAAACAGGATATGAATTCAGTTCAGCACCCTCTTCCACCAGGCAAAAATGGGCAACTCCAGTGGCTCCAGGAGAAGGGCTCCCAGGAAACCAGAGAGTCCCTGAGCATGCTGATCTTTGAAGGCTTCAGTAACTGAATCTCACAGTCCTGAGACTTGGACTGCCCTCTCCTTAAAGGCCTCTTCCAGCCCTGAGGTCCTAGATTGGGTTCCCATTTGTCATGGGCCCTTTTAGAACCCTAAGCACCTGAATGGGTCACTGCATAATGTCACTGCTGATGTTATCTTTCAACAAAGCACAGTTCCCATCCCATTCAAATCCTGATTCCTGGATGAGAGATTTGGCAGAATTGGCAAACAACCTACCTAATGTTATATCATTTTTTGGTGCCTACATGGGGCCATGCTGGAAGTGAGATCTCACTTCGACCTACCCAGTGGGAAGGATGTCTTCCTTTTTGGCCCCGTGTCAAGCCTAGAGCATCTTATCTCAGTTAGGGGTCCTCCCTGCCTCGTTAGCAAGGTACTATGGAAAGCGCAGGGCATTGGATCAGATCCGTCTATACTGGATGGATCTCTCTGAGGCTGAGTACATGTGACCTTGGGTGGATGTCTCAGGTTCTCTGACTCTCAGTCTCTTCCTATGGAGAATGGGGCCAACAGTATCTATTGAACAGGGCAGCTGTGAGGACTCAGTAGCTTGAGCAGACAGAACACGCAGCAGGTGCTCAGAGCACAGTACGCATTTCTTCCTATGCTCCAGCGTTCCCTGTGACTGTGGCTAAGGCAGTAGGGCCAGGCTGGAAGAGTCACATACAATGCACTGCTGGCCCCAGGTGGAATCCCCTGCCCTCGGGCTGCTCACGTGCTTCTCCCTTGCCAGTTGCTCTGTAAGAGGAGCCAATTTCACACTTCCAGATAGATCCACACTCCAAATTGTGTTTGCTTTAAAATAATGAATAGTGGCATTATTATCCCCTCTGCTCTCCAGGGCACTCCATGCTGAATGTATTCCTCTCATGCCGGCACAGCTTCACTGCGGCAGATAAATGGGCCAGTGCCTGAGCTGAAATGCATGGAGGAAAGGGAGACCCACCCCCTTGTGACTCTCATCTCCCTCCATGGGACCTACCCAGGAGGTCGCCAGCCAGGAAAGCAGGCAAATGTCACAGAAGGCTCCAGGAGCACTGGACAGACATGAAAGGAGGGGACAGCCAGGCATCTGTCATCCCTCTGCTTCTTCCTGACTGTTAAGTGACAGTCCACAGTGGGCTGAGCTGTTGAGGAAACAAGCAAGGAACTGAGCGCAAAGAAAAGATTGCCTGTGCATTGAACACCAGGTAAACCCAGGCTGCTCAGATGAGAAGATGTATGTGGCCCATTTCCAGCAGCATTGGCCAGGTGGTCTCTGCCCACAGCAGTCAGAAGCCAGAGGAGACCTGGCTCAGCAGGAACAAGATGCCACATCTGTTTTTTCCCCTGAAGGTGAGGACGAGGTGCAGCTCACTAAGAGGCTTGTGTTGCATTTAGGAGAGGAAGTCGACCCCCTCTTCCAACTCCCCTTGGGGGGATGGGGGCGGGGAATCACTTGCCAGTCACAGGTAGGACAACCCTGATTGGTGTGCATTCTCAAGTGCTGGTTATCAGCTAGCAAACGTGTCACTGTTTTGGATGCTGACTACTTAGCCACGCTGCAAGGAGGAGGATGGTGAGGATAAGGAAGATGGTGAGGATGGCTCTGAGCCCATCATGGGGACATGATACAGAAAGACCATTCGGTTAACACCTCTAATGGGTATTATGGATGCTATATTCAAATACAGCACACACAGCACCAGACAGCTAACTTGACCAGTTGAAGGAAGGAAATATGTCTTGTAACTTTAAATGTGTTCTCAGCACAGGTGCTTGGCACAGGGTAAAGGTGCTGCTTGGAACAACCACATCCCATATGGAGTGCCTGGGTTCAAGTTCTGGCTCTGCCTATTTCTGCTTCCTGAGAATGCAGACCCTGGGGAACAGCAGGTGATGGCTCAAGTAACTGAGTCCCTGACACCCACACACACAGAGACCTGTATTTAGGTCATGGCTCCTGGCTTCCTACTAGCCCAGACCCAGCTGTTATAGGCATTTGGGGAGTGTCAACAGATCTCTTTCTGCCTCTCCCTCTCCCTCCTCCTCCTCCTCCCTGCCCCTCCTCCTCCCTCTCCCTCTCCTCCTCCCTCTCCCTCTCCTCCTCCCTCTCCCTCTTCCTCTCTCTTTCAAATAAATAAAAATGAATAAATACAAATTTTATAAAAGTATTTGTTCTCCTCCGATAATATTTTCTACATGAATATGTATTATTTTTAAATCAAAATTATGGGGGCAGGTGCCGTGGCTCACTTGGTTAATCCTCCACCTCCGGCGCTGGCATCCCATATGGGGCCAGGTTCTAGTCCCATTTGCTCTTCTTCCAGTCCAGCTCTCTGCTGTGGCCCAGGAGGGCAGTGGAGGATGGCCCAAGTGCTTGGGCCCCTGCACCCACATGGGAGACCAGGAAGAAGCACCTGGATCCTGGCTTCAGATAGGTGCAGCGCCAGCTGTAGCAGCCATTTGGGGAGTGAACCTATGGAAGGAAGACCTTTCTATCTCTCTCTCTCATTGTCTATAACTCTACCTGTCAAAAAAAATCAATTATATTGTACAATTGTATCTTTATTTTTATTAAAAGCATTATTTTGCTTAAAGGAAGCATTTAACATATGTCATTTCTGTCACCTTCTTTCAAGTTCAACTTGATTTTAATGTATCTGGGGTCTCTAAAATAGAAGTCCCAGGGCATGAATTTGGTACAGTAGTTAAGACTCTGCTTGGGACACCCACATGTGTACTAGACTTCCTGGGTTTGGTCCTGCCTCAGCTTGATTCCAGCTGCCTCCTGGGAGCCAGCACGTATTGGGATCCTGCCACCCACAAGAACACTCAGATTGAGTTCCAGCCTCTTTTAGTCTGGCCCAGCCCTAGCTGTCGTGGGCATGTGGGAAGTGAACCAGCAGATGGAAGATCTCTCTCTGCCTTGTCGCTGTGTCTATCTTTCTAATAAAAAACATTTACTTACAAAAAATAGAAGTCTCTTAGTCCTCTCTCAATGGCCCCATGCAAGCATGTCTCTCCCTTCTTCTCCCCCAGGTCATTGCCTAGCATCCGTTCTATGCAACAAATTCTTCCCATCTCTAGCATTCCTCTCTGCTTCTTCCCAAGTGTGGGACCTTCTCAGAACTGTGTGTGAAGTGCTGAAACCTGGGTCACATTTTAAGGTGGAGCAGGTCAGGGCAGGTGACTATCTTCAGTCCCAGAGGGCACTCTGCACTTGCTCACTGTAGCTGTAAAGAACTGTGAGAGGGCTGACGCTGTGGTGTAGCAAGGTAAAGCCGCTGCCTGCAGTGCCCACATCCCATATGGGCGTCAGTTTGATTCCTGGCTGCTTCTCTTCCAATCCAGCTCTCTGCTATGGCTTGGGAAAGAGTGGAAGATGGCCCAAGCCCTTGGGCCCCTGCACCTGTGTGGGAGACCTGGAAGAAGCTCCTGGCTCCTGGATTTGGCACAACTCCAGCCATTATGGCCACTTGGGGAGTGAACTAGTGGAGGGAAGACCTTTCTCTCTCTGCCTCTCTCTGCATCCGCCTCTCTGTAACTCTGCCTTCAAATAAATAAATAAATCTTAAAAAAAAAAAAAAACTGTGAGGAATACGGTGTTGTTTTGCCTGGCTTTGTTCTCTACACATGTATTTCCCAGGAGGCCCTTACAAGGAGAGAGGACTTGTCAATGGCATCTATAGCTGATATGATTGTTCCTGGATCCTCTTGCAAAAATACCAGCTGAATATCTTCGAATAGACACAACATCAAAGGTGGCAACATCTACAACACAATAACAGCTTGCATCTGTTCAAAATCCCCAGTGAAAGCACCATCCATGGAGCTGAGGGACCCTGAGGGTGCAGCCTGAGTTTCTACTGCTGTCCGCCTTGATTGTCTTCTATCCCCTGTGACACAGCAGTGGAAGCAGAGCTGTACCCAACTAAGGAGGCTGCCACCAGGACGTGTCCTTGGGCTGCTTGTCTTTCACTTGCTTTCCCGGGGTGGTGGCTCCAGGATTGTGAGGTACTCCTGGATGGCAGTGTCCCCACTCAGGCACTGAGATGTCTCTGTGTGAGCTGTGTCCCTAAGTCTCCCTGAATCCACTGTTCTGAAACTTGAGGCATCCTGAGGCTCACCAGAGCACCTGCTCACACAGACCCCCTCCCCGCACGCCCACCCCGGGAGTAGATCTGGGTGGGCTATGGGAAGTTGCCGCTCTTGCACATCCTTAGGTAACCCTGATGCTGCTGGCCTAGACCATGCTTTCAGAACCCGGGCTGGAGCTCCCTTCTCAGGACAGTTCTTCTCACGCTCTCCAAGAACACACAGGGCTAATCCCCAGTCTCCACTCAGACTTGTCCTGTTGTCTTATTTCCAGGGACTTTGGCCTGCCCTTGCACCAGCTCCCTCCAAACTGCTCTTTGCTTCTCCCAGTTCTATGGCCTTGGACCTCTCCCAAACACTCCTTTCCTCCCTATAAATAACACGAGCATCGGCGGAGAAGCTGGAATGGAGCAGGTAGCTTTATGTGTCAGGCTGGGGCAGGTGGGGGGGCTCTCCTCTGAGAGTGGCTTCACTGCAATCACATCTAAGCCAAGAGCTGGGGTTTGCATCCCCACAATCTGTTTCACTCATTCTCCAATCTTTAACTCTGTTTCCCAGAGAAGTGGTCCTGTGTAGACTGCCAATCAAACATCTCCATTTTCTTTCAATCCAAGAGAGAATCAGAATAGCCTTTGGGGAATGCCATCACGTAGAGGGAAACAGTGAGATTTGGGCAAGAGTGAGATGATGTAGCCCAAGTGTATTATCCTGCCACCAGCAGCAGGTGTTTCTGAGTTCCAACAGCTGAAGACTAAGGGGGAAGGGGGGCAGGAGAGACTCAGTCGTGAGTCTGATTCAACTTGAATCCCCCACTTAAGAGCAATGCCTCTCAGCTGAGCACTTGTGGCACCCAGAGGTGCCTGGAAACCATGGTCCTAGAAGTCTGTATGAATGACAATAATGACACCTGGCATTATCATTGCCTCAGGGCTCAGCAGGGTCTGAAAATGCTTGGATACAGCCACCCACCCACCCCAGCAAAAACACCAGCTGGAATCTTCTGCCCAGTCCTGCCCTAGGTTCTGCAGCCTGGAGTGAAAATGCAGAAAAAAACGGCTCAAAGGACAGTGGAGGATTGCACTGTGCACAAGTGTCCTGGAAGAAAAGAGCTGGCACTCTCAAATTAGACACTTTTAGGAAAACTTAACAACAGGGCTATTTGCAACAATGTAGCCAAGTTCAAGAACAGCAATACCCAGGTTGATGCAATATCCTGTTCGGTCAGTATCTAAGATGAGCCTTTAGGCTTCCATAGGTATAACAAAGAGGGACAGTTGGAGGATGGTGAGTTCCTGAAAGGAGCTGTGGCCTTTGATAAAGGATGCAACCAGCCTGCAATGATGCCACTGGAGGGTGGGGCCCCAGTGGCCCTTCTCTCCAGTCTTCCACGGGGTCTCTCCATTGGACAGATGGAAACCAAAACCAGCCAGCAAAGGAGCCCAGCAATGCAACCTATGAAGTTCAGATTCCTGGGGCAAACAGCAAGGTCAGGGGTGGTGGGAAGCAGAGTCAGAGGGACAAACAGAAGAGGCCCAGCACACTTCCCAGACTGAAATGGCATTTGAGAGGGAGGCAGCCCCGAGGGTGCAAATTTAATCCTAGATGGGAAGACAGGGAGCCGTGAATAAATAAAAAGAAAAAGAAAAATTCAAGAGATCCTAAAACACAGCTGTGATCCTAAATTGAAGGACCACAAGACATGGAATGATGACTTGAACTTGTCCTTAGAACAGGAGCCTCACTCCCATATTCAGTATTGGAAAGTAAGAGAGGGGCACATTAATGAAACAGGTGGAGGGGGAATCTCAAGGTTTCAGAAGATGTTAATATTTTATGAGTAACTAACAAGCACCTAACATGTATTGTATTTGAGTGAAACCGACATTTTGAGATTCGATGACTGTTCACAGCCCTTGCCTCTCCAGTTGGGAAACGCTGTCTTTTCTTATTATTTGTTGAACTCCTTATTTAGTGTAGCATATAAAGTAAACTGAAGGAGATCTTTGTCAAAATTAAGAGTGGGAATAGGAGAGGGAAGAGGAAGAAGGGCAGGACCGTGGGTGGGAGGGAGGGTGGGGAGGGAAGTATCACTATGTTCCTAAATCTGTATACATGAAATGCAAGAAATCAGTATACCTTAAATAAAATTTTTAAAAAATATTTTCTGAGTATGGAAGGAAGGGTGAGAGTTTCAATAGGGATAAGGTCAATGCATGGAGGATGTAGTGTGAACAAAGGTCTGTGAAATGCCAGGAACCATGCACTGCACAGGGTGTGAGGAGGGCAAGTCGGCAGGATTTGTATGAGAAAGTCGGTTGTTGCCAGAGTGAGAAGGCCTTTGAGAGGCTGACAGAGGACAGGCTTTGTGGTGCCTGTGCTGGGGCATGTGTGAGACGGGTGTGACTGACTCAGGCAGAGGTTTGCTGTAGCACCAGACCTGTCAGATCACTCAGGCAGAGCACGGATTGGAGGACACTGAGAAGCTGGATGGGGCAGGTGGGTTAAGAGATGAACAGAAGAGAGGACAAATACCTATGGACACTGGCACGTGGGGAAGGGAGGGCTGCAAAGGTTAAGAGGATATCACACAGGGGCAGTGCTGTGGCTTAGTAGGCTAAGGCTCAGCCTGAAACCATGGCATCCTATATGGGCACCGGTTCATGTCCTGGGTGTTCCTCTTCCAATCCAGCTCTCTGCATTTGGCCTAGGAAAGCAGTAGAAGATGGCCCAAGAGTTTAGGCCCCTGTATTTACATGGGAGACCTGGAAGAAACTCCTGTTTCCTGGCTCCTGGCTTTAGATCGGCCCAGCTCTGGCCAGCTGTTGTGGCCATTTGAGGAGTGATCCAGTGGATGGAAAACCTTTCTCACTGTCTCTCCCTCTCTCTGTCTGTAACTCTATCTCTCAAATAAATAACATCTTTAAAAATTATATCTTAAAAAATGTTTAAAAAAGAGGATATCACCGAAGCTCATGGGCATCTGCTCAGTGTGGAGGAGAGCCATGGGAACCAGTTTTTCCTCTGAGATTGTGATCTTGCCTTTCTTTCTCTGAAGATGTTTATGCCATTCATCACAATTACTTGTGGTAGGGAGGGGAGATAACTCAGTTGTAGAATCAAGTTGCTAAAGGACACCCAGGTTGCAATGCCAAGTTTGGTAGCTGGAAGCACAGATTGGATATGCAAATCCACCATGAGATGATGGGCTTTTAGAGAGTGAAAACTGAGGCAAGGACATTGGAAAGCAGAGCCATTTAAGACAGTGGCACTTCTGATAAAGCAGCTCTGGCTGGGGGAGGGTCTACAGATTGTCTGCTGGGTAATGAGGAGCACTGGGGAGGGCCTGGAGATGGGGCACTGCAGCAGTGAAGAAGATTTAGAACTAGGGTGTATCCAGCAGACTCATAGAATGGCGGATGTCCTAAACAGCACTCTGGCCTCAGAATCAGCCATTAAGGCATTCGGATCCAGCTGAAAAGCCCATGAGAGTATTTCAGGCATGGAAAGCCAAGACACTCTGGCAAAAAAAAAAAAAAAAAAAAAAAAAAAAAACAAACACACACACACACACAACCAACCACCTAAATGAAAGATCTCTGTGAGTGAGATCCCAGGGGAAAGAACAGGTCTTCAAAGAAGGAGGTACCTTTCTCTGAAGGGAGCAGAGAACTTCCACTTTGACTATGACCATGTCTAAACAAGATAAGAGTCGGAGAACTCAAAAGGCTTCCATAGCCTTGGAAACTCATGACTGGAGCATAGGGAGATTACTGATGCCATAAACAGGAGTGTCAATTTGTAAAGTCAACAACAGGAGTCACTGTGCACTTGCTCCTCATGTAGGATCTCTGTCCTTAATGTGCAATATGTTGAGATTTAACGCTATAACAAGTACTCAAACAGTATTTTTCACTTTGTGTTTCTATGTGGGTGCAAACTGTTGAAATCTTTACTTAATGTATACTAAACTGATCTGTATATATAGAAAATTGAAAATGAATCGTGATATGAATGGAAGGGGAGAGAGAGCGGGAAAGGGGAGGGTTGCGGATGGGAGGGAAGTCACGGAGGGGGGAAGCCACTGTAATCCATAAGCTGTACTTTGGAAATCTATATTCATTAAATAAAAGTTAAAAAAAAAAAAACTAGGGCGTATCGCCTAGTTCTAAAATCAGCTTTTTGGCTAAGATCAAGTGTGGAACTAGGGTGCTGGCACACCCTGGGTGGATACTGAAGAGCTCTGGGGGAAAAGCAGAGGAAAACAGGCAAGTGTCCCTGGTTTCAGGATAAAGAACATGAAGTGTGGGGAGCAACTCGGACTAGACTAAGTTACTGGAATTAAGACTTATTCTATGCATCTGCTCTCCCACAATATGGCGCTGGGAGAGGAGGAAACAGCTTCTACACAGCTGCCTCCAGTTCAACCAATAAACAGCAGGACCTGCTCCTGATTGGAGGAGAGCAGCATACTCGGCGTGTGGGTAGCAGAGTTGGGATTGGTGGAAGAGGACTATAAAGGAGGAGAGAGACAACATGCACCGGGAACATCTATCCGAATAACACCTGTGCAGCCCCCGAGAGAGCCGGCCGGCGGTGTGCCGCTCCCCCGCGGAAGTGGGGAAAGTGGCAGGGGGAACTGCCCCTCCACGGAGGTGGAAGGGACGGTAGCCAACCCGGGAAGGACCAGCAGCAAACCCGGGGAGGGCCAAGCAGACGAAAGAACAACGCAGGGTTTAGTGTCGTTCCTCCATGAAGAGGGGGAGCGACAATGAAGGACCAGGCCCTTGCAAGCTTGAGTCTATGCACCTTTCTGTTCCCTTGGCTTCACGGGTGTACTAGTTCCTTACAGTTGCTGTAACAAACAACCACACACCTAGAGGCTTAAAACAACACAAATGTGTGATCTTATAATCCTAGGGGTCAAAAGTCTGAAACAGATATGGAGCCAAAATCAAGGGGGGGCGGTGCTGTGGCATAGTGGGTTAAGCCACTGCCTGCAGTGCTGGCATCCCATGTGGGTGCTGGTTTGAGACCCAGATGCTCTACTTTCCATCCAGCTCTCTGCTGTGGCCTGGGAAAGCCTTAGAAGATGGCCCAAGTCCTTGGGCCCCTGCGCCCGTGTAGGAAACCCAGAAGAAACTCCTGGCTCCTAGCTTTGTATTGGTGCAGCTCTGCCGTTGTGGCAAATTGGAGAGTGAACCAGTGGATGGAAGATATCTCTCTCTCTCTCTCTCTCTCTCTCTCTGCCTCTCCTTCTCTCTCTGTGTAACTCTGACTTTCAAGTAAATAAATCTTTTAAACAAAAACAAGGTGTTGGCAGGGCTGAGTGCCCTCTGCAGGTGCCAGAGGTGAACCCATGTCTCAGCCTTTTCCAGTGTAGAGGTTGCTGGCAGTCCTTGGCTCGTGGTCCTCCACTTTAGTTTCCAAGCCAACAGATTGATGGCTTCAGTTTTGTCTCTGATTCTGACTTCCTACTTTCTTCATTCTCTTGCTTGCAATCATGTTTGCTCCACCTGGAAAGCCCAGGAGAACCTCCCTTTCTCAAGACCCTTGATACACTAAGTCCCACTTGCCATGTAGAGTAACATGTTCACCATAAGCTCAGAGAATTAGGACACAGACACTTTTGGGGTGCCATTATTCTGCCTCTTATAAGGAATACGTGTTACACTATTTTCAATGCCCTAGAATATCCCAGACATTCTTTAAAATAGCACCTCCTCAGGAATCATTCACTGACTTTCTGGGCCGAATTATTCCCTCTCACACAGGAGGGGATCTCGCCCTCAAGAGATCACCAGGGGGCCAGAGCTTTGGCATAGTGGATTAAAGCCCCAGCATGACGTGCTGGCATACCATGTGAGTGCTGGTTCGAGTCCTAGCTGCTCCTCTTCCAATCCAGCTCTGTTATGCCCTGGGAGAGCAGTGGAAGATGGCCAGGTACTTGGGTCCCTGCATCTACATGAGAGACACAGAAGAAGCTCCTGGCTCCTGACTTTGGATCGGCTCAGCTCCAGCCATTGTGGTCATCTGGGGAGTGAACCAGTGGATGGAAGACCTCTCTCTCTCCTTTTCTCTCTCTAACTCTTTTAAAATCTTTTATGAGAGATCATCAGGCTAACTCTTCCATCACTGTACTCTCCCCTCTGAGAGTGAGAACAAAAGAAAACTGGGCAAGAAATTTCCATATGCACAAGGACCAGAACTTCTGGATTTTAGGATGGACAGCCTCTTGTTTGCTTAAGGAAGGCAAGAAGGAAAGGGGAAATAGAGAAGAAAATGGGGATAGGGGCAAGAAATAGGAAGAAAAGTGAAAGTGATGATTCAGCCTACTTGAGTCAGGGTTGTTCTATGTCTTCTTGGTTCAACTTTCAGACAATGCAGAGTAACAGATATTGCAGTCTATGCTTTGCCTAGCAGCCAACTGAGACTCAGAGAAGAGAGTGGTCTGTTCTGTGTCTGAGCTGGAGAACCATGGGGCTGTGAGCTGTCCACAGCCTGCCAGACTTTTCCACCATGCTGGCCACCATCATCTCTAGGCTTTTTCACCCTAGCCATGCAGGACACTGTGCTGCGATGTGAACATGTCCAGCATTCCCATCACAGCACCTTCATGCTGGTTGTTCCTCCACCACCTACAATATTCTTCCCTCCACACAACCGCATCACCTGCTCCATAGCTTTAGGTGTCTGATCCAATGTCTGCTCTCCAATGAAGTCTTGTCTGATCACTCTTTCTTTTCCTTCCTTCCTTTCCTTCCTTCCTTCCAGAGAGAGAGGGAGAGACAGAGTGAGAGAGGTCGTCCATCGACTGGTTCACTCCCCAAACTGCTGCAAGAGCCAGAGCTGGGCTGATCCAAAGCCAAGTGCCAGGAGTTTCTTCTGCAACTCCCATATGGATGCAGGGGCCGAAGCACTTGGGCCATCTTCTGCTGCTTTCTCAGGTGCATTAGCAAGGAGCTGCATTGGAAGTGGCGCTGCCAAGGCTTGACCTGCTCCCTGTGACCACTTTTTCTAGAACAGATTTCCCTCCAGCCCATTCTCAAGCTCCTGACATCAGTGTGTTTTCATCATTACCCTTGTCACCAACTAAATCAAACAGGTTCTATTTTCTTAATAGAAAGGTTCAGGAAGGCAGGGACTTGATCTCACCCGCATTCTACCCATGCATCAAGAGCCTTAACAAATGTATGACATAAAATAGATGCTCTTGGCCGGTGCCACGGCTCAATAGGCTAATTCTCCACCTAGTGGCACCAGCACACTGGGTCTAGTCCCAGTCGGGGTGCCGGATTCTATCCTGGTTGCCCCTCTTCCAGGCCAGCTCTCTGCTGTGGCCTGGGAGTGCAGTGGAGGATGGCCCAAGTGCTTGGGCACTGCACCCCATGGGAGACCAGGATAAGCACCTGGCTCCTGCCTTCGGATCAGCGTGGTGCGCCGGCCGCAGTGTGCCAGCCATGCCGGCCATTGGAGGGTGAACCAACAGCAAAGGAAGACCTTTCTCTCTGTCTCTCTCACTACCCACTCTGCCTATCAAAAAAAAATAGATGCTCTTAACAAATATCTATTGAATGAATGAATGAATGGGGCTGAGAGAGAGACAGCCATAACAGAGGAAAATGTGGAGGGGGTTGGAAGGGAGGCTATTGAGGTTAAATGGATTTTGGGCTGATTCTCCAAGTCAAATTTGTTCTGAAGAGCCCCTCTGCACCAGGACAGGCATTCCAGTGGAGCTAACGTGTGGGTCCTTCACAGAACATTAAGGACACCTCCTCAACATGCTCAGACACTCTGCTCCCTGATGGTTGCCTTCATCCTCACCCAGAAGGACACTGACTTCTCAGAAAGCAGGAACTTGCAGCCCAGGACCGGGTTCTGGAGCCAGGCCAGCTTGGACTTCACACCCATGTTCTGCCACAAAACCAATCTTCGCCAATTCAATTACCCTGCCTGACTCCAGTGTTCTTTCTCATATAATTATGATGATGAATTCCAGTCCCAGCATTGCCCTAAATGTGCAAATGAGAGAAGGTATTTAAATCACCAGGTACTTAGAAAGGGTTTAAGAAATCTCTGTTCTCCCCTTCAATCTCAGCTTCCCTTACTGGCCTGGACCTCTCTGATTTTTTTTTTTTTTTTTTTTTTGCAAAATGCTCTCCCATGTTTTTATTTTAGTAATTTCTATAAATTTCAGGGTTGGGTCTAAAGAAGATTGTTGTCTCTTCCAAATCCCTCAGGGGCCGGTGGGTTTTAATGAAATCCCATTCCTCTGCAGAGTCTGCCCCCAGGGGCTCTAACTGGGGGCAGCTGTCAGCCACCAGCAGTCCCAGTTTCTCATTCGTCTTTCACAGCAAGGAGGACAGGTGACTGACTCCCTTGGGCCAGCCAAGTACAGAGGCATAGATGGCGGGAGGCTGGCCTCACTCTGCCTCTTTGTCAGCTGAGCCTGCCTGCAGCAAGCATCCTCCCGCTGCAGACCAAATGTGTGGCAGTGGGAAAAGGTTCCTCCAGGACCAGGCAGGCCCTGGGGCAGAAGGCTGATCCCATTATCCATCCGGCTTCATTATCACGAGAGAAATTAAAGCAGGAAGGTCCCACAGGGGGCCTGGAACCACCTACTTTCCTCCCAAGGGCCACTTCCACAATCTGCCCACACAATAGATTCTTAGGGAAAAACTCATTTCCTCAGGAAAAAAAAGTCTATTTTAAGAACTGCCCCTTCCCTAATTTTAGCCAGCATTTTCTGCTGTTGCATTCATTCAGCTGAAAGAGACCAGTGTAGATGCCAGGATCACTCTGACTTGTGAGGCCACACAGCCTTCCCCAGGCCATGGGACAGGCAGGAAGTCATCTCCGTGTCATTGATGCTGCGGAGAACCTGACCCCTGGGGTGGGTGTGCGGCACGGTGCTGAAGTTACCACTTGGGACACTGGCATCCTGTATCACATCCCATATCAGAGTGCTGGGTCAGAGTCCTGGCCTGGGCTTCTGACCCAGCTTCCATCCAATGTGCACCCTGGGAGGCAGCAGGTGATGGCTCAAGTGCTTGGGTCCCAGTCACTCACGTGGGACACCCAGATGCAGGTCTGGGTCCTGGCTTTGAGTGGCCCTTGCTCCCTACCTCCATCCCCCATCTCTCTCTCTCTGTCTCTCTCTCAAATATAATGAATATAAATAATTAAAAAAGAATCTGACCCCTTACAGCATGGGATTCATGCCTTCTGAGCACAATCACAGACAAGTGGGGTTCCCAGAGCAGCAGTATTAGAGCAACTGCAGAATTTGAAAGAAATGCAAGTTCTTGGGTCCTCGTCCAACCCACTGGATCCAAAGTTCTGATGGAAAAGTCAATCCACCTGTTTTACCAAATTTTGGGCAAGGCTTGTGCAGACTCAAGGTTGAGGTCCACTGGTCTTGAAATCCTAGTTCCTTGCAAAGCCCCCAGGACTCGGGGGGTTGCTTGGCATGGGGAAAGGCAAGAGCCAAGAACGGAAGGATCCACTTCTTGGGATCTGAGAACTAACTCAACACTGCCGACTGATCACCTGCCCTGAAGTCCATTAGCTGCAAGTCTGCCCAAAGGAGCAGCTCTGCCAGTCTGGTGCTAAGTCACAATGACTAACTTGGCATTTGGGTGATCCTAGGTTTGGGGATTGTGAACCATGATCCTATGTCAGCTTTGTGGGGACCCTTACATCTCAACACACATTAACCAGAGAGGGTGGTGAGTGAGGTTCCCATTCTTTCTGTCTACATTTCCTTTGTTCTTAGCTCAGTCAAGACACTGAAGGTTGATAGTGAGGGCGCACACCGATAGTCCGGGAAAATTTAGTTTAATAAAAGGGGAGTTACGGTAGCCGCAGAAAATAGAACCAAAAAAAATTGCAGGGGAAACCCTTCTGGATGGAGCAGCCGTGAATCAGAGGACCTACTGGGAGAACAAGGTCGCCCACCGCGCAGAAGCCAAGTCGCAGGACCGAGCCGCAGAAGTCCCAGGGTCTGCGCGACAGTGCTCCAAGGGGAGTGCATGCCACACAGACAACAGCGGGGAGACTTGGGACGCTCAGGGCTCTGAGTCCACACATCGGCGCTGGAAGGGGAGGTGAGCTCAATAACCCGAGACACTGGTGGGGAAACGGAGGTCAGAATCTAGAGGGGGGCCGGAAAGTGCAGCAAACTCACTACCGGAAAGAAGGGAAAAAAAAAAGCTTCAGGGTTTCTCTTCCCCCTAACCTTGCAAAGGTTACAAGGCTGCAAGGCTTGAAGAAATTCCCAAGAGACAAAGAGCAGGCCTCCTCTCTGGATTTACATATCAATGGGGGAGAGTTAAGGAACTGAGTCACTACAATTCAGTAGCCTAGGCAACCCAGTGGGAGTCCAGAGGAGCCAAAGACTGGAAGCTAAATACCATCAATTCTGCACAGCCCTGCCCTGCCGTGTTACTTACCCCCTGAATAAATAAAATAAATAAATAAATAAAAAGAGAGAGATTTACCACGCATAACCTGAGGGTGTCACCTTTGCACACCCTTAACCAGGAAGAACCAGGCAGAGCTCTCAGGCCGCACCCATCTCAAGCCTCCAAGGCTCCTCCAACAGCAGGCAGTCCACTTAACACGGACACAGTATAAAAAAAAAAAAAAAAGAAAGAAAAAAAAAAACGCACAGTGACGCAAGAAGAATTAACTATGCCGAGTAACAAACACAGAAATAGAGGGAGCAAGATCAATGATGACACTATGATGCCTCCAAATAAGCAAAACACCCCAAGCCAAGAGTATGAAGATGATGAGATAGAAGAAATGCAAGATACGGATTTCAAAAAATTTATGATAAGAACATTTAGAAGTTTTCAAAAGCAAATCCTTGAACTACAGAAATCCTTAATGGACAAGATTGAAAATCTCTCTCGTGAAAATGAAATTTTAAGGAAGAGTCAAAATGAAACTCAGAAACTAGTAGAACAGGAAAGTGTAATAGTGAAGAGAAATCAAAATGAAATGAAGAGCTCAATAGATCAAATGACAAACACATTAGAAAGCCTTAAAAACAGAATGGGTGAAGCAGAAGAGAGAATATCGGACTTAGAAGATAGAGCACAGGAAAACATACAGTCAAACCAAAGAAAAGAAGAGGAAATTAGAAATCTAAAAAATATTGTTGGGAATCTACAGGATACTATTAAAAAAACCAACATTCGAGTTCTAGGAGTTCCTGAAGGCATGGAGAGAGAGAAAGGATTGGAAGGCCTTTTTAGTGAGATACTAGCAGAGAACTTTCCAGGTTTGGAGAAGGACAGAGATATCCTAGTACAGGAAGCTCATAGAACCCCCAATAAACATAACCAAAAGAGATCCTCACCACGACACGTGGTAATTAAACTTACCACAGTGAAACATAAAGAAAAGATCCTAAAATGTGCAAGAGAGAAACGTCAGATTACTCTCAGAGGATCTCCAATCAGACCCAAAGCTGACTTCTCATCAGAAACCCTACAAGCTAGGAGGGAATGGCGAGACATAGCACAGGTGCTAAGAGAGAAAAATTGCCAGCCCAGAATATTATATCCTGCCAAGCTCTCATTTGTGAATGAAGGTGAAATAAAGACCTTTCATAGCAAACAGAAATTGAAAGACTTTGTGGCCACTCGTCCGGCCCTGCAAAAGATACTTAAAGATGTGCTACACTCAGAAACACAGAAACACGGCCATCAATATGAAAGAAGGGAAAGGAAGAACACCTACCAGTAAAAGAGCATGGGAAGCTCAAAGCATATACTAGAAAATATTTCCGGGAAAATGGCAGGGCAAAGTCACTACGTATCAATAGTCACATTGAACATTAATGGTCTGAATTCTTCAGTTAAAAGACACCGTTTGGCTGACTGGCTCACAGAACACAACCCAACTATTTGTTGCCTACAAGAAACACATCTCTCTAACAAAGAGGCATGCAGACTGAAAGTGAAAGGTTGGAAAAAGATATTCCATGCCAACAGAAACCAAAAAAAAGCAGGTGTAGCCATATTAATATCAGACA
Organism: Oryctolagus cuniculus; assembly: GCF_964237555.1. Taxonomy (NCBI): domain Eukaryota; kingdom Metazoa; phylum Chordata; class Mammalia; order Lagomorpha; family Leporidae; genus Oryctolagus; species Oryctolagus cuniculus. The sequence continues at coordinate 76,840,155 of NC_091446.1, read as the reverse complement.
AAATAAACTTTAATACTAAAACTGTTAAGAGAGACAAAGAGGGACACTATATAATGATTAAGGGTTCAATTCAACAGGAAGATGTAACTATTATAAATGTATATGCACCTAATTACAGGGCACCGGTCTATTTAAAAGATATGTTAAGGGACTTAAAGGGAGATTTAGATTCCAATACAATAGTACTGGGGGACTTCAATACTCCACTCTCAGAAATAGACAGATCATCCGGACAGAAGATCAACAAGGAAACAGCAGATTTAATTGACACTATTGCCCAAATGGATCTAACAGATATCTACAGAACTTTCAACCCTACATCTACAGACTTCACATTCTTCTCAGCAGCGCATGGAACCTTCTCTAGGATTGATCACATACTAGGCCATAAAGCAAGTCTCAGCAAATTTAAAAGAATTAGAATCATACCATGCAGCTTCTCAGACCACAGCGGGATGAACCTCGAAATTAGCAACTCAGGAAACCCCAGAAAGTATGCAAACACATGGAGACTGAACAACATGCTCCTGAATGAACACTGGGTCATTCAAGAAATCAAAAGAGAAATCAAAAACTTTCTGGAAGTAAATGAAGACAACAACACAACATATCAAAACTTATGGGATACAGCAAAAGCAGTATTGAGAGGCAAATTTATAGCAATAGGTGCCTATATCAAGAAATTGGAAAGGTACCAAATAAATGAGCTTTCAGCGCACCTCAAGGACCTAGAAAAACTGCAGCAAACCAAACCCAAATCTAGTAGGAGAAGAGAAATAATTAAAACCAGAGAAGAAATGAACAGGATTGAATCCAAAAAAAACATTACAAAAAATCAGCCAAGCAAGAAGCTGGTTTTTTGAAAAAATAAACAAAATTGACACCCCATTGGCCCAACTAACTAAAAAAAGAAGAGAAAAGACCCAAATCAATAAAATCAGAGATGAAAAAGGAAACGTAACAACAGAAACCACAGAAATAAAAAGAATCATCAGAAATTACTACAAGGACCTGTATGCCAGCAAACAGGAAAACCTATCAGAAATGGATAGATTCCTGGACACATGCAATCTACCAAAATTGAACCATGAAGACATAGAAAACCTAAATAGACCCATAACTGAAACAGAAATTGAAACAGTAATAAAGGCCCTCCCAACAAAGAAAAGCCCAGGACCAGATGGATTCACTGCTGAATTCTACCAGACATTTAAAGAAGAACTAATCCCATTTCTTCTCAAACTATTCAGAACAATCGAAGAAGAGGGAATCCTCCCAAATTCTTTCTATGAAGCCAGCATCACCTTAATCCCTAAGCCAGAGAAAGATGCAGCACTGAAAGAAAATTACAGACCAATATCCCTGATGAACATAGATGCAAAAATCCTCAATAAAATTCTGGCCAATAGAATACAACAACACATCAGGAAAATCATCCACCCAGACCAAGTGGGATTCATCCCTGGTATGCAGGGATGGTTCAACATTCGCAAATCAATCAATGTGATCCACCACATTAACAGACTGCAGAAGAAAAACCATATGATTATCTCAATTGATGCAGAGAAAGCATTTGATAAAATTCAACACCCTTTCATGATGAAAACTCTAAGCAAATTGGGTATAGAAGGAACATTCCTCAATATAATCAAAGCAATTTATAAAAAACCCACAGCCAGCATCCTATTGAATGGGGAAAAGTTGCAAGCATTTCCACTGAAATCTGGCACCAGGCAGGGATGCCCACTCTCACCACTGCTATTTAACATAGTTCTGGAAGTTTTAGCCAGAGCCATCAGAAAAGAAAAAGAAATCAAAGGAATACAAATCAAGAAGGAAGAAGTCAAACTATCCCTCTTTGCTGACGATATGATTCTGTACTTAGAGGATCCAAAGAACTCTAGTAAGAGACTATTGGAACTCATAGAGGAGTTTGGCAAAGTGGCAGGATATAAAATCAATGCACAAAAATCAACAGCCTTTGTATACACAAGCAATGCCATGACTGAGAAAGAACTGCTAAGATCAATCCCATTCACAATAGCTACAAAAAAAATCAAATACCTTGGAATAAACTTAACCAAGGACGTTAAAGATCTCTACGATGAAAATTACAAAACCTTAAAGAAAGAAATAGAAGAGGATACCAAAAAATGGAAAAATCTTCCATGCTCATGGATTGGAAGAATCAACATCATCAAAATGTCCATTCTCCCAAAAGCAATTTATAAATTCAATGCAATCCCAATCAAGATACCAAAGACATTCTTCGCAGATCTAGAAAAAATGATGCTGAAATTTATATGGAGGCACAAGAGACCTCGAATAGCTAAAGCAATCTTGTACAACAAAAACAAAGCCGGAGGCATCACAATACCAGACTTCAGGACATACTACAGGGCAGTTGTAATCAAAACAGCATGGTACTGGTACAGAAACAGATGGATAGACCAATGGAACAGAATTGAAACACCAGAAATCAATCCAAACATCTACAGCCAACTTATATTTGATCAAGGATCTAAAACTAATTCCTGGAGCAAGGACAGTCTATTCAATAAATGGTGCTGGGAAAACTGGATTTCCACGTGCAGAATCATGAAGCAAGACCCCTACCTTACACCTTACACAAAAATCCACTCAACGTCGATTAAAGACCTAAATCTACGTCCTGACATCATTAAGTTCTTAGAGAACATTGGAGAAACCCTTCAAGATATTGGCACAGGCAAAGAATTTCTGGAAAAGACCCGGGAGGCACAGGCAGTCAAAGCCAAAATCAACTATTGGGATTGCATCAAATTGAGAAGTTTCTGTACTGCAAAAGAAACAGTCAGGAGAGTGAAGAGATAAAGGGTTAATAACCAGAATCTACAAAGAGATCAAGAAACTCCACAAAAACAAAACCAACAACCCACTTAAGAGATGGGCCAAGGACCTCAATAGACATTTTTCAAAAGAGGAAATCCAAATGGCCAACAGGCACATGAAAAAATGCTCAAGGTCACTAGCAATCAGGGAAATGCAAATCAAAAGCACAATGAGGTTTCACCTCACCCCGGTTAGAATGGCTCACATACAGAAATCTACCAACAACAGATACTGGCGAGGATGTGGGGAAAGAGGGACACTAACCCACTGTTGGTGGGAATGCAAACTGGTCAAGCCACTATGGAAATCAGTCTGGAGATTCCTCAGAAACCTGAATATAACCCTACCGTTCGACCCAGCCATCCCACTCCTTGGAATTTACCCAAAGGAGTTTAAATTGATAAACAAAAAAGCAGTCTGCACCCTAATGTTTATTGCAGCACAATTCACAATAGCCAAGACCTGGAACCAACCTAAATGCCCATCAACGGTAGACTGGATAAAGAAATTATGGGATATGTATTCTTTAGAATACTATACCACAGTAAGAAACAACGAAATCCAGTCATTTGCAACAAAATGGAGGGATCTGGAACACATCATGCTGAGTGAAGTAAGCCAGTCCCAAAGGGACAAATACCATATGTTCTCCCTGATCGGTGACAACTGACTGAACACCAAAAAGGAAACCTCCTGAAGTGAAATGGACACTATGAGAAATGGTGACTTGATCAGCATAGCCCTGACTGCTAATGGACAACTTAATACATTATCCCTCATAGTATTTTTTTTTGTCTGTTCTACTTAATATGACTGGTTTAATTCTGTAATTATCACACAGTTATTCTTAAGTGTTGAAAATTAACTGAAATGTGATCCCTGTTAAACATAAGAGTGGGAATAAGAGAGGGAAGAGATGTATAATTTGGGGCATGCTCGGGCTGACTTGCCCCAATTGGTAGAGTTGGAAACATACCAGGGGATTCCAATTCAATCCCATCAAGGTGGCATGTGCCAATGCCATCTCACTATTCCAAGTGATCAATTTCAGTTCAAAATTGATCATAATGAAAGGACTAAGAGTCAAAGGGAGCACATAAACAAGTCTAGTATCTGCTAACACTAACCGATAGAATAAATAAAGGGGAGAGTGATCCAACATGGGAAGTGAGATACTCAGCAGACTCATAGAATGGCGGATGTCCTAAATAGCACTCTGGCCTCAGAATCAGCCCTAAAGGCACTCGGATCTGGCTGAAAAGCCCATGAGAGTATTTCAGGCATGGAAAGCCAAGACACTCTGGCAAAAAGATCTCTGTGAGTGAGATCCCAGTGGAAAGAACAGGTCTTCAAAGAGGGAGGTGCCTTTCTCTGAAGGGAGGAGAGAACCTCCACTTTGACTATGACCATGTCTAAACAAGATAAGAGTCGGAGAACTCAAGGGGCTTTCATAGCCTTGGAAACTCATGACTGGTGCATAGGGAGATTACTGATGCCATAAACAGGAGTGTCAATTTGTAAAGTCAACAACAGGAGTCACTGTGCACTTACTCCTCATGTAGGATCTCTGTCCTTAATGTGCTGTACACTGAGGCTTAATGCTATAACGAGTACTCAAACAGCATATTTCACTTTGTGTTTCTATGGGGGTGCAAACGATTGAAATCTTTACTTAATGTACACTAAACTGATCTTCTGTAAAAAAAAAAAAAAAAAAAAAAAAAAAGAAAAGAAATTATCAATTCCCAACTTGACTCTCACTGGGATTAAACATGACAATAGGTCTGATCTGATTTCATCATCATTTAAAAAAAATCATCTATTATTTTTCACTTTATGTTTCTGTGTGGGAGCAAACTGTTGAAATCCTTACTTAAGGTATACTAAGCTGATCTTCTGTATATTAAGATAATCGAAAATGAATCTTGATGTGAATGGAAGGGGAGAGGGAGTGGGAAAGGGGAGGGTTGTGGGTGGGAGGGACGGTATGGGGGTGGAGCCATTGTAACCCATGAGTCGTACTTTGGAAATTTATATTCATTAAATAAAAGATAAAAAAAATAAAAATAAAAAATAAAAAATAAATAAAAAAAGACACTGAAGGTTAAGATACCTGCCCCCCACATCAGATGCTCAGGTCAGTTCCTGGCTTCAGCTCCTCACTGCAGCTTCCTATGACTGCACCCTGGATGGATGCAGTGACAGCTCAGTGACTGTACCCTGGCCACCCATGTGAATGATCTGGATTGCATTCCTGGCTTCTGGATTCACTCCTAACCCAGTCTCAGCCATTGTGAGCATTTGGGGAGCTGGTTTCCTCACTCTCACTCTCTCTGCCTCACAAACAAACAAAAACAAATTTAAAAATGCTACAGTGTCTTAATCTAATTAACCAAGGGCCTTTCACCTGTTCTTGCTGTGCCTTCTCTTATTTCCTTTCTGGGAATAAGAGACAAAAAGTAATATGTATTTACCACCCACTGCATAGCTGGCATCTTACTCAGACATTTAAAGTCCCAGTGACCCTGTAAGGAAGATATAGTTGCTGCTACCATAACAATCATCATCATCATCATCATCACTACTTTCAGTGAAGCTACTGAGTCTCCTAGGATGAAGCTACTCCAGTAAGGAGGCTGCCTGGGGAGGGAATGGATGGTGTGTGATTCTGCCACCCACAACTTCTCTCTGCAGGTCTGTCTCCTGAGCATGAACTTCCTTTTTTAAACTGGAAAACTGACTATGTGCACAAGAATAAATAAATAAATCACTTAAGTCCATGGTATTAGACAGGAAAGGCTAGTTTGTGTTGCCATAACACATGCCTATGTCTCAGTAGCTTAACACACAAATGACAATTTTCACTCACAAAGCCAACAGCAGGTGCAGAGTTCTCTGGGGTCACCCACTTCAGCAGTGTAACTCAGGAAGTCCGGGTGTTCTCCATTTTCTGGCCCAGCCAACAGGATGGGGCAAAGCATGACAGATGGGTCATATGGCAGTGCTTGTTGTCCCAGCCCTGGGGTGATACACCTTCCCTGCCCCCACAGTGCACTGAATGGAGCTGATGCTGTGGGTCCTTGCAATGGTTGAGAGGCTGGGAAATGCTGAGCTCTGTATATCTTAGAAGAGGAAAGGCTTTGGTGAATGAGTTACCTGGTAAGGTGGGTTCTCAGCTCAGTGTATACAGAGCTCAATCAGGGACACTGGTCTTTTGGAAATAAAGCGGTTTTATTGGTAGGAGCAACCAGTGCCGTGTGAGGGTCAGACCTAAATCTGATTCCCCGACGTGGGTCTGGGGGGAGATTTATAAACTGTGTGGGAAGAGCTAGTATGGAGAAGCAGACAAGACAAGTTCTCATCGGAGGGATTTGAATCAGGCCATTTGTGGTAAAGTTTACCTGGATGGACCCAGTTCCATCTTTGCCTGCTCAGTGGCTCCCTCACTCTGAGGGGCACTAGTGCCTCAAACAGCCATGCCCTGGTCTCTTGTTTTACAGGTTAGGACTCTGGAAGTGTGTGTGTGTGTGTGTGTGTGTGCGTGCATGCTCAGGATGCATGACTTGTAGTCTCTGTTCTGCATTCCTTTTGTGCCTGTGTGGGGCTAAATTAAGCAATTCTCCAAAGAAAACAGAAACTTTAGGGGCTGGCACTGTGGCGTAGGAGGTTAAGCTTTTGCCAGCATCCCATATGGGCACCAGTTCCTGTCCAGGCTGCTCCACTTTCAATCCAGCTCTCTGCTATGGCCTGGGAAAGCAGTGTAGGATGGCCCAAGTGCACAGACCCCTGCACCCATATGGGAGACTCAGAAGAAGCTCCTGGCTCCTGGCTTTGGATGGGCCTAGCTCTGACTCTTATGGCCATTTGGGGAGTGAATCAGCAGATGGAAGATCTCTCTCTCTTTCTCTGTCTCTCCCTCTCTCTGTAACTCTGCTTCTGAAATAAATAAATAATTTTAAAAAACCAGAAACTTTAAGCACATAATCAGACCCATTGTTAAAGTGGCAGGTGAGAAATTTTCAGGAAAGGAGTGCAGAATTGTATCAGGAGGTTGCTGAATTTGGGACATCAACAGGAACCCTAGTAAAAGGGGCAGTCGGTGATCAAACAGAGTCAATAATGAAGTGAAATGAAATGAAATGAAATGAAATGAAATGAAATACATGTTTGCACAGCTACCACTCAGCTTTAACAACAGACTTGTACAATATGTGTGTGCCTACCCCCTCCATCACCCTCTTATTGGAATTCTATCGGGATTTTTGCATTAACAATTCTCTTCCCCTTTTTTACAGGTCCTAATGTTTGTCGGTATTTCCTTAAAAATGTGCTTAGATTTTCTGTCCTTGAACTTTATATAAACAGAATCATAGTATAGATATTTTCTTACAGCCATTTCTTTAGCTCAGTATTGTTCTTGAGATTTACTCAGACTGCAGTGTGTAACTCCAATTTATTTTCCCTAATGCCCAGTATTACACTGCGTGAGTATACCAATGTTTATTTATCAATCCTACTATTTATGCACTTATGATTGTTTAGATCTGTTTGCTAATACAAATGCTGCTATTAAGGACATTTGTGTGTGTGTATCTTCTCATGAACTCCCTCCAGAGCGTTTAGAGTCTCTACTGATGAAATGAGTTGCTAAGCTATAGGTATTTTCATTTTCACTTTCACTAGAAATTCCACCAATTGAGCTGAACAACAGCTAGCCTTGGTGAGGAGGTGTAGCAATGGAGGTTCTCATCCGCACCCAGTGGGAACATATATTGATAAAACAACCTTGGAAAGAAGTATATAAATGAACCCTACAGTAAGAAACAAGGGTTATTTGGGATAAAAGCATAGTGAATACGGTATTTCATAAACATTTGGATGGCGATGCTGGCAGAAGCATTAGGATATTAAAGCGAATCCATATACAAGGCAAAAGGCTCTGCAGTGACTATAAACACAGCCCTGATGGAAGGTCCAAGCATGGTGGATGGGGTCATTGAAATTAACCTGCTACTGAGGAGCTGGCTGATTCCCCTGTGGACCACTGCTGTATTGGAGGCTCAGCACTGATCTCTGTCATCGGCACATACACACAAAAGAAAACACGGCCAGGTTAGAGTGGATCAGGGAGAACCTTGCTATGGCATCCCTCTGTATCCTGATCCTTGCAGATCTGGCCACTTCAGCTCTGGGTATCTGTAAAGAAGTACTTTTGTGGCTGAGGAAAAGCGTCCACTATCTTCACAATGCTATCATCTTCTTGGCCTGATTAATGAAAGCTCCTGTATAGGGATTCTCTTGAGTGAGCATTCACACATAGAAAACAGCTACCCTCTCATCAGTGCTGATTTTGAGAGATCCACACAATTATATACTTCCCAGAAGGTTTTGTCACTCATTCTTCAATCTTGTAATTCCAAGTCACTCCCCGTGAGACATAACCATTTAGCACTGCAACAGAGGTAGTAGCTATTCAGCATTATGAATTAAATGCCATGAAGGAGCCGTTGCTGTGGTGTAGCGGGTAGGGTCACCGCCTGTGGTGCCAACATCCCATATGGGTGCCGGTTCAAGTCCTGGCTGCTCCACTTCTGATCCAGCTCTCTGCTATGGCCTGGGAAAGCAGTGGAAGATGGCCCAAGTCCTTGGGCCCCTGCACCCATGTGGGAGACCTGGAAGAAACTCCTGGCTTTGGATTGGTGCAGCTCCAGCCATCACTGCCAACTGTGGAGTGAACCAGTGGATAGAAGACCTCTCTCTCTCTAACTCTCATTCTCTCTCCATAACTCTGACTTTCAAGTAAATAAATAAATCTCAAACAAAAATGCCATGGAACTGTTCACTTTTAAATGGTGAGTTTTATGTTATGTGAATTTCAACTTAAAAGTTATAAAAAGAGAGGAGGAAAAGTTGTTTATAGAACATGTACATTTTTGCTCCACAATCAGAGTGATTTTGTGCTGCAGGTCTAATGTGGTCTGACAGGAGCTCCATACAGCATCCTCAAGGCTCACAGACCCTCTAAGTTGCAGTAGATTTGTTGCATGGTGGGACACAAGTCGTGAAACAGGATCCCAGACCTGCCATTGAATTTCTTTAGCTCTGTGTTTCTCTGGAAACGGGAGGAGTTGTGGGTTACTGGGTTAAGGATTCCAAACATACTCAATTGCTGTCTCTGTGGCCTCCAGAACCCAAAATGTCCCACACAAAATGACTTAGCCTCTCTTTCTGTGGATGCAAGCAACCTATCTTTCATTTTGGAAAAAATAATGTCGCATGCCAGAGATCTCTTCCATCACGTGCCAGGCCTGTGTGTTTGCACTGGATTTGCTCCCCACTGCCTGGCTCTTATACCACAATGATCATATGAAACTGAAAAGCAAGACAAAATCTGACTGAGCTTCAGCAGCAACCTCAATTGTTATCAATTTAAAAAAAATGATGCCTGGAGATGATGATTTAATGTGTGCACTGCAGAAGTTACAGTTACGTAATGAAACACAGCTTTTCACTTAGATCAACCATCGATTTTCTAAATTAACTTCACTTATATTTGATTCCAAATTTTCCTATAAATATGCAGAGTCCAGATAAGTTGGTAATAGTTGTCTTATTAGTAATAGCTGAAAGATATTGCAAATAGTTAAATGAAGCGAGACTTTCATAAGGATTATGAGTACTTCAAAGAGAAAATTAGTCAAGTTAATTACAATAATGGGTCACACTGTAGTCCATTTAAAGAATCTATACATGTGGTTAGAGGTCCATTACACTGAAGGTGAAACATCTAGTGTCATCGAGAATGCAACTGCAAATTCAGCTAAAGAATTCAATTTTGAGAATTAACTTATCATACAGTAAAAATACAAACAAAATTTTTAGTGAGTCAAGGCTCTTGTTTTTAGTAAAAAGAATATTTTTACTAAATTAATAGACCTACAGAACAAAAATGTACACAGTTCCTAACTGCTTTTAAAATAATCATTAATTTTCTAGTGATGGAGGCAAAAACTATAGTCAAAATATATTAATGTTGTGGTCAGCATTATGGCGCAGTGGAGTAAAACCACCATCTGCAGTGCCTGCATTCCATATAGGCCCTGTACTACACTGTACCACCTACAGTGCCTACATTCCATATAGGCCCTGTACTGCACTGTACCACCTACAGTGCCTGCATTCCATATAGGCCCTGTACTGCATTGTACCACCTACAGTGCCTGCATTCCATATAGGCCCCATACAAGTCCCAACTGCTTCACTTCCAGTCCAGCTCCCTGCTAATGGCCTGAGAAAAGCAGAAGAAGATAGCCTAAGTGCTTTAGCCTCTGATACCCAGGTGGGAGACCTCAATGGAGCACTTGGCTTCTGGCTTTGGCCTGGCTCAGCCCTGGCTATTGCAGGCATTTGGAGAGTAACCCAGCAGATGGAGGATCTCTCTCTCTCTCTCTCTCTTGCGCTGTGTGTGTGTGTTTCCCTCTCTCCGTGACTCTTTCAAATAAATAAATACATCAAATATACATGTTTATATATACATATATACACATATACACATATATACAGAATAATTGAATGACAGTTTAGTAGGACAAAAACGTTGACTCCAAAATTCAGCTTGGCAGTATGTGCTTCCATTGTGTTGCCTAACATCAATCAAATTTCAGAAACATTCGAGCCTTTGAAGAATTGCTCTGTAAATCAACTTCAATGTCCTACAAGGATATTTAATGTTGTTTTAAATAAATCTTCTACATTTGGCTCACATTTTATTAAAAATAAATTGTACATCTTAATCAGTTCTCAGCAATACAAGTAAATAAATAAATAAATCAGCTTTTGAGCATTAAGCAAACTGAAACTTTTGAGCAAGACATTTAAACTAATCCAGCAAAAGCAAAATGGAAACCAAACACACTGAACAGAACTCTACTGATGGTCCTGATTTAATTTACAAATTCTGTTACTATCCTTTTAGATATCTCAATTTGGGGGAAAGATCTTTTGATAGAGACACTATTTTTATGTCCATAAATTAATATTTAGGAACAGAAAAGAATAAAATCAAGATGGTCTCTGGTTTTTCAACATCTACATTTGGTGAAACAATCAAATTAATTATAAATACAATTTACTTAATGAGATTTTGGTTGTGAAAATATTTTTTCAAAGCAAAGTACAATTGACTGAGGCAAATAACAGTTCTCTGGAAATATATGATCTAAAATAGACATCAATTTTGCATAAAAATTGGAAGTATGAGTAACCTCCATTTTCTCTGAAATTATCAAGTATCAGCACTTGCAGAGACAGTAATTTTTCATCTAGAAAAATGATAGTTTACAGAAAAAGATTAATTGAAAATGTTAATAATTTGAAATTTATTACCCATAAAATACAACTTTGGAAACTTTTCAGACAATTTTATTTTAAAAATAATGAATAAGCCCATGTTAAAAATAAGATGTTCAGAAAAGTACCTGAGGCACAGAGAAAGCTATGAAGATGGATGAGTGAGTGTTAAGGGTAAATTATTTTGTTAATGTTATTTTTTTTCATTTCAGATAATCAATATAAAGTTTGCTTCACTTTGCTTTAATGTTCATTAAATGACATCATGGTTTTGATTTTAAGATATTTATTAAAAATAGCACTGAACATAACCATTTTTGCACTTCTACCAGTAAAATAAATCCAACTTATTAATCAATATATAAATATTCCAATGTGATACAATTTAAATCCAGTAATGATATGGTCAACCTGGATATCACGCGCCTCGATTCCTGACCTTGGACTAGCAGTTACAGGTGCCAAAGATAAATCACTGTGTCAATGTGGAGACCCTCTAAACACATACAAATAAGCACCCAGAACGGAGAATAGAATCTGAGGTTAAGCGAATGGATTCTGGAGCTATGCCAGGTGTGTGGGTCTCAGAACTGTCACTCTCCAGCTGTGTGACCTTACTTCAATTTCCTTGTCTGTAATGTAAATGAAAGTAATAGCCCTCGGCTGCCTTATGGTGACAATCAAATGAGTCCATACATGTAAAAAACTTACAACAGTGTTTAGGTCGAGTAAGAACAGATAAGTGTTGTCAGTCTTATTTTTGCAGTCTTAGCAAAGTTGTTCCCAGTAGTGGTGGTGAGGAACTGATTCCAGGACCCTTCGTGAGTACCAAAATCTGCAGATGTTCAGTCCCTTAGGTAGTATTTGTGTTTAAGCTACCCACATCTTGTTGAATACTTTCTTATTTAAAGTTTATGGATTTTTTTTTATTTATTTGAAAGCAGATTTACAGAGAGAGAGATTTATAGATGGAGAGAGATGAAAGGAGAAAGAAATCTTCCATTTTCTGGTTCACTCCCCAAATGCCCACATGCCTGCAAAAGCCGTGGCTTTGCCAGGCCAAAGCCAGGAGCTAGGACCCAGGAACTCTATTTGGGTTTCCCATGTGGGTGGCAGGGACCCAATTACTTGAGCTCTACTGCCTCCCAGGGTGTGTGTGAGTAGGAAGCTGGGTTGGAAGCAAATCAGATTCAGGTACTTCAATATGGGATGTGATTACCCAGGGTTTATCTGCTGCACCACGATATCTGCCCATTCCTGTGTACTTTAAATCATGTCTAGATTACTTGTGATACCTAATAAACATAAAGGGAGAGAGGACAAGGAGAAAGTCTCTATCTGTTTAGTAGTGACTCATTTTTTGTGTGTACTCTCCACTTAGGACTGGTTGAATACACAGATGCAACATCTGCAGAGATGCAAGTCAACCGTAACTCCATTATCACAACATCACTAGAGCTCTCTGTGATTCACAGCCTCTTTTCCATTTTTAGCAATGTCTGTAAGCCCCTGGTTTTGAGCAATTTGGGAACTGTCCAGCAGCTTGAATTTCTGACTCCCTTCTCTTCCCTGCTCCCCTGGCTGTTTTCTAAATTTGTCTGATTGACCCCCTCCCCATTTCAGCCTGTTTGGTGGCAAACCTACCTCAATTCCTGACTTTCTCTATGCTTGATTTGCCAAATCTGTGCCTAAATGTAGCATGGTGGTTGTTAGGATGGTCCTGAAGACAATCCACCCACAGATTAGATGATACAGATGAATCTCGGTCTCCAGATAGGACTGGTGAAGACTTAAGGAAAATAAGTGAGTTTCTATTGCCACTGGCCCCCAAGGTAGAAAACAACATGTTTATGGAAAGTGTCATCTTCAACATGTCTCCCAGGTTACAGTCTACCAGTCCTCTTGTTTGGCTTGCATCCACTGGCTGTAGCAATTACTGAGATGGCTTCACATCTGAATGTGCCAAACAACAACTTTGGATTTAAGATCCTAGCAAAAGAAAAGCAAGTATGGCTTCTAGCCCATGGATACATTTAAAAAAAAAAAAAAAGACAAGGCAAATGAAAGGAGTAGGAAAGTTTTCTACAAATACTTCCCTGTAATAACATTGACTGGTGAAACAAATCCACAATAGGATGACCGTGAGCTAAGTGTTTTTAGCTAAATTCTCATCTACAGTAGAGGATTTAAATTCTCCTGAGTGCCAAGAAATGCAATCTCAGCTATACTCCAAGCCCTGTGGATCTTGGAGAGTAGGTAATTGAATCACCAATGGCACCCAAAAAAATAAGGTAAAGTCCCAATAATGGAAGCAGAAACTTCTACTTTCAGCTGCTGAATTATGGGGAACCCAGTAACAAATGCTTCCCTTCTTCCTACAGGTGCCTGCATGATTTGTTTTATCTGTATTCAAATCTGTTCACCATGTGGCTCAGAACTGGCTTCCTCTACTTCTCCTTGAGATGGACTCCCACTCCCTGTTGGAGAGGACTCTCCTAATCTCTCCTCCTATCATTTGGCTTCATGCTCTGGTTCTATGGTCTTCTCCCAACTCCAACATTGGCTGTGTTACTTCCCAGTTCCCGGTTATGATGCCCTGGATCTTTTTCTTCACCAGCTCTCCCCATGACACTAATATAGTCACTTCTCCCACCCTCCCAAATCCCTCATGAGCTGAATGTGCTTGTTTAGGCAACAACTGCCTCTGCCATGTCCCCTTGATGATTAACCTTTGGGCCTCAATCTGCATTACACTCAACAAATAGACTAAAAACTGTCCCTCCTCTCTGGTAGCCAATCCTTGTCCCAGAACCAAGATTCTGGAAAATATCTCTCTTGCTCTGACTATTCATTCAACAATCATTTCTTGAGAACTCACTTTGTGGCATGCTTTGAGTTAGAAGCAAAATGCATGAATATGAATCAAGACAGGAATTCAGCTTGCATTAGTTATTTAGGCTGCTGGGGGGAGGGGGAAAATATCACAAGTTGGGGGGTGTTCAAACACAGAAATTTGAATCTCACAGTGTTGGAGGCCAGAAGTTCAAAGCCAAGGGATCATCAGTGCTGGTTCCTTCTGAAAGCTCTGAGGAAGAGTAGGCTTTGTGCCTCTCTCCTAGCTCTGGTAGCTGCTGGTAGCCTGTGGCGTTCCTTCACTTTCAAATACATCAGGCCCATCTCTTTTTTTTAAGAATTATTTTTATTTATTTTAAAGACAGAGTTACAGAGATGGGGGGAGAGAGAGAGAGAGGGAAGGAGAGAAAGAGAGAGAGGTCTTGGTCTTCCATCTGCTAGTTCACTTCTCAAATGGTCACAATGGCCAGAGCTGCGCCAATCCAAAGTCAGGAGCCAAGAGCTTCTTCCAAGTCTCCAACATGGGTGCAGGGCCCCAAGGATGTGGGCCATCTTCTACTGCTTTCTCAGGTCACAGCAGAGAGCTGGACTGGAAGAAGAGCAGCCGGGACTAGAACAAGTGCCCATATAGGATGCTGATGCTGCAGGCCAAGGCATTAACCTGCTGCACCACAGTGCTGTACCCTATCATGCCAATCTTTGCCTCTCTCATCATATACATTTCTTCCCGTGTGTCTCTGTTTTTAAGGCCTACTTCTAAGAACATCAATCATTGGATTGAGACTCTCTTAATCCAATATAAGTTTGGATGAACTAATTATATCTATAAAGACACTACTTCCTAGTAAGATTGAATTCTGAGTTCTTGGTAGAGTGAGTGACTTAGCAATCCAGTACACTCATCTAAAAGAGATCATCTACTGATAGAAAGATTAATGAATAAACTATCATCCAGCTTTATGTTAGCTTTGAGAAAGATAAGCTAGGGTGCCATAGAGAAGGAATAACCAATTAGCTTGGGATTAGGGAAAATTTCTCATGAATACTCACATTCTTAAACAACACTGGAAAGATGAATAGAAATTACATAAGGCAGGGCATATGAGAGGGTTTCCAGGAAATATTAATGCCCCACCAGGTACTGGTAACCATGAATCTAAATAAGATCAGTTTTCAGGTATGTCTAATATTCTTGAGACAGAGTATATACAAAACTGTCCCAAGGCAAGAGAAAATAAGGCAAAACTTGGTATTTATCCAGACTCATGGTATCATGAAAGAGTAGATGGAAAAGAAGGGTGAGGGTATTGGCATGAATACCCTGTAAGAAAAGAAACAAGGGCCTGCACTGTGGTGTAGCAGGTAAAACTGCCACCTGCAGTGCTGGGATCCCATAAGAGTGCTGGTTCGAGTCCCGCCTGCTCCACTTCCCATCCAGCTATGGCCTGAGAAAGCAGTAGAATACTATCCAAGGCCAGCACCACAGCTCACTAGGCTAATCCTCCACCTGCGGCGCGGGCACCCCGGGTTCTAGTCCCAGTCGGGGCACCAGATTCTGTCCTGGTTGCTCCTCCTCCAGTCCAGCTCACTGCTGTGGCCCAGGAAGGCAGAGGAGGTTGGCCCAAGTGCTTGGGTCCTGCACCCGCATGGGAGACCAGGAGGAGGCACCTGGCTCCTGGCTTTGGATCGGCACAGCGTGCCAGCCATAGCGGCCATTTGGGGGTTGAACCAATGGAAGGAAGACCTTTCTCTCTCTCTCTCTCTCTGTCTCTCTCTGTCTCTCATTGTCTAACTCTGCCTGTCAAAAATAAAAAAGAAAATGATCCAAGTGCTTGGGCCCCTGCACCCATGTGGGAGACCTGGAAGAAGCTCCTGGCTCCTGGCTTCAGATGGGTACAGCTCTGGCTGTTGCAGTCATCTGGGGAGTGAACCAGCAGACGGAAGACCTCTCTCTCTCTGCCTCTCTGTAACTATGCCTTTCAAATAAATAAATCCTTTAAAAAAGAAAGAAAGAAAGAAAGAAAGAAAGAAAGAAAGAAAGAAAGAAAGAAAGAAAGAAAGAAAGAAAGAAAAGAGAGGAACCCCAAGAAGACATTGATGAATGAGAAAATGAAGAAAAGTGAGGATTTATTGCCTTAATAAATTGGAAGACTAGAGGCAAGGAACTCAAAGTTCAGAGAGTGGTAAAATCTAGAAGTTGGAAGAACCTAGGTGTCAAGACATTAGGTGAATATCTCTACATGTGACTGGAAGAAAAATCAAGTTTTGGTTACAGCAAAAGACTGAACCAAAAGCCCAAGGCACTTAAATTCTGATGAGTCACCATAGCTGTAGACGGAGAGAAGCAGAAACGTTCATAGTATGACGTCATGAACATCAATGACTCCCGTAACTGCCAACAGTTATTAAGTGCTTTCTGTGCTGCAGATGTGCATGTGTGTGACAGTAATTTAATTCTCAGGATTTCCCCAGTTTACATATAAGCACTACTGAGACAAGTCAAATATCTGCCCAGGAAGCCAGGGGTCAGCCTAGTGATTAACATGGCCACATCTCACACTGGAGTGACAGCTGATTCCCAGCTTCAGCTTCTTGTCAGCACACACCCGGAAGGAAAGAGTGATGACTCAGGTGACTGGCTTCCTGTTATCCACATGGGTGCCCTCCCGTGTATTCCTGGCCCTGATCCCAGACCAGTCCTGGCCATTGCAAGCATTTGGAGAGTGAACCTGTGGGTGGGAGTTTCTTCTCTCTGTCTGTTTCTCTATCTCTTCCCCTCATCCCTTTGGCTAAAAAAGCCAACAGAATATAGCTGTTCCATAATTAGAAGAGCAGCATCTGCATTCAGGCAATCTGACTTCCGGTTGTGTGTACTTCACCATTGCCTTAAATGAGGGACTTGGTTTATCTGAGTGAGGAAAAATAGTTTGGAAGAGACACTGAAGAGTAAAAAGAGGTTGAAGTGGCTTTCCTACCTTAAAATGAACATCTACTGAAATGACTACCAGAAATCGCCAATGGGCTATATGGAAACAGTTTCATCAGGTAGAGGAAAGATTCCCTGAGGATTTTGATGACGAACAGGTGTTTGTTTAATGAATAGCAGGATCTTTAAGGCTCCAGTGCTAGAAGTAGCTCAACAATGCTACTGGGAGTTTTAGAGGAAGAACTCCTCAACAACACGGGGTTAAAAGGCGTGTGTTTTACAATATAACAAAGAGTTGCAGAAAAATGAGGCATACAGTTTTGGTTAATTTGAAGATTCCACAGACTGGATAGAGCTTTTTGCCACCTGTATGGAATGCAGCCTAGTGAGCCATCAGAGGCATGGTGCTGCCACTAGATGAGGTGTCAGGTTGAGCACCTTCCCATGAGACATGATCTTTATCCTGCTGGCTTCATTACGATTCATTTATATTCATAATAACTCTCAGCATAAATTCTTTGTGGGCAACAGTTAAAAGGACAGAAAAGATAAGACTGTATTCAATGTTAAAGTGACTTGTTGACTTGTCTGGTTATTCTTTTTTGTTGTTGACTGACAGGCTGTGAAAAGAACATCCCTAACTTGAAGATAGGCGAGTCTTGCTAGGGCCAGGGATCAACATCCAAGCTGGCATTCAGAGTCATGAATACCTAACCTGTATCCATTAAACAGGTTAAGGGAGGTAGGTCTTGCCTGAAGTCAAAGAAAAGAGGATTCAAACAAGATATATGATAGACTAGTGGAATTTCAGATATTGATCACATCTTGAACAAGTGGAGAATGGTTTTTCAATCCCAGATCCCACTGAATGAGCTCATGATAACACTAGGAAACCACAACTCCCAAAGCTCTTATGAAAGCAACACTCACACACACACAAGGAAAATGATTGATCTGGCCTTTAATCTAGAGTTACACTTAGCAGTCTGGTAGTACTAGCCACTTGTGACTATAGAACAGTTAAAATGTGACTAGTGTGACCAAGAAAGTAAAGTTTTTAGATTCTAGTTCTTACAAGGCCAGGAGCAGGGTCGCTAAGAACCACTGTAAGTTTCATTGATTAAACTTACTAATGCTCCCAGCAAGTACATGACCTATCATATCTTGCCTATATACCTGTACTGCATACCAAATCCAACTCATTACTAAACTCTGAAAAATCCCACTACCTCAGGAGCTTTGGATATTTAGCTCATGAGCATTAGGCCCGCTTACTGCATTACATGGGGTTTTGCAGGAAAAACCCAACCAAGCTCACCCATGCCATGCTGTATCAAGAATCATTTGGACAAACATCAATGTTTCAATGCCCTGAAGAAAACCTATCACAGTCTCCCCAGGGGCTTCAAGACAAATTCCAGCTTCTCTGGCAAAGGAGCATCTTTTCCCAAATCTTCCTCTCCTCCAGGATCTACATTCACAATGTGTTCCATTCTTTCAGTTCCTAGGCACGTTCTGCCCCTCCATGCCCCTGACATTGGGCTTGACCAAGTTCTTCAACAAGCTTTCCAAGCCAACTGTTTACCTGTAATCCATGACAGGCAATCTAATCAGTGCTCCTGCAGAACTCCTACATTTATGACTGTTTCAGGCCTGACTCTTGCCAACAACAAAACAATTGATTTTTACATTAAACTGTAAGTTTTTAAGAGCATACTGCTTACTTTCTCCACACTTCTAACCCCAGCGCCCAATGCAGAATCTGCATTGTGCTTTCAACCTGTGTGCGTGAGCCCTTCATGGCACCCACAGAGGAATGGCCAGCCGAGAACCCAACTGAGATGTGCCACAGGCCAGAAAAAGAGATTGCATGAGAAATCACCCAGCTGTAACTGGATCTTGGACTTTCAACCTCCAAAACATGATAAAATAATTCTAGGTAATTTAAGCTGCTCAGTCTGTGCTATCTTCTTATGGTAACCCAAGTGGGGAGATGTCTGTGCTTTCTTGTTACGGTAACCTGAGTGGAGGTATTTGTGTGTGTGCACACAAATATATTATACATATGTATATATGTTTGTGCATGCAAGTACATATGCAATACTATTTAATATATGCATGTTTCTAAAAAGAGACATGGATTATCTACTACCCATTTTCCATTACTGTAACAAAACACCTGAGGCTGCATATTTATTTAGCTTGGAGTTCTGGATGCGAAAGTGCAAACAGCATTGCTCTGGCTCCTTGCAGCCTCCCCTCTACCCATGGCTGTGTCACCTCCTGATGGATGGTGACACAGAAAGAGCCTCTGTGAGAGGGTGAGATCACATGGGGAGACAGGAAGCCACAGGATGGTAAAGGAACAGGCTCACTCTTTCACAGCCACTCATTCTAGCAGAACTAACCAGGTCCCTACAAATATCCCTGTCAAAAGTGATTTCTCTGATCACCCAATAACCTGGCACTAGGTGTAATTTCCTAAAGGAATGCCTTCTACCTCCCAACACTGCCACACTGGAGACCAAACCTACAAGACATGAGCAAACCATGCCCATCCCACAGAAGGTTAAATACAGGAAGACAAAAAGTCTATGAGGAAGACAGATGGCAGACATGCTGACAAGAATGAGATGCAAGTTCGTCTTCTTTATGTTATGATTGACCATGAATGCATCAATATTCTCACTCCTATTCCTTTGATCTATACGTCTACCCAACTTGATTATGGCTATTTGTTTTAGCATCCAGAAGTGTAAGTCTTCCAACTTTGTTCTGTGTCAATATTATTCAAATATTCTGGTCCTTTCATTTCCATATGAATTTTAGGGTTATATCTTCATGTCTTAAGAGGCAGTAGGAATTCTGATAGGGATGCCTACAGGATCCTGACAACTAAATACAACCATGTGGTGCATAAGAACCTTGTGGTCAATGGCAGATGCACATATAGCCCTGATCCCATAGATTGTAATGGAGCTGCAAAATCCCTGCTGCCTAGTACTGAAGTGCAATGCGTTAGTCATATATTTGTTATGATGTTCATGTCATCAGATCAACTGTGTTCTCATCCTATCAAAGTATGGCACATGCACGCACATGGAATGCACTGTACTTGATAATGGTAATAAACAACTATACCCCTGCCTTGGTATTTGGTAAACTATACTTTTTATTGTTACTTTAGAGTGTAGTCCTCCTATTGATTTAAAATGTTGTGGTGGGTGCTGTGAAGGAGTGGGTTAAGTTGCTTGACACTGAGTCCCATCTCTACTTCTTGTCCAGCTTCCTGGTAAAGAACCTGGTAGGCAACAGATGACAGATATTCAAATGTTGCTGTGGATTCATTCTGAGAGGAGGAGCACAGTGGGGGCAAGAGGCACGAAGTCACCACACAGACCCTGGGAGTTGGGTGAAAGCAGGCCAGAGGCAAGCAGCCCACAGACTCATTTATTTCAGTTGGAACAGCAGCTTATATAGCCAAGGCAGCCAATCCAGTCAAAGGACGGTTTAAGCCCTAACAAATTATAGCCTGTTGCCAGGCAGGCTCTGTTGCCATGTGGTTTTGGAAGCCATTCCTTAGTAACAGATGTTTGCTTGCCAGTGGCCATTTTGGCATGGCCTTCTCATTCCACCACACTCAAGTACTTGAGTTCTTACTACCCGTACTCAAGTACTTAAGATCCTGGCTTTGGCCTGGCCCAAAGCAACTGGGGAGTGAGCCAGCAGATGGAAAACATCTCTCTCTTTCTCTCTCTCTCTCTCCCCCTGCTTTTCAATATATAATAAGTAAATCTTTTTTTTTCTTTCTTTTTTTTTTTTTTTGACAGCCAGAGTGGACAGTGAGAGAGACAGAGAGAAAGGTCTTCCTTTTGCCGTTGGTTCACCCTCCAATGGCCACCACGGCTGGCGCGCTGCAGCCTGCGCACTGCGCTGATCCAATGGCAGGAGCCAGGTACTTATCCTGGTCTCCCATGGGGTGCATCCTCCACCGCACTCCCTGGCCACAGCAGAGAGCTGGCCTGGAAGAGGGGCAACCGGGACAGAATCCGGCACCCTGACCGGGACTAGAACCCGGTGTGCCGGTGCCACAAGGCGGAGGATTAGCCTAGTGAGCCGCGGCACCGGCCATAAGTAAATCTTTTTAAAAGTTTGCTGTGAAATAGTGTGTCCTATTATCCAAGGAGAAACTCACACATCTCAGGTTTACAACATCTTTTGATGGCCTCAAGGGTCCACATCAAGTATTTGACTGACACCATGTGGGTTTGTATCAGTACACCCTGAGATGTTCACATAATGATGAAATTGTCTAATGATGCATTTCTCAGTATATATCCCCATTGATAAGTGACACATGATCATATAAAAAGGATAAAGTTAGAAAATCTCTACTCATATTAAAACAGTGAATGAGTGCTTCATGGGGTAAAGGATATTTATGTAGTCTCAAAATATCTCTACACAAATTATTTCTTACAAAAGGGAAAAATACTAATTTCACAGTTGAGAAATTTGGTGAATACCATGTTAACCAAGTGATCAAAGTTAATGTCACTGTCTTAGTCTATTTTCTGAAATAATAGAACACCTGATACTGGGTAATTTATAAATAGAGACATTTATCATTATTCTCTGTGTTTAAAAAAAATCCCACATTGGGTGACCACAACTGGTGAGGTTCACACATAAGTCTACATGTTTTAGAAAAGTGGAAAGGTAAATAAGCATGTGAAGAAAAGAGAAAAACGAGACAAACTTCTTTGAGAAAGGCATTCATGAAGGCTCTGCCTCCATGTCCCAAACCCCTCCCACTAGGACCCACCCCCAAAATGTGCTACACTGAGAAATACAGGCTCTAAGATATAAAGATCTGGGCAATGCACTCAATCCATGACAATCACTAACACTGGGGAATCTGGAATTATGTAATCTTTTCATATGATGTATTGGGAAGAATACTATAGCAATCCTGTTCTATTACTGCCAAAAAATCATAGTGGCAAAATGGATACAATCTTGAGAAGGTCTCAAACATGAATTGACTGGCATTCTACAGTGTGTTATGCTCTTGAAAAATACCAGATTGAGAAACACAAGATAACTTCAGGAAGTACTACAGATTGAAAGAGATGAAAGAGTGATGCCAGTTAATTGCAATGTGTGGTCCTGGATCAGATACTGACTGGGAGAACAATTGCATGAAGGATGTTATAGGACAACTGGACAAGTCACTTAGCCATCCTGTGTCTCATTCTCCTAAGCCACCAAATGGGGGTGAACCTGCTCATCCCCACAAATTATGAGTACATGAAATGAAACACCTGCATGGAGCACAGACCCTCAGGTAGTCAATGTCTAACACGTGTTCCCTGACAATTTCCTTATTTGCTCTAGCCCTCTCCCTGCCATGATTCACCCTTTCTTACTCTGTGGTTGATTTGGTTTACATTTAGCACCTAATGGTAGCCTCTAGGGTAATGTGTCACTGTGCTACTCATGTCAGGCTGTAACAACCTTGCTTCTGGCCTTTGCTTACCTCTCTTACTTATCCACAGTGTCTGTTTCTGAGTGTGTCTGAGCCATCTCTCCTGAGAGCATCCACATTTGTTCTCAAATCTCACCTCTTCAGTAATACTCTGACTACATTTAAAATGGCTCTCAAGTCCTACCCACCGCCTTTGCTTTTCTTCAATTTTCCTCATAGTCCTTATATTTGAATATAATATACATATTTATGTGATTATTTGGACATTGTTGGGATGTAAGCCCCATCAAGGCAGGATAGTCTGGCTGCTTTTTTCACTGCTGTCTCTCAAGCACGTAGGTATTTGGAGATGCCTGTGATTTCATAGATATCCAACATGTATTTGTGAGAGAATGAAATTTTCTCATTTGTTGGCTGGCCAGGTGTACCTATGCTTCCTTTGATGAGGTCTTCATGCCAAGCACACAGCAACCACTGTGGATCAAAGTGGCCATTAAGTGGAACTCTATGGCCATTCATTAGGCTGATCAGGATTTCTCAAACAGGGTTTCACAGGTAAAGATCCAGGAGTTCAGGAGCTATGGTAGAATTAAAGACTTAGGGTGAATGCTCTAAGATCTTATTGGAGATAAGGAATTATGGAGATAAGATATCTCTTACAGAGATAAGGACAGAAATTTGGGACAATAAAAAACAAAATAATAAAACCCAACCAGAGAGTTTCTTAACAAAAATGTGAATTATCTTAGTAGGTGCAGAAATGGGGGGAACTAGACAGAGTTCGCATTCAGATGCCATGGATATAAGGCAAATAGAAACTGTGAGGTGAAGAAGTGTCAGGATAAACCTATTGATTTGCAGTGTTACCTCAACAATGTTCTAAATATTTCAAAAACACTATCATCTCATAAGTATACTTTTTAAAGAAAATCAGAACAATGCTCACTGTGTTTCATGTGAAGAAAGTCTCATTCATATTTTCAAAATTAAACTTTTTAAAGTGTTTTATCCTGATAAGAACACTTCACATGAGATTTACCCTGTTAGCAACTGTTGAGTATGTAACACATAATCACTGATTACAGGAGCAGGGCCATACAGCAGAACTCTGGAGCTTACTCATCCACCAGCAAGATGTAACAATTACAAACACGTGTACCCAACACCAGGACACCTAAGTATGTAAGGCACACACCACCAGAACCAAAGGAAGAAATGGACAGAAATATGAAAATAGGATATGTCAGGGCCAGCATCATGGCAGAGTATGTTAAGCCAGCACCTGCAGCTCCTGCATCCCATATGGGCACTGGTTGGAGTCCCAGCTGCTCTGCTTCCCATCAAGCTCCCTGCTAATGCAGCAAGGAAAGCAGCAGAATGTGGACCAAGAACCTGGTCCTCTGCATCTTTGTGGGAGACCTGGAAGAAGCTCTTAGTGCCCAGCCCAGTCTTGGCCTTTGAGGCTTTTGGGGGATTGAACTAGTGGATGGAAGACTTCTCTCTGTGTATATCTCCCTCTCTCTCTTTCTAACGCTGCCTTTCAAATAAAATAAAATAAATCTTTAAAAAAATAGGATATGCCAAAACTCCAATTCCAGGCAGAATTTCAATAAGGAAACAGAACTTTATCGTTCTACAGGCGTCATGACCTACAGGCATGAAGAGAATATTCTAGAATATATACACTCTTCTCTAGCTGCACGTGGATCTTTCTCTAGGAGAGATCCGATGCTACATCACAAAACAGATCCAAACAAATGTAAGGAGAAGGCAATCATACCAAATATCTTTTCTGACCACCATGGAATGAAACTGGAAATCAACAGCAGACGAAAAATGCAAAAAACAACAAATATCTGGAAATTCCACAACACACTTTGAATACTGATGGAGAAAAGAATCTGAAAGTAAATTAGAAAATACTTTGAGGCAAATGAAACAGAACATACCAAAATTTATGGGATGTAGTGTAAGCAGCACTAAGTGGGAAGTTCATAGCAATAAATGCTCACATTGGAAGAGTGGAAATATTTCAAATAAATAACCTAACTATACCACAAGGAGGTACTAAAAGGAGAAAAATCTAAGCCATGATTAAACTATTCTTGGCCAATTTATTCCCATTCAGGGAAATTCATGGACCACACATAACTGGAATAGGCTCCGAAGAACTGGCATTCTAGTGATGCTGAAACAAAGACTTTTTTTTAAAGATTTATTTATCTATTTGAAAGGCAGAGTTATGGGGTGGGAGGGAGGTGTCTAGTTCACTCCCCAGGTGACCACAATAGCCAGAGCTGCACCCATTTGAAGCCAGGAGCCAGGAGCTTCTTCTGAGTCTCCCACCTGGGTGCAGACACAAGGACTTGGGCCAACTTCTGCTGCTTTCCCAGGCCATAACAGAGAGCTGGATCAGAAGCAGAGCAGCTGGGACTCGAACTGGCGCCCATATGGGATGCCAGCACTGTGGGTGGTGGCTTTACCTGCTACATCACAGCACTGGCTCCACACAAAGACCATTTTATCATACTCATTTTTCTCCTCTTGCTGAGCCTCTACCCAGGATTAAGTCTCCATTATGATCACTATGATCTTTGATTGACAATGGTGATGTCAGTCCTGATTACACTTTGCACTGTGTCCCAGGAACAAAATCACTCCAGAAAAATGAGAAGTTCTTTGTGTCCACTATTGTGATTCTCGTGTTATCCAGCATGCCAGGCACAAATGTGGGCTATGTAAGAGTTGTGAAGAATGCTGACTTAGCTGGGGAGGTGCTGCCATCACACACTGTTCCTTGCAGCACTTTTCCTCTTATTCTTTTGGGCATATAGATAGTGTTGGTGTGGGATGAAAAGCAGAACTATGGGCAAATCGCAGTGAGGGAAAAATCTGACCTTAAAATTTAACTTAATTGGCCGGTGCCATGGCTCACTAGGCTAATCCTCCGCCTTGCGGCACCGGCACACTGGGTTCTAGTCCCGGTCGGGGATCCGGATTCTGTCCTGGTTGCCCCTCTTCCAGGCCAGCTCTCTGCTGTGGCCAGGGAGTGCAGTGGAGGATGGCCCAAGTCCTTGGGCCCTGCACCCCATGGGAGACCAGGAGAAGCACCTGGCTCCTGCCTTCAGATCGGCGCGGTACACCAGCCGCAGCGCGCCAGCCGCGGCGGCCATTGGAGGGTGAACCAACGGCAAAGAAAGACCTTTCTCTCTGTCTCTCTCTCTCACTGTCCACTCTGCCTGTCAAAAAAATAAATAAAAAATTAAAAAAAATTAACTTAATTAATGACCCATTCTGTCCAGTTCCAGCTTTCCTGGAGTGAGGGATTCATATCTGAGTTTAAATATTCTGGGGAAGATTCAGCCTGTCCCTCTGTTCCCTTTGCCCCCAGGAAGGGGACTTTTCTTTCACTCCCCTGGAGGAGAAAATACCACAGTGCGTGTTGCAGTTCCTCTCTGCACTCTTGCATTTTCTCCTGTGTTTAGCACTCAGGATGCTCACTAGGCTCAAAAAAGCACTGAATTTGCTTCCAAAGTGGAATCTGAAGATCCCCTGGATCTCTCATTTCCTGACACCTGCTGCAATACAAGGCCAACGGACTCTGTGTTTTCCCTTCTGCCACACAAAAGCCAGGGCAAGGCCCTGCCCCTTTCTCCCTCCTTCATGGGAAAGAGACATGATGGTTCTACTTTGATTTCAGATAACTGGAACTTCTGTATTTTAGGATTATAGGTGCATCCTGGAAACATGTTGCTCTTTGCTTTGACTCTATTAGAACTCAAGAGAGTACCCTCAAGGAGTATCCTAGTCACTCCCTCCCAACATCATCAGAAGCAATGTTATAATTTATACTTGCAGAGATTCCGAATAAACGTAAAGTGTGCAACCACTCTTAGATATCATACCATATCCCTATGGATTAGTTTTGTCTTCTCTGAAGACCTGGTGGAGAGCAAGGGAAGAGCTAAGAAAGAGCTAGTGGAAGGGAAGGGGATGGGTTAGGAAAATCTCATTTCTTAGAGTGGGTAGTGCTGCCTCGTCCTGACTGGGCCAGCCCTGGAGGGAGGTGTGTGGGCTGGCTGTAGAATTAATTGAATTTCACAATTTGCCTCACATTCCTGCTGACACAAAGCGCCTTGGAAGGGGGGGGAGACATTGCGGGAGGCCAACACAATGGCAAGACCAAGGCTGGGCACTGCTGTGAGCCTGTCTTTATACAACTCTTGGCTCAAAATAGCTGGCCTGTTAGTGCCCAGCAGAGAGCCCCCACAGGCAAGGCAGGAAGAAGTGTGCCGTCTCTTAGATACAGGCTGGCCCTTGGGCTCCCGGAGGAAGCCCTGGATCCAGTCATCCTCTCCACCCAGAGCCTTAGAGGCCTCCCCTATAATGAAGGGCTTCTGGCTACATGAATTTTAAGTCCTTTCCAGCTGTGACACCAGAGGCATCAACTCAAGACTCCCTATAGCATCAGTCCCCCAGCCCCACTAATGCACAGAGCCTGTACATACTGAGGGCCCAATATCTCTGCCTCATTTCCCACTTAGACACTAACTAATGGAAGGACACAGCTCTGCCCTGGACATCCACACATCTTCACATAGGCTGAATGGCCACATGTGGTGAGTCTCATTTTGCTAATAAGTACATAACAATTGGAAGAATTTAAAGGATTTGAGCAATATCCACAAGTTTGCAAAACAACTGGAATTTAAGCAAATCCCACACTTTAAAGTCAGAGACTATTTCCACAGAATTCTTTTAACCACACAAACCCTGAATGGCTTCTGAGAGTGCGCTCTCTCCCACGGTGCCACCTTTCCCAGCCCCCAGCCTAAGATCCTCACTAACCATGTTTATTAATGAATGGCTGCCCAAGTGCATATACGATTTACTGGGTTAACAATATTAGAGGGTTTGATCAGTGAACAGAACATCATTGCTAACATTTCTTGCCAACAAACTCATATTTTCAAATAATATTTCTAAGAATATTTCTACACAATTTTCACTAATTCGTGTATTCATGACTTCAAAAATGGTACTCACAAGATGCCCGGGTTGGCCCAGGGGAAAAATACTGTCAGAATGCACAGCACAGACTGTCTTGGGGGGAGGACAGCCTAAATGAAATGAATATGCAATTACATCACAGGCGCCTGCAGTGAGGCAACCCAGGATGCTTCCTGGGGAGACAGCACACAGGTTCCTGCAGATGTGGGTTCAGCTGAGTCTGGTGGGATGTGCAGGTATGAATCAAGTGAGACAAGCTGCAAGTATAACCATCAGTGCAGCAGCAGATAGCATGAGGAGAGGCGCTTGGGTAGCAGGTAGCAGGATCCACCACAGGAACTGAAAGAAGGTTCTAGAAGCTTAGATGAGCAGCCTGAGGATGTACTGATACCCACACCCCACCCAGGAAGATAAAGCTTCTACTGCTCACACATGCAAAGTCCTAATTTGTGCCCTGTCTGGACCTCCTTCGGGCATCCTTTCTCTGGGGAGCTCCTAGGTCTAGAGCTCATTCCCACCATCTTCAAGGATTTCCCACTGTTGCAGCTCTCTCTGAGGTCAACTTCATGATGTTCATTTCTTTTGCAGAATTACCACTAGTCTGTAACACACCCTGACATCGCATATCTAAAAGAAGAAGAAAAGTCTCCATTGGGAGCCACATTCCCTTAATATTTGCCATACTGCTCAATTTCCTTTTGTAGAAAAAAAAATTCTTTATAAAGTTGTCTTCATAAGCAACTTCTCTGCTCCCATAAAGAATCAATAGGATATGTATACAGATATATGAGGACAGATTGATTAGGGTAATTGACCCATGTGATGATGGCAGCTGAGAAGTCCCACAACAGGCCTTCTAAAGGCTGGAGACCCCGGGGTACCTGTAGCATCACCCTGTCCTAATCCAATGGCCTCAGAACTAGGAAGCCACAAATACAACTTTCAGTCTGAGGCCAAAAGGGAGGCCCAACTGGTATAAGCTCTGGGGTCCACAGGCCAGCAACTGATGTCCAAGGCAGAGTGTCCCAGCTCTCAGAGAGAAAGATCAGTTTGCTTTCTGTATTTAAGCTCTTCAGACCCCAGTTAATTGATGCTGCCACACACACGGAGACTGGAGTTTCCCCATAGTGCTCTCAGACTCACAGGTTAACCTTATTTACAAACGCCCTCACAGACACACAGAACAACACCTTCCCAAGTTGCTGGATATCCCTGAATCAGTCACGCTGACACCATAAACAGCATGATATTTGCAACAGGATTTTTTTCTGGATATCCTTTGTCAGATCCAAGCATTTTCCTTCTATTCCTAGTTTGTTAGGATGAATCTGTATTAAATTTCATCAACATCTTTGCAGAATTTTCAGTGACCACATAATTTTTTCTTCCTTATTATGTTAGTGTGGTAAATCCTATCATTTGATTTTCTAATTTCAACACAACCCTGCTACCTGGAATTAACCTAACATGGTTATGAGGCTTCATGCCTTCCATATATTTTCCATATACCTCCATTCTGGTTTCCTACAGGAGTGGTAGAAGCCCAAGTACTCTGAGCCATCTTCTGCTGCCTTCCCAGATGCATTAGCAGAAGGCTGGAACAGAAGTGGAAGCATCAAGGCCTTAAACAGATGCTCTGATATGGGATGTTGGAGCCACAGGTGGTGTCACACAATAGGTAGTTTAGTACACAGCATTTATAACTGTGATTCCTAACTTTCTGGCAAATGGGGGTTTCCCAGTTACCCTTTTGTAATTGAGTTCCAGCTTCATATAGCCGCAATCAATGGGCCTCCTTTGGATTTCCTTTATGGTCTAGCATATGCCATTGTTGTCATTGTTGACAGATATCCCATGTGTGCTTAAAAATGATGTTTAGTCTGCATTTGTAGGGTGTGGTATTCTATATACTGTCTGTTCTGGCAATTTTCTAATCATTTTGTTCATGTTTTTTATATTCTTACTGACATTTCCCCTGTTTCTTTCATTAGTTACTGAGAAAGGAGTGTTAAAACCTCCCAACATGATTTCAGTTAGTTTATTCCATACTTCTTTCAGTCTTTACATTAAATTCCAACCTCTGATATTAGGACCTTTTTTTCTGTACCTCCCATAGCACATTTAGTGCTATGGATAGGGCAAGTAGTCAACAGACCTCTCTTAAATGAAAGAATCAACCAATGGTTTGGAGACATTTAAAAACTTTGATTTTCATTTTGATAATGAAGATTTTTTTTTTGACAGGCAGAGTGGACAGTGAGAGAGAGAGACAAAGAGAAAGGTCTTCCTTTTGCCGTTGGTTCACCCTCCAATGGCCGCCACGGCCAGCGTGCT
Organism: Oryctolagus cuniculus; assembly: GCF_964237555.1. Taxonomy (NCBI): domain Eukaryota; kingdom Metazoa; phylum Chordata; class Mammalia; order Lagomorpha; family Leporidae; genus Oryctolagus; species Oryctolagus cuniculus. The sequence goes on along the minus strand of NC_091446.1, from coordinate 76,810,324 downwards.
GCGGCTGGCACACCGCACTGATCTGATGGCAGGAGCCAGGTACTTATCCTGGTCTCCCATGGGGTGCAGGGCCCAAGCACTTGGGCCATCCTCCACTGCACTCCCTGGCCACAGCAGAGAGCTGGCCTGGAAGAGGGGCAACCAGGACAGAATCCAGCACCCTGACCAGGACTAGAACCCAGTGTACCGGCACCGCAAGGCGGAGGATTAGCCTAGTGAGCTGCAGAGCCAGCACCGTGATAATGAAGATTTTAAAGGAGGTAGAATTAAAGAGGATTTGACATGGTCTTTTTTGCATTTAAAAGGATTGTTCACAGGAAAGCAAGAATATATGCATGAAGTCCTGTCTACCCCAAACCTGATGCCAACTTGACCTAAGTACACAACAGTGAAAATGGAGAAAAAGTTTGGTGTCTGGGAGAAACAGGTGTGGAGAATGACTGTTACGTTTCTTTATACAACTGAATATTTACACCGTTTACTGAAATAAGGAAAAGACTGCCATTGGCAGGGAAAGCTGTGATTTTACACTTTGGAGATACTGACTCACGGTATCTAAGGGACATTCAAGTGCAGAAATCGAGAGGGGATCAGTTATACCTTCAGGGATCCCAAGTTCAGGTTTATGTCAGTTGTTCCAGTGTTTCCATTCATGATGCCTTCTTTCACCCTCAGATTAGTTGTTTACTTCAAATGCCTTGCATCAGAGCTTGGTCAGGGCTGGAGACACATTGACGTTTTCTGCATCAATAACTTAAGTCTGGGAATGGACATTGTTGCTCAAGAAGAGAGCAGAGAGTAAGCAAAGGACCAAGGACCATCAACAACATTGAGAACATGGAGTCTGAAGAGGAGATTGAGGTATGTCTAGTTCTATGGAAGACAAGGAGAAGAGACAATTCCTATTTTCATGTACAAAAATCAAGAAGCCACAAGTTGATAGAGCCGTGCTGAAAGTTAAGGTCAATGAACATTATCAACACATTTGACTCTAGATCCTTCCATCATCTGTTCCAAAATATCACTTTCGGACATAGCACCAGAATATCATTAGAAGAGAGGGATTAGAGCAAGAGGGAAAAGAAAAGGAAAACAGGGAGAGAACAATGTTGATCCAGATCCTTGGGGGACTGTGGAGTTTGGACAGGTGTGAATTCAAGGTGCACAGTCCTCAGACCCTCTTCCGGTGACACAGGACACCCACTGAACACACAATAGCGCCATGTGCACGATGGAGCTTTTAGGAATGTTAGTTCAGGGAGAAAGTAATTTATTTCCTTGTCTCTTAATTAAGTCTGAATTTTCACATCTTCTGTGACAAGCAGAATAATGAGTCCTCAAAAATGCCCACCTCCTAATTCCCCAACTTTTAAATATCTACCTTACACAAAGGAACTTTGTATACATGATTAATTTTAGACTCCTGAGATGGGGTTACCTGTATGAGCCCTTTATTATCACAAGAATCTGTATAAGATAGAGGCAGGAATGTCAGAGTTGCAAAGAGATTTGAAGATACTAGTTGGCTTCCTTTGAAGATAAAAGCATTGAGGCTCAAGGAATCATCTAGAAGCTGGAAAAGACAAGGAGTGAGACACTCCCAAGGAGCCTCTAGAAGGAGCATAGTCTGGTTTTGACTTCCAACCTCCAGAAATACAGAATAAGTGCATGCTATTTTAAGGCACTACTATGATAATATATTACAATAGCAATTGGAAACTAATACATCCACACACCCAGAATGTAAACTGATTTACTTTTTCCAAGTTTGGTGATCTCCAGCAATTATTCCTTTTCAGGGAATGTAAGTGTCCAACCTTCTGAATGCTAGCAGGGACTATGACTCAGAAGACAACAGGCAAATATATACACATATAGATTTTTAACCAAGAAAGACCAAGAATTGGTCTGACAAAGAGCTACTAACCTGCAGTTATAGAGCCAGGCATTGCTGAATTGGTAACAGAGCCCAAGTCCTCTTAAATCCCACTCAGCATTCATTTTTTTTTTCAATAGGCTTTCATTTAATCAAATTGTATACATTATTCTAAACCAACTAAACTAAGCAAGTATCACTTTGAAAAGAATGCTTCATTGCTTTACATTGGTTTATAAAAGTTAAAATTTAAAAAGTATTTTTCACAGAATAGAGATTTCTTCTCATTTATTCAGTCATCAATCTAATTCATGGTTTATTTATTCATCTTTTCCTTGATTTACCAAGCAATTACTAAGACACTGCTAAAGACATTAGCAGTAGTTTTGACTAGGACAGACCAGTGTTATAGTTTCACAGAAGTTTCATTCTAGACAGAGAAGACAAGTAAATAATAAACTGCCAAGTAGCAAGAACCACCATATTGGGACAGAGAGTGCTAAAGGTCAGAAGTGGCTTTAAGAAGCTCTCAAAAGAGAGAATATTTGAGTTGCTATATTGAATCATGTTTAGTTCAAAGCTAACTATTAACATATTATAAATGTAGTCTAGAGATTTCTCCAGGTCTAGTAAACTCTAGTCTAACTTAATGTGTAAACAGACTGTAACCCACTTTGTAACAAGTAACTGAGTCCTGGCCAACCACAAGAGAAGCAAGCTATAACCAATTAGACTGTGTCTGTATCTCATTTTCTTTTCTTTCTTTGTGTTTTTATTTGTTTTTATTTACTTGAAAGGCAGGGATACAGACAGACAGTCAGAGAGACCACCCATCTGCTGATTCATTCCCCAAATGCCTACAACAGATGAGGTTGGGCCAGACTGAAGCCAGGAGCCTGAACTCAATCTTACTTAGGCAGCCAGTACCCAGGTATTGCAGTCATCAACTGCCTTTTAGGGTGTGCATTAGCAGGAAGCTGGAATTAAATGTGGAGCCAGATCTTGAATCCACATGCTCCAAAACTGGCATCCCCAAGCAGCGTCCTAACCCCCTGTGCCAAGTGCCTGACCCTCACTTGCATTTTATTGTGTTTTAAAAGATTGATTTATTTTATTTATTGGAAACACATGATGAGAGACAAAGCAGGTGTGGGAGAGGGCAGAGAGGTTATTCCATCAGTTATTCAATCTTCAGATGCCTGCCAGGCTGAAGCCAGGATCCAGGGGAACAATCTAGATCTTCCCTGTGGGTGACAGGAACCCAAGTACTGGGACCATCACATGCCACCTCCCAGATGCATTAGCAAACATCGGATCAGAGGCTGTTGTGGGACTTGACTCCAGGCACTCTGATACAAGATGCAGGCATCCCGAGTGGCAGTTTAACTGAGCATGCCACAACACCCACCCCCTCACTTCCATTTTCTGTACCTCACTTCCTTTGGTCTGGTTATAAATCAAAAAGCTCATGGAAAATGGATTTAAAGGATGTTACATGTTTCCCATGAACCTTTTAAAGCACCCTCATCTAACCTGCTCATGTGGCAGAGTGGAATATTCTGAACCATTTTGCTGCCTGAGCCTAGAATTGCAAGGAAAGCCAATTTAAATCTGTAAAACAAGGTTTCCTGTAATTCTGTCTTTTAACAAAGTTTGTGCCTGAATGCAAGGAAGCACTCAGCCACAGGGAAGACCACTGCAGGTAGAGGGAATAACAAGCACCACAGGGAGCTGGATGATCACATGGATTTAATTTGCTGCATTGTGGATTGTGATGCACTAAGACAGGCATGAATATAAATTATGGCTTTATTGCAAATTGGAAATGTCATCATAGGCAGGTTGCTTAGCTGAGACTCGATTTCTTTATCTCTAAAATGGAGTAATTAAACATACTCCACTGAGTTGTGATAAAGACTAAATTAGATAATATTTGTGGAAGTGCTTAGCACACAGCAGAGAACTCAATGCATTTTAGAACCTTTTCCTTTGAAAGAGGATGCATGTGAGACTCACTCTCACGCAACTCTTTATTTCAAACACCCCCTGAAAGACCCAACTGAATTTAAGGGAATGCAGCCAAAGGAGAAGACCCAAGGGAGTTGCAATCTATCCACAGCAGACAGAGCAGATTGGGTAGTGAGATCAGTGGTCATCACTCAAGGCTGAGGCTGCAGCTCCACCCAAGGAGAGAGAGAACTTTGAGATGAAAAGTGGCAGAGAACAGTGGGTTGTGCTGATCAGGTGGTCAGCATCACAGAGGGAAAAATGTATAATTTGGACATCATCCAATTCTAATTCATCAGTTTGAGAACAATGTCCTTCCTTTGATTATTTTCCCAAACCAGCTAATTAAAAATGTCTTCACCCAGCAAGAGACCATGACTGACAGCAACTGTCTCTTAAACCTACAGCTGTTGAACAGTGTGTTTCCTTTATTCCAACATTTGCACTTACAATGGATGAATTGTCATCCCTCTGTGAAATTATCTGAGAACTTTCGAGCCTCCCTGGGAGAGTAGGCAGCAAGCCCTCACTGGCAAGCAGGCTGGGGTCAGCCAGAGCAGAACTGGGGTTAATGGCTTAGTATCAAGAGCTCCCCCTGTTGCATGCCAGGCCCCATCAGGAGGCACAGTCACAAGGCCCACTGTAGGAAATGGAACAGCCATTCCTAGGAGGAGTGCCCAGAGCAGCTCCCTGGAGGAATGAGAGAAACTTAAGACTCCAAGGGGGCAAGCGGGAGTATTGTCAACCATCTGTTGTGTGCCATATTCTCTACAGGGAACTATCAGGAATGCAAAATTCAGCTAGAAATGCTGTCTTTCCTTAAAGTTCAGACTTCTCATCTCATGGTCGCTATGTACCCAATACAATCTGTCTTCCAGTCCCAGGACTCACTGAAACTGACCTACTGCCAGATAGAGTGTCCACACTGACCCCTAGAAGGGTGGCCCTGACCTTCCTTCCATCTTTCCTTCCAGAAGGAAAGACACCGCCTGCTTGCCATTGTTTCTCTGTTCTGTGTTAGTCTCCATTTTTAGGCCTTTGCCTTTGTCTGACCCTTAGACGTGTCTCTCCCCAGAGACTAACTTCAAGTCCTCCTGACAACCCGATGGCGATCATGGGGCCAGCTGCCAGCCAAACATTGAATAATCTTTCTGGTAAAAATCTTTGTGTGACCTGAATCTTCACAGATATGCACAGGTTATGAACAGATAAATGAGAATGAGTTTTATTCCTCTGAAAATTCAGAATATCAAAGGGACAACCTACATCAGCTTTTCACCTTGCAACCAAAACATAAATGTCACAGAGGTGATTGCAATGACTCCAGAGCCATTTTATCTAAATTTCAAACTTATTTCAAAACATCTGAGCAATTTTATCCTTTGAATCAGCACAAGTCCTGACACAATGATAAGGAAATGCACAGGTAACACACCTATCAACTGGTATCTCTTGGCCTTTGATACCTTATCAATCTCACCTAGAATACTAGTCTATAGTTTGTGGATGGTTTAGCTTTCTTGGAGATGGTTTTTAAAAACATCACAGACTGAGATTCTCATGATGGCCTTTGGCTCTGGTTTCAGCTACCACTGATGTTATGTAACTTCTGGGTTACGTCTTTCTACAAATGTTATTTCTAGATCATAGCATGTTACTATGAAAAACCTTCATTTGATCTTGATATTTCTCACCATCTCTCTCTCTCTCTCTCTCTCTCTCTCTCTCTCTCTGACACACACACACACACACACACACACACACACCCCTTTATTCTTAGGAGTGAACTTCTCTGACATTTGTGTTGGAGTGTGTGGCAGACCTTATAGAAGTTAGCTGTATATTGGAATGTGGAGATTTAAAGTGTTTTTCTTTTAATTTTCTGTTTATTTTCATTTCATTTGAGAGACAGACAGACAGATGGAAAGAGATTTTCCATCTGCTGCTTATTTTCCAAGTACCCACAACAGCTAAGGCTTAGCTGGGTCACAGCCAGGAGCCCAGAACTCAATCCAAGTCTACAAGGTGGGTGCTAGGGACGCAAGTACTTGAGCCATCATCTGCCACCTCCTGGAGTGCACAGTATCAGGAAGCTGGGTTGGAAGTGGAGTAGCCAGGATTTGAACCAGGAACTCCAATATGGGATGTTGGTTCTCCAAGCAGTAACTTCCCCTCTGCCCCAAATGCCTACACCTCTGAAAGGTTTTAACCTGGCAACAGTGCAAAACAATTGGCATTGGCATATTCTAAAAATATTTTCCTTCTCTTGGGAATTTCTTATCAAGATGAGTTGCCACAAACTAGTGCTGCTCAGATTCTGCCCACTAAGAACTATAACTGCAGAAACAACACAAGGGCAATCAACAAGAACTCTGATGGCAGAAAAAGAAAGGTGCTCTTGCTGGAGAACCCAGAAGCAGAAGGGAAACCCGAGGGCGGATCATCTTAGGTCCCCAACCCTACCCATCAAAGGAAGGCAATCCTGGTCCGTATGTGGATTTGCCCTCTGCCAGTGCTGACCTGACTCCTGCGTGTGCTAAATATACACTGTGCCAACAGCACTGCCCATTGCTGAGCCCCTGATTTGCACCATTCAATATCTGCAAGCAATTCAAGTTCATTGGATCCCTTCCATTAGAGAAGGAACAGTGATTTATCTTCACAGGAATAGATATTTATTCCAGATAGGTTTTTGCCTGTCCTGTTTGAAATGCTTCTTCCTATACAACCTTTCACTATGTCTTATGATCCCTTCATAACATAATTTCTTACCAAAGAATTCTTTTAGCAGAAAGATAGGTTTGCCAATGGACTCATGCCCATGAATGTCTGTGATCCTATGATACATTCCAACATCCAGAAACTCCTACTGTCATACAAAGGCCGAATGCCTAACTGAAGACTTAGTTACAGTGCCAATACTCTCTGAGTTAGGACTACTGCTTGTAGGATGTGACATACATATTGGACCTGCAGCCAATACACATTGCTCTGTCTCCCACTGTCCCATTGCACAGGTCAGGTACTCACCACCTAATAATCCATTTCTATTGGAGTTCTCTGGATTTTTTTAAGCTTTATTTATTTGAGAGGCAGAGTTACAGAGGGAAGGGGTGGGAGACAGAGACAGGTCTTCTATCTGCTGGTTCACTGCACAAATGACTGCAATGGCCAGAGCTGGGCTGATCTAAAGCCAGGAGCCAGGAGCTTCATCTGGACTCTTATGGGTGCAGGGGCCAAAGCACTTGAGCTGTCTTACACTGCTTTCCCAGTATGTTAGCAGAGAGCTGGATCAGAAGAGGAGCAGCCTGGACATGGACCAAAGCCCATATGGGATAGGGGAGCTGTAGGTACAGGCTTAGCCTACTATGCCACAGCGCAGGCCCCAGAGTTCTCTGGATTTACAGGTCTTGGTTTCCAAAGGGAAGATATTTCCACAGGGCACTCACTAGCAATGACATTGAAATGGAAGCTGAGCTTGCTTCCCGGACATTCTATATTCTTCAGGCCACTGAGCTACTGAGCAGATAATTAAGGTGCTGTTCTAACCGGGCTTTTTTTTTTTTTTTTAACCAAGTAACATATGAAAATTCAGAATCTTCTACCAAATAAAATGGGCAGGAAACTAAGTCAGGAGTAGTTAAGTGTCGCTCCCCCTCTTCGTGGAGGAACGACACAGGACCCTGCGCTGTTCTTTCGTCTGCTCGGCCCTCCCCGGGTTTGCTGCTGGTTCTTCCCGGGTTGGCTACTATCCCTTCCACCTCCGTGGAAGGGCAGTTCCCCCTGGCCACATTCCCCACTTCCGCAGGGGAGCGGCACACCGCCGGCCGGCTCTCTCGGGGGCTGCACGGGTTCCCTTAGATGTTCCCCATAGATGTTCCCGGTGCATGCCGTCTCTCTCCTCCTTTATAGTCCTCCTCCACCAATCCTAACTCGGCTGCCCACACGCCGAGTACGCTGCTCTCCAATCAGGAGCAAGTCCTACAGTCCATTGGTTGAACTGGAGGCAGCTGTGCGGAAGCTGTTTACTTCTCTCCCAGTGCCATATTGTGGGAGAGCAGATGCATAGAATAAGTCTTAATTCCAGTAACTCAGTCTAGTCCGGTTTGCTCCCCACAGTTAAGGACTATGTCTGGAGCTCAGGGGTTCAACAGGAGCATCAATCTATAGAATAAAAGTCGACAGAAGCCAAGAGCAGGTCCAACAGAGGTGAGACGGCTTAGATCTCAGAAATTTCATGAGGACAATTTCCCTTACCCTGCTAGACAAAGTATTTCAACCCAATAAGGTGCTGACCAAGAGCAAAGAGAACCTGAAATGACTTTAGAAGAAGAAACTAGTGCAAGACTTGGTACAGAATTACTACTCTAGTAGATATGTAGGTTTTCATTAAATACATCAATATGTACCCATCATTGACTTCCACTTTTCTCCTTCCCCTAATAGTCTCAGTGATGCATACATGGGGCTGACAATTACATTTCACATCATTAGCCAAAGACCACAGACAAACATGCTGTCACCTGCAGATGCTAGTCAATGATGAGTGATGTTGTTTCCCTTGTCTCATGAAGGGACTTCAAAAATATCCTGGAAAATAAAATAGGGAGACAACATAGATTTTTTCAGGAACATCTTGCTTAGCTTCCTATAGAAGCTAAGTAAAGGCACTAAATGATTAGCACTAAGGGGTGCTGTTACAGTCTTCACATCTACTTGCTCTCAGAACTGTGCCCTGACTTGAGTCCAGAAAGGAAGCAATGTGAGGGGAGGGAAGAAGACTGGGGAAAAGTAGAGCTATGGGTAGACAGGAGGAAATATTTCAAACCAGAACTTGGATTGAAGAGAAAGAGTCAAGACTGTCATGTCAATGCAAGTGTCAGGTGGAATCAGATTACTGACAACTGGGCAATCAATGAGTATGTCAGTCTGGGTAAAAGATTTAGATCCTTCTTTCAAAACAACTGTGACTGACAATCTAAGCAAGATAGACTGCACATATCAGAAAGAAGCCCAGTGCATGGTGTGGAGAGAAAAAGAAAACGGGGCTAGCTGTGTGGTGGTGGTAGAGAGGGTGTCATTGTGGTTGGATGGAGAAAGAACAGATTTGGGAGTCAGGTAGGTGTAGACTGGAGTTACAAGCAATCACTCTGGGGCAGGTGTTGGCCTAGTGTTTAAGAGGCTGATTGGGATGCAGGCATCACATACTGGAGTGTCTGGGTTTGAATCTGGGCTCCGGGTTCCAGATTCCTGCTCATGAGCATCTTGCTAAAGCAGCAGGTGATGGCTCAAGTATGTGGTCCCTGCTACCCACAAAGGAGATCTGAATCAAGTTTCCAACGCCTGATTTCAGCCTGGCCCAAGCCCAGCTGTTGTAGGCATTTGGGGAATGAATCAGCATATGGGAGGTCTCTTTCTTTCCCTCCCTGTTTCTCTGCCTCTAAAATAAATTTTTAAAAATACACAAAAATAATCACCTTGCAAGCACTCACTTGCTTGCCTATATTTTGACTTCTCCATGTTCATATGAGTTCAAAGTTGTGTGAGTCCAACAACGTGGTGGATATAAGTACTGTGTAACTGCTGGCTCCTGAAATTAAAATGCAGGTGAGAAGCATCAGTTCGAGGGATGGCAACACAAGGACTGCTTTGCCAAGACAAAGGTCTCTTCTTCAAACCCAGGCACTTAAGAACAAAGGAAGAGTGATGAGCCGCCAGAGGTGAACAAGAGACAAAGGAGAGCAGACGAGAACTAACAGACCAGGATCAAAATAGCAAAAATTCATGGACAGAATTTCAGAGGCAGAGTCAGTTCCACTGAAAGATACACTCTAGCCTCAGGATATGCACGGATAGAGTGCTACCAAACGATATCAAATTGACAAAAAATACCAAATCAAACACTCGGAAGGAGACAAACAAAAAGGAGACTGTTATGCTGTGAAGGCTACCGGCTTCTTCATACTTTGGGACACACAGAGCTGCCGGCCCAAGTGAGCAAAATAGATTAGAGGAAAGTAAGAAAGATCCAACAAGGCAGTAAGGAGAACACTCGGTACCGGCCAGCAAGGAAGATGAAGTGTGCTTAATGAGCCTGGAGCCTCAGGCAGCTGTTGGCCTGGGACTTGTCCCACTCTGTGGCAAAGGCTCCGTCCGTGCGCAGGATTCCCGGGCACTGAGGCTGTATTTGTAGAAAATGTTATTAGCTCTAAGAAATAGGAAAAGCTCCCCAGAGCCACAGTTCAGTCTTCAGAAATGGTGGGGTGGCTAGGAAGTGTTTCTGGCTCCCTTTCACAGTGACACGGCTCAGGCCCACTGAGCTCTTGGTACTGATTCCACCACAAAGGCATAGCATTTGGTGGGCACATATTCCTCCCCAAAGCAAACCATCTCTGAGCTTGAGTCCATGCCCCTGTAGGCAGGAGGGGAGACTTGGAGAAAACCTGACCATCGAGAAAACACGACTTAGAAGGAAAATGTGGCAGCTCCTCAAGTATGTATTAGAAAAAGCAGGAAGGGACAGGACAGACAGGCAGGGATGGTAGCATTGCTGTGCGACTCTTCGTACGTCTCAGGCTGCCTGCAATTGCCCTTGGCAGACCCAGATGGAGAGGATGGAGAGGCGGTTTTCTTTGTTTTCCATGTATTTGTCTTCTCTCAGTACTCACCCCTTGCAATCTAGAGAATTCACCATAGCGTCCATATGCCCAGCATTAGCCAGTTCATAATGAGACCCTGCACTGATGCTTAGGGCTCCATCCTGCAGTGATTTTGTAAATATGGCCAGCAGCCCCCGCACTGTTAACACGGGATGGGTCCAGGCCTGAGCAGCTCTTCTTAGTATTTCTGCAGCCATGGTGCCTACAGCTTTATGAAAGTCACCAAGCTCCAGGACACAGCATATTCCTCAGCCTTCTTGCCCCGGTACAAGACCCCTGCCTTTCCCTGGTTTCCTATGCTGTGCTGGCTCAGGACCCCCGCCACAGCCATGTGGCAGTGGAGGTAAGGGGTGGTTCCCATGACCCACACACGTGCCTGCTTCCAGCTCTGGCCACTGCCCGATGGAGAATGCAGCAGCCCTGTGACTGCTGCTGCCTTCCACGGAGGCCTGCAGTTCTGCCCTGACTCCCGAGAGGTCCCTCCTGTGTGTAAGCTCCTCTTGTGTTTAGCACAAAGGGAGCTTCGCAGCCTGAACCCCAGTGCCAATCTGACCAGGGGTCTGTGTCATCTCCTTTCATCTGCACAAGATGCTGGGGAGCCAGGAATGCCATGAATCAGAGACTAGATTTCATATAAAGAGTATTCAAATAATAATAAAAAAAAAAACACAGGCAGGTGGTTGTGTTGAAAGAAGGTGTTAATGTCTGTATTTTACTAATGAATAAATTGTCTCAAAAGCCATGCCTCAGGGCTGGTGCTGTGGCATACGTAGCAGGTAAAGTCACCGCCTGCAGTGCCGGCATCCCATGGGGGTGCCAGATCAAGTCTTCACTTCACTTCCCATCCAGTACTCTGCTATGGCCTGGGAAAGCAGTGGAGGATGGTACAGGTCCTTGGGCATCTGCACCTGCATGGGAGACCTGGAGGAAGCTCCTGGCTCCTGGCTTCAGATCGGCGCAGCTCTGGCCATTGCGGCCATCTGGGGAGTAAGCCAGTGGATGGAAGATATCTCTCTCCCTTTCTCTCTTTCTCTACCTCTGCCTCTCTGTAACTCTGTAACTCTCTGCTTTTCAAATAAATAAACAAATCTTTATAAAAAAAAAAAAAACATGCCTATTGGAAGGTTAAAGCAGAACTTAACTCCCCACAGATGATGTTGCTTTAGCATGTTGGAGGAACTAGAATCCATGCCAGCCCAGCCGTGAGCACCAGGATCTTATCAGTTCTTGAGAAATGAGTAGGGGGAGGCAGCTTTATTGTCAGTGTGAGGCTCCATGCTCTACGGACATGGTTTTGGATATCAGAAATACCTTCTGTCTTTCCCAAAAGACCAGTCCTCCAAACTTAAACATCCTTACCTCCCATTAGCAGTCAGTTAGTGCATCTACCTTTCCAATTCCAATAAACCCACAATTCTATTGAATGTGTGCTAACAACCATAGGTCCTAAGATTGCAAAAGATGAATAAAATTCTGTTCTGTCTATAAGGATTCCACAGTCTGATTAAACAAAAACAAATTTAACCTAAACATTCACTATTATCTATTTGATAAAAAATTGAGATGACTAAATAGCCATGTTAAATTGGAAGTGCAAGGAAGATTATTTTCAACATTCCTTGTAAAAGGAAAGGTTTCGCAGAGGAGCTGGCATTTGAACTTGTTCCTGAAAGATGGATAGAACTGCAAGAGAAGTAACAGATGAGGACATCCCAGGTAGAGGGAAGAGCAAGTGTCCAGGCTGAAGGTGTAAGACAGGCTGTGCTACTTCCACAGAATGCAAGTGCTAGTACAGTCAGAGCCCTTGTCCTGCCCAGGTGCAAAGACTGAACACATTGAGCAGTGAGGGAAAGGAATAGTTTAAGACTGGAGAAATAATGGTAGAAATAGTTTGAGAGTCATCTCCCCCTCAGCTGAGCCCCAGATGAAGCTATAGCTTAAGATGTGTTAGGAATCCACAAGGCAAAAGTTAGCAACTGCTGTGGCTGATACTAACATGCCGCACTCTCCCAGATTTTATGCTGACTGCACCCTCCAAGGGCATGCCTAGAACTGTGGGCATGGGGTGTGTGGCAAAGAAATCAGTAGGCTCATCCCTCCAACTCCCCACCCCGCCTCTGCAGAGCTTCCAGCAAAAGCTTGGTTTGCTTCTCCCCATGTCAGGTAGAACCTGGGGAAGAGGTAGCTTATAATGAATGATTTCATACCCCCGAGTTGTCAAAACACAGCGCTTTATCCTGGAGACTTGCCATGCACACAACAAGCCATCTTACTCTGCCCAAGCCAGACCGAAAGGTACAGTGAGGACACGCAGGGAGGGGATCAGGAGGAGACACAGCTGAAGGATTGGCCCAGCCAAGAGAAAGCTTTAGGAGGGGTGCTGGGGTAGGGTAAGGTGAGGCGGATCGAAAGATGCAGCTTTCTTTCAGTTTTCTCCTTGTTTTCAAATTCTTCACATTTTCCAACCTCATAGCCAGCACATTCTTCAAGCCCTGCTATAATTATTTCTAAATACCTCATTTTTTCCCCCATCATTTTTCTTTCAGTCCAGTTCCACAAACATTTATTCAACCCTTCCCCAAAGTACAAAAACTGTGCTGAGAATTGGAATTTGAAAGGAAACAAGGCATGGGCTCCATTCTCATGCAGTTCACAATTTCGTGAGGAAGAACCCATTCGATGCATTGCATTAATAAAATTGTGTATATGAAATAAAAGAATTAAGATGGGGATCTGAGGGGACATAAAAAAGGAGACTAATGGACCATGCCCAGGCTTCTTAAGGGGGGTATTTCCCAAACTGGACATTTAAGGTAAGTGGGAAGCATTTTTAGTATTAATAGCATTATTGATAATGATAACTGATCTCAATAGACACATGAAATATTTATGCCTAATAACACACCATCAATGCAAATATAACAACTAGTGTAATAAAGAGAAAACAATGCTACTGTAGTCAAGTTAGGGTGCAATGTCAATTTTCTAAATCTTTCACAGGTCAAATAGAAAATAATAAATATTTTTTGAGGAAACTGAACGATGTTATAAATACAGTTAATGTATATAGTTTGTACTCTATGATCTTTTTGAATAGCACAGGGTATTGAAAAGAAAATAAAACATAAGATTGAGTTCTACACACATAGAGAACCTAAATTCAATGTAAAACTGGAATTGTAATAAAACATAACTTAGAGTTAATACCTTTACATGTCTTTGTAAATGTCAATAAAACAAACTGCAATCAATTTAAGTAAGGGGGCAAAAAGAGAAAATACATCAGCACTAGGAATGAGAAAGTGGACCTCACTATAGATACAACTGACTAATATTTTCCTTTTTATAAATATGTCCATGAGGAATGTTGATCTATAGTTTTCAATTTTGAGGATGTATACAGGTGCTTCAAAAACTACATGGAAAATGGAATTAAAAGATGTTGATTTTGGGACAAAAATTGAGAAATCTGTGCATAGAGGGAGGCCTCAAAATGTTCAGAGCAAAAATGAATTGTTGAAAATCTATGCATGGGCTGGTGCCTTGGCTCAATAGGCTAATCCTCCTCTGCCTGCAGCACCGGTACCCCAGGTTCTAGTCCTGGTCAGGGCGCCGGATTCTGTCCCGGTTGCTCCTCTTTCAGTCCAGCTCTCTGCTGTGGTCCAGGAGTGCAGTGGAGGATGGCCCAAGTCTTTGGGCCTTGCACCCACATGGGAGACCAGGAGAAGCACCTGGCTCCTGGCTTCGGATCAGTGTGGCCATTGGGGGATGAACCAGTGGAAAAGAAAGACCCTTTTCTCTCTCTCTCTCTCTCTCTCTCTCACTGTCCACTCTGCCTGTCAAAATAAATAAATAAATAAATCTATGCATGGATTTCAAAATACCAATGTAAACTTACCTCCTAATTTCATTTTCTATGGGCTTTTTGAAGTCCCTTCTTATAAGCATTGGTATAAAGCATTTGCGTAACATTGCAATTCTTTATTGAATGCTTGGTAGAATTCACTGGTGAAACCACATGGGTGGAGAATTTCTTCATCTCTTTGTAAAGAATGGGGTTGCTTCAGATTTTTGTTTTCAGTCTATGAATCTCTGAGAATGTTCAGTTCATGTATAAGGATACATCAGAAAGTCCATGAACAAATGGAATTGAGAAGTAAGCTTATTTTGATGCAAAGAACTCCAAAATCAATGTATAGCTTGCTCAAAATTTACATTTTCCATGAACTTTGTGAAGACTCCTCATACATTCAATGTGACTATTCCTATGATTGGGCTACAGCCGTAGAATCATTGTTTTTCCATCTGTGCTTTTCTGGTTTTGTTCTTCTGTTGTCATTTTCTTATTTTTCATTTTCTTTTTGAGGAGCACTAGTCACATGCAATAATCATCTATCTTCTCAATTAATTTCTCAGCATATCTTTTGCTGTTTTACAGTGCTTGCTCCAAGGTATTTTAAACTTCCGTTAGCTGGTTAGATTAACATTGGACCACTTCCTACGTTACATCTTTCCACTTTACTCTACACACCTCCCACAGACTGCTCTAAAAATGTAATTAATAAAGAGCAATATAGAGGCTGGCACTGTGGAACAAGAGGTTATTTTACTGCCTGTGGCACCGGCATCCCA
Organism: Oryctolagus cuniculus; assembly: GCF_964237555.1. NCBI lineage: Eukaryota > Metazoa > Chordata > Mammalia > Lagomorpha > Leporidae > Oryctolagus > Oryctolagus cuniculus. The sequence continues at coordinate 76,795,150 of NC_091446.1, read as the reverse complement.
CATGGGCACCAGTTTGAGTCCCAGCTATACCACTTCCAATCCAGCTCCCTGTTAATGTGCTGGGGAGATTATCAGAGGATAGCCTCAAGGGCTTGGGCCCCAACACCCACATGAGAGACCCAGAAGAAGCTCCTGGCTCCTGGCTTCAGCCTGGCCCAGACTTTTGGCTATTGCAGCCATTAAGGAAGAGAAGCAACAGATGGAAGATCTCTCTTTGTGTCTCTCCCTCTCTGTCTCTAACTCTTTCAAATAAATACATCTTTAAAAAATAGAGAGAGTAGTATAATTGTATGTTCACAATACCCTTCTCTTAGTGCTAATGGATCATTTTTAAAAATAATTCTTCGAATTTTACCTTATGATGTTGTTTTTGCTTAAAAGAGTTACTATTCATAAAAATTATGAGTAGAAATAATGCGTTCTTCCACGTGTGATTGTTTCTTTTCTGTTTCTGTTGCCTCCTTGACTTCCCATGTATCTGAGTTTCTTTCTGGTAACATTTGCCTTGGGCTTTAAGAACATATACGTCTTCCATTGTGGGTGTTCCAGAAGCAAGTTTTGTCAGTTTTGATTGGGAGAACATTCTCTACGAAGCCTTCATTTTTGAATGTTTTTACTTTATGTGGACTTCTCAGTTGGCTGACCCCACCATGACCCCAGTACTTTCAGGGTGCCCTTCTGTTGTGTTCTAACTATCCCTTCCTGATGGGAGGCTGGGGATCAGTATCACCTTTGTCCCCAGGTACATAATGTAATTGGTTTGCACTGAACATTTTCAAAATGTTCACCTCATCTTTGTTTTTCAGTGGCTTGACTACTATTATATATACTTGGGAGAAGTTTCCCTTGCATTTATTCTGCTTGAAGTTTACTGAGCTTCTTATCTGTAAGTCAATGTTTTTCATCAAATTTTGCAACTTTTCAGTTAGTATATCACAAACCCTTCTTTTCCTAAAACATTACTGGTCTATTCTTTTTCTGGAAACCCTATTTACCTATACATTAGATTGTATGATATTGACCCACATAGCCTTGAGTCTGTTCAATTTATTCTATATTTTCTCTTCTTCAAATCAGATGATTTCTTTGAATCTAGAGTCTAATTGAATGCTTCTCTTTTTTTGTCTTCAATCTGTTGATATAATTACTTTTTAAATCCAGTACATTCCAAAATTTTATTTCTTTCTATTCAGTTTGAGATGCAGAGAGAGAAAGACACGGGTTGAGAGAGAGAAGGTGGGGGATTCATCTGCTGATCTGAGAGAAAGAGAGAAAACAGTGTAGTCATCAGCTGGTTTACCCCATAATGCTCACAACAGCCAGAACTGGGCTGTACTGAAACCAGGAGCTGGGAATTCAACCCAGCTCTCCCATGTGGGTTACAGGAACCCAATTACTTGAGTCATCACCATGGCTCCCTGGGATCTGCATTAGCAGGAAGTTGAAGCCAGGATTCTGAGCCAGGGATCAAACCTACTCACCTGTATGTGGAATACAGGTGTCTTAACTCCTGGGCTTAATGCCTGGGTACCCCTCACTGACTGCTTTGGCAGTTTCCACTTCCTTGTGTTGATTCCTGATATCTTCACTCTTAACATTTCCTAGTTTTACCTGTGTTTGGTAATACTTTGTTTTATATTAAACATTGCTGTATTAGGTTGGATTCTGTCATCTTCCTCTGAATTGTGTCATGTCTTCTGTTCCTACAGGTAGGAGTTCTGCCACCTGCTCACTTTAGAACTCATTTGGTTTATGTTTTATGACGGCAGATGTGTTGCAGGACAAATATATTTCCCTAGCCTCTGTTACTTGGAAAGACCCAATCTCCCCACTTTTGTTTCTGCTTGGCCTCTTCCTAGGGTTTGCTTTCAGTGTTTGTGAGAGAGGTCCAAACTGGGTCTTCCTCTAGAGTTCAATACTTTCCTGAGAAGGCAGATCTCAAAGTATCTCCACTGGATGACTCTGACACCCAGGAGCAGTGCCTGAACTCTAGTGTGTGTTCCATTCTCTCTCTACAGCAGATTCATCTTCTAAGTGTCACTTTAAACTTGTCCAGCCTCGTTCTTCATCAAGGACTCACAGACACTTGCCAGGGAACCTCTGCTCAGCTCCTGACTGCCTAGTGCCTGATTCTTCAATTGCAGCACATAGAGTGTCCTCCAGCCCCAATATCTGGCCCCTCTGCCCAATGATACTGCTCTGCTCTTCTTGGAATTCAGCTCACTGCACTGCAATCAGGAAAGTGTGCCCCTGGCAGAAGCCTCAGGCCTTGATGGGGTTCACCTAAGGACTCAGCCTCCCTTTCTGGTACCCACTAAACTGTTTTCAATAGCAGTTGCACCACTTCACATTCCCATTAGCATGAACAAGCCTCCAGTTTCTCCATATGGCTTGCCAAGACTTAGTTTCTATTTCTATGATAATAGCTTCCCTAGTGGGTGTGAAGTGGTAGGTATCTCACTGTGGTTTTGATTTGTATTTCCTTTAGTGATTAGTGATGTTGAGTATCTTTTCATGTGTTTATTGGTGATTTGTATATCTTCTTCAGGTAAATGTCTATGGAGGTCCTTTGCTCATTTTTTAATTAAGGTGTTTCTCCAAGTTTTGTTGTTGAGTTGTAGGAGTTCCTTGCATGTCCTAGTTAACCTTTTATCAGAAGTCCCAGTTTTACACAACAATATGTCTATTATGTCCTTAAAATATCCATTTTAAAAGGATCCTTTCAGAGGTTTCCCTCTGTACACAACAGGAGAGCTTGCCTTCACCTGCCATGTCCTGAAAAGGTTCTTGTCTGCTTAGGAACCTTAGGATGCTTCCTAGAGCCCTAAAACTTCAGCATTTTATTTGTTTACTTTCATTTTACTGGAAAGAAGAGAGAGAGAGAGAGAACCTTCCATCCATTGGCTCACTCCATCATCTGGGGTTCAGCCCACCATCTGGCTGGGCTGGGCCAGGCCAAAGCCAGCAGCCTAGGGCTCAGTTTAGGTCTCCCCTACAGGTGGCAGGAACCCAGCTACTTGAGCCAGTACCTGTTGCCTCCCAGTATGCCCGTTAGCAAAAAGCTGGAATTGGAAGCAGAGAAGCACGGCTTGAGTCCCAGCACAAGGATATGTCCCCAAGTAGTGTCTCAACTGCTGTGCCAAATGCCAACCCCCATCATCTCCCAGAAACTGTTTAAACTCTAAGATTTGAGGATTCCTGGATTTCATCAGCCTCAGCTTTCATAGGCCCAACTCTTTCTCATTTGCCATCACTGAACTTAATACTGACAACAGCTTCTCAAGTCCACCACTGATCTCATGAAAGTAACAACTGATCCATACCTCTATTCTTTATCTCAGGATCCTATGTATTCTCCTTGGGACACCAGCCTCAATTCTAAGTATTGTATTTATCTACATACGTACTATCTACTTCTGTTAGGAGGGCAGCTGCTTACCTCCTTCCCTATAATGTGTGATCCAAGCAGGAAGTCTTGTATCTGTCTCTTACTCACTCTGGCATCACGTTCACTAGAAACCTACAGAAACTGCAACATTCACAAATATATTGATATTCTTGAGAGTACTTGTAGGTCAAAAATAACCCCAAAAACTGCTGAAATAGATTCCAGTAAAAGTCCATGCTTAGAAAAACTTTGAAATCTAAAACAAGGTAAGTTGGTGTCAATGTTATTGAGTATCTGTCTGGAAATGGGATCCAATGCAGTTGAGATCAAAATAAGGGCTGTAAGTATTAGAAAGGAGGGAATATACTAACCCCAAAAGGACCTTCCATGGGACTAACTGCCCCGCTTCTGTCTCTGGGCAGGATAGGTTCCAGTTAAGATCTCACAGGGAGCACATTTTGGTTAGAAACCTGCCGTGCTGCTTACTTGCTTTGCTCTGCTGGTGTATGGACTCCTCCAAATCCCAGCAGCAATTTGAATATGCAATTCGCTTTGCTCAGAGCCTAGCAACCAAGTCAGAACTTAGGAAATGTGAGCTATTATCTTTTTTTAATAATGTTTCTAGGGTGAGCTTTTATTTTGAATACAAAAAGAAAGCCTATTAAAAATGAATATTACCAGGGCAGGCATTTAACCTAGCGGTTAATATGCCCATTGTCATGCTTACACCCCACGTTGCAGTGTGTGGGTTTGATATTTGGCTCTTGCTCCTGACTCCTGTTAGTGCAGATCCTGAGAGGCAGCAGGGATGCCTCAAGTAGCTGGATCCCTGCCCTTCACATGGGAGACCAAGATTGCATCTCTGGCTCCAGATTTGGGCTTATCAGGGTGAGGAATCTTTTATCTGCCAAGAGCCATTTGGATATTTATAACATCATTCACAGGCCATCAAGCATTATCAACTTAAAAAATCAGCCTAGCATAGATACATTGAATTCTGAGTCCTGCCTGTGGTTTCCTTGGCAGGATCAGACCAAATGATGTCATGGGCCTTATTTGTCCCATGGGCTGCATAGTCCCCACCTCCGCTCCAGCCCTGCCCCAGCCACTGTAGACATGTGGAGAGTGAACCAGCGATGGGGATCTCTCTCTTTCTCTCTCTCTCTCTGAGGGCATCTTTCCAACTCTCAAATAGACTTTTAAAATTTTACTTAATTACCAAAACGGGAAGGAAGGCTGAAGAATCCTCAAGTTCAGCTGCTACACTCCCGCCTGCTGCAATCTCCTGTCTCTTGCTTGAGCTTCCTCTCTTCATCTTTCACTGGCACTGAATGGGAAGGAGAACTTAGTAGAAACAGTAGGGGAGAAGGCTGAGGCCTAACTAGGAGGCCGGCATGCCTCCCATCACCCTGCAGCTGTTGTCATAGCTCTGATCTGAAGCCGAGTCTGCCCTGCACTGTCCCCTCTGGTTTGTTTGTTTGTTTTTGACAGGCAGAGGAGCAACTGGGACAGAATCCGGCACCCAGACCGGGACTAGAACCCGGTGTGCCAGTGCCACAAGGCGGAGGTTTAGCCTAGTGAGCTGCAGTGCCAGCCTGCACTGTCCCCTCTGCCTGTGGACTGGGAGAATGGCCCTGACCTTGTGCATCTCCTTATCCCCAGCACCCAGTCACTCCCTAGGAACCTGCCCTCAGTACCTAGTCTAGGGATTGGAAGGAAGGATGGGAAGAGAGGAAGGCACATGGAAGGAGTTTGCACAGTCCTGTTCTATTGTGTCATTGCTGCTGTTATTTTATTGAATTCCTTGCTTTTTCTTCTTTGGCAGCAGTTCTTTTATTTTTTTTTTTATTTTTTGACAGGCAGAGTGGACAGTGAGAGAGAGAGAGACAGAGAGAAAGGTCTTCCTTTTGCCGTTGGTTCACCCTCCAATGGCCACCGTGGCTGGCGCACTGCAGCTGGCGCATCACACTGTTCCAAAGGCAGGAGCCAGGTGCTTCTCCTGGTCTCCCATGGGGTACAGGACCCAAGTACTTGCGCCATCCTCCACTGCACTCCCTGGCCACAGCAGAGAGCTGGCCTGGAAGAGGGGCAACCGGGACAGAATCTGGAACCCCAAGCAGTACTAGAACCCAGTGTGCCGGTGCCGCAAGGTGGAGGATTAGCCTAGTGAGCCACGGCGCCGGCCTTTGGCAGCAGTTCTTAAAATAACCTAAACCTATGATCCAAGAAACAAAGAAATGAAATCAGAGGTAATCTGATTTCGCTCTGACTCCCTTTTCTATTGTCTCTGAGGCAGTTGGGAACAACAGAGAGAGAGTTCCAGGCAGGGGAAATTATGTGTGCTCTGTCAGATGCCTCATGTGCAGCTCTGGGACAAGCTTGTGTGTGGAGCAAGCCTTCTGGAAGCCTCTGGAAAGCGTGTAGGCTTCCTTTGCTCTCAGTGCCCTGCTCTCAGGAGAGCTGTACCTTGCTGCACCAGTGGCTGTATGTCCCATTCTTCATCATGCAGACCTCTTGTAGCTGAAGACAGAACGTCCCATCAGAGATAAGAGCACTAAGTAATTAGCTGATGTCTTTGAGTAGCCACTCAATGACAAAATTAGCCTGAATTGTTCAGATAAATTAGGACATGATTGAAAATGGAGTTTATATCAATAGTGATAACAAGGAGAAAACAGGGACAAGGCTGCTTTGGTCAAATGGGTACAATATTGTGCACCATGTTGTGTGTACGTGTGTGCATGTCTAAACATGAGTTAGTCTATGTGTTGGGGTTTGGGAGATTAACCAGAAAAGGACTAGAGCAGCAGAAGATGCTAAGTGTCTGCTGCCTTTCTCTTCCAAATTCTATGTTCTGTTCCAGAAAGTTATAGCCATGGCCGGCACCGTGGCTCAATAGGCTAATCCTCTGCCTTGCAGCGCCAGCACACCGGGTTCTAGTCCTGGTTGGGGTGCCGGATTCTGTCCCGGTTGCCCCTCTTCAAGGCCAGCTCTCTACTATGGCCCAGGAGTGCAATGGAGGATGGCCCAAGTGCTTGGGCCCTGCACCCCATGGGAGACCAGGAGAAGCACCTGGCTCCTGCCTTCGGATCAGCGCAGTGCGCCGGCCACAGCGTGCCGGCCACAGAGTGCCGGCCACAGCGCGCTGGCCGCGGCGGCCATTGGAGGGTGAACCAACGGCAAAAGGAAGACCTTTCTCTCTGTCTCTCTCTCTCACTGTGCACTCTGCCTGTCAAAATAAATAAATAAATAAATAAATAAAAAGTTATAGCCTGGAACCACCAGCAAGAAGGACATGCTCACTGATGGGCTCCTAAACTGAGACCTGAACTCAGCTCTACTTACAATAAAGAGCTCTGGCACTGAGGGCCTGACAATCCCACTGACAAAACAGCTCCAGAGCTGCTAGAATCTGCCAGGTGTGGTTTAGAGCAATGTGCGAGCCCACAATGATACAAGAAATAGGAAGAAGTTGAGGAAGAGGTCTGTAGGCACTGAACTACTAGCCAAACAGATGCTCCCTGAGGCTGGACAATGTCTGGATGTGCAGAGAGGAGGGGAGAGTGGAGGGCACCTGGAGGTAGGACAGGAGCCATGTGTTCCAGCCTAGAGGAATAGACAGATGGAGGGGAGAAGTGTGCAGGCTCCCAGGCCAGGGGGCAAGGGAAGGAGGTCCAGGCAAGGGAGGAGTGGAGAGAAGCAGAGACAGAGGTCAGAGTGGCTTGATCTGGGTTCCAAGTCTTTAGGTTTTATGCTAACTGCAATTGGAGCCTTCTTTCTTTAAACCTCCATGGCACAGTGACAGATGCTTCAGAAATGAACTTCTCATTGAATTCTCTCCATGGTCCCGGATGGCAGGTATTACGACTCCCATTTTACAAATAAGGGAAACAGAGAGGTTTGAAGGAGGTTCAGAAATTTGTCTACTTGTCTATTGCAAAACCTGGGCTCTCTTTCCTTCTTCTATGGCATTGCCTCCATCCCGGACAGTCTTTCCTGCTGATAATCTGCATGTCACACCAGCAACCTGACCTTGGTTTGCCGTCCTTGATCTAGGGTGCCTGTGTGATCCCATCTCGCTCTGAAATTCTGCGCATCTCAAGCTGGAGGGAGGAGGGAGCACCTAGTTATGAGACATCACTTGCACATAAAAAGGGTAGTTCACTCTTGTGCTCCACAAACACTGATTTGCGATTTTCTGTCTGCTGCAGTGTGGTCATTGGGAGGCAGAAATTGTCCCTCTGGATCCCAGCTGTGTCAGGAACTGTATGAGCTTGTGCAGGTTCTTTGACATCTCCAAGCTTCAGTTTCCTAATCAGGAAAATGAGGATAATTCTATTCACTTAAATCAGCTATATCAGAGAGAAAGGGAAGTGACCCTTCCATTCCGTTATGTGAAGAAGACAGTAACCCCTTCCTCGCCATGGCTGATCTCTGAATCTGGGTCAGTTTGTGCCAACATCAAAGGGGCCCCCTTCCAGTGCATTCTGTTGCCCCAGTTCTCTGTATGGTAAAGACCAGTGTATCCGTGTCTGTTGATCCCTACAGGTGCACTCCCAGTGAGATCTGATGCGCCGGAGCTTATGTGCACTTCACGGTCACCTCTGCACAACTCCTGTTCTCTGTGAAGTCTGGTGCTAGTGGGAGTGTACATATTGACAGATAGCATGCACAGCAGAAGTGTTCAGAACACCCAGGTGTTTCCACTGGAAGGAGGAAGCCATGCTGATGACAACACAGGCCCTCAGACACTACTCAGAGTCAAGCACTGGCTCCATCATCAATGAATCCAGAATGGTCATTTGGAGTCCCTGGTAGGTGACCACCTCCACCCATAGGTTGGGGATACAGAGCTTCATGCAGCATCAAAGGAGAACATCACTGTCTTCAGAATAGGTGAGTGAACCCAGTTCTAGAGCCAAGACAGGTCATAGATCCTCTCTATGCTCAAAACATGTGAATTCAGGAGAGGAAATTGCATGTGGAGGGAAGCTAAGGAAGAAAAGCCACCCCCAGAAGGCTTATCCTTTGGGGTTGTTTTGCTGTAGACACAAACTAAGGGAACAAGAGGTTGAGAAGACCCAGGCAGGGCAGGTGGGCTGGGCACAGAGCAAGCAGAGAACCCGTGCAGGCTGTGTCAGCATGGAGACCCAGAGAGCCACACGTGCAAGGCCAGTAGAGGTGAGGCTTGTCAAGGCCCCTGCACAGCCTTACAGGAGCCCCTGTCTACATGCTGAGAAAAATCACTACTCCTCCCTCTGCCCCAGTCATGGCAGGGGACAAGAAGGCTCAGGCAATGGTGAGGGCACCTGCGGTCACAGCTATGTACAGAAGTAACCACCCTGGCCATGTGCTATCTCATCGAATCTCACGCTGCTACTGAGAAGAGGTGATGAGGATCCAAAGTTGGTGACTCACCTAGAATCATGCATTCTGTAGGCATTGCGTACATATTCTTTGAACAGATAAACAGGATTTTTCTTGGCTAGAGGGTCAGGCTCATATAGGTGCCAGGTAACATCTTGAACCATGGCCAGAGTCAGAGTTTACATGCGTTGTGTCAAGACTTGGGGAGCCAACTCGAGACTAAGATCAATGCTTAGTCTAGGGTATGGCTGTGTCTAAAGTGAGGTGCAGCTCACAAAGTGGGCTCATCAGCTTCATGCTTCAGCATCTTCCTCCGACTCTCTGTCCTGTGATCTCGGGTTGCTCTACCTCGCTGTGCCCCCTCCTCGCTCTGCTCTGAGCTGGCAATCTATCACTGAGCCCACTGCCTCCAACAGGTGTCCTTCTCCACGGCAGCAGAGCAGGGGCAGCCTGGGTTCCTAGCGCTGTGCCCTGACATATGCCAGGTACAGACAGGATGACAGAGAATGCTCTCATAGGATACAGGATGCTGGCTTCTGGATAACCACAGCACTGTCATTTTGTCCACAAGCACAGACATGTGACTTTGAATAACAGCAAAATACAACCTGGTGGGCAGGGAGGCACTCACAATGAAATCATAAGTAATTTAACTGCAAGTCAATTTACTGCAATTAAATTGCCAGTCCATCAAAATGGAATAGCAGGCGATCTCGGGTGGGTCTTTGCAACCAGACCTCTTGTGCACATCTCCTGAAGGCCCACGGGGATTCAGGGTGCAGCCAGACGCATGATTGGGGAGTTGGGCTTCCCACACCACCAGTCTGCTCCATCGGTTCATTTTCATCCCCCTCCTTGAAGACACACAAACAGTACCCAAGACTAACTGTGACCCAAATGTGGAACATACGGTGCAATTAGCAAAAGTGCATTAAGAACCAAATTGGTCCTCCACTGCCACTTTCCCAATAATGAGAGGCAGGGATGAGTGGGAAGACAATTGCAAAGCAAATAGCTGGGATACCCTTTGAAGTTCCCTGAGGAGGAAGGCCCAGAGCATGGGCTCTGTCTCAGGACCCAGGACCACATGTTGGAGAAGATGCCATAAATGTCCTTTCCAGAGAAGAGCTGTTCTGGAAGGCAAGTTGGCAGCAGGGAGTAATTCTCAAACATGTCTGGAACCACTGCTCCCCTAACTTCACTGCTAAGGACTTACTGAAAGGAAATCACAAAACTCATAAACAGAGATGTATTTCAACATGGATCTTAACAGTGAAACCTCAGAAAGTAACTAGAAAGGACAGCAATGTGGGAATAGTTAAAGAAATTACAGTGGGGATAAATGATTGAAAAATTATGGCCCCATCAAAAATGACATTTACAAAGAATCTTTAACAACACAGGAAGATGTTGCTGATGGAATTTTAAACAAATCCCAGGACATGAATCTAAAAGCACAGAGAGATCTCAACTGTTTTATCTCCCAGTTGATGTCTTCATCTCACTTAAAAACTCATTGTAAATACATAAAAGTTGTAAATAGTGGTTCTTGCTAGATTCTGAATGTTCGGTGAGTTGAAAAGTTCTTCCGTTATTTTATATACCTTGCAAATGATTTGTAAAGGAAGTGCAATGCTTTGATAACCTGAGGGGAAACCATGCACCCTTTGAACAAGGCATGGGTCTCTCTCCCCTGGTGCATCTCTCATGCCGAGTGGACTTTTCTCTGTAGCCAACGCTTTCCCCAGTTCTCAGAAAAAGGTGTTTAGAGGCCCTATGATGTGGCTTCTCTGAGGTTCTTCAGGACCTGGCTCAGGGGTTGTTTTCTGCCTTCACATGGTCAGCTCGGCTGCTCACTCAAAGCAGTAGCTTGCAGCGTGTTCAGAGCTACCAAGATGAGGCAGTGACACAAACCTTCTATTGAAAGTGGTCTTTAATCTCAAAATGAACACTGATGAGACAAGGGTTGCACCTCCAAGTGATGTCCTAAAAGCTAAAATATATGAAGCGTCAAGCCTGGGTCCATGGCATCAAGATCACCCAGGAGCTACTGAAATGCAAGTTCATGGGCCTCACCCCAGACCTACTGCATGAATCTGCACTTACCAAGATTCACAGGTGAATCTGTATACATTAAAGTCTGAGAAATACTGGAGGTGGTGGTAAGGCGCAGAGGGTTAAGCTGCTGCCTTTGACACCTGCATCCTATATTAGAGTGCCGGTTAGAACACTGCTGCTCTGCTTCCACTCCAGCTCCCTGCTAATGTGCCTGGGGTGGCAGTGGAGAATGGCCCAAGTCCTTGAGCCCCTTTCATCCATGTGGGAGACACAGATGGAGTTCCAAATCCTAGTTTTAACCTGGCCCAGCCCTGGGTGTTGTGGCCATTTGGGGAGTGAACCAGCAGATGGAAGAGTTGTCTGTATGTCTCTCTCTCTCTCTCTTTCTCTTTAACTTCCTCTCTATCACTCTGCCCTTCAAATAAATAAATCTTCAAAATGCTAGTTTCAGAAACACTGCTCAGCAAGATAAGTGTGTAAGAGCCTAACATCCTAACACGAACACTGGGGAGATGCTAAGAGCACACTTCACCGTTGATGCCAGCTCTGTAATCAAAAAGCTACGTGACCTTGAAAAGCTGACCATCTTTGTCTAAGAGAGATAAACTATCCAGCTTTTAAGCTTGTGCATCTGTAAAATGGGAACAATCAGATATCTCCATCCTAGGATTCATATTGATTAAGTTAGGCAGCCTAAAACCCTTAGGATACTCGGCGGAACAGAGTAAGAATTAAATGATTTTTATCATCATGGCAAAGATTACGTATGACAGCTGTAAGGATCAAATGAGCTCATGAGTACGCAAGGCTGCAGATGAAGAAGATTCCTGCACAGATGTGCAGAGAGATTGTCTTGCAGATGTGCAGAACCATTCTTTACCAGAAAGCCAACTGTAAAATGACAGTCGGAATAAAGAGTGAAAATACAGGCTTCCAAGTGGATTTGGACTCCGTGAGCCCCACTCCATGGTATCAGCAAGGGCGGGAGCTCCATTTCCCTCCTTATTCCCTCCTTATTCTTCCCTCTCAGAGAGAAGGCAAAGGGATCCTTTGTTAGGAGACTTAGGGGAGGCATGGTACATCTACTCTGTCACTCCCCCAGGCATCATCACCAGGCAATCCTTCACCTACGGCAACTGCTGAGTCATTTTTGAAAAGTTTTCCCATTTCCAGATGTTAGGAGGCTCTGCTTTTGTGCCACTGACCTAGGAGGAAGGGAAGTCAGGGCTTTCTACCTGCAGCATCAGCTGTCAAACAAAGTGACTGACAGCCTTTGATGGAGAAATAGGTAAGAGGAAAGCTTTCAGATGGTTCCCATCACCTTGGCCTTGAACAAATGCAGCAGGAAGATGTCCCAGGGAGACACAACTGAGCTTAAAAGGGGAAGAACAGAAGGGGCCCAGGGTGGGGAAACATGAAGAGGGTCAGGGAAGAAGCAAGGAAGGAAACCCATGGGGCAACAGGAACCTACTGTCCCCCTGTGGATTCAGTTCTTGACCATGTGAACAAAACTGCAGTTACGTTGATCAGAATTCTGATAACAACATTCAGTTGTCTATTAGCCCATTTCTCATTGCTATACTGAACCACTGAGGTTGAGGAACCTTACAGAGAACAGAGAAGCACTCATGCTTCTGAGGTTCCAGGGGGCGGTGGCAGCACTGGCTTTGCTTCAGGGAGTCTCGTGGCAGATGGCATCACAATGCAGGGATGCTTGGCAGAGGGAGAAACCACATCAGGAGACAGGAAGCCTGAGAGAGAGTCAGAGGTCATGTCAGGCTTTAATGACAACTCATTCTCACAAGGACTCACTCCAGAAAGCCAGCATCCCCAGGCCCTTCCATGTAGCCTCACCTGTTAAAATTCCATCGTACCCTGGGAGCTAAGCTCCTAACACATGAACACTTGGGGGAAAGCACAATCAAACCCGGGCCGACTGCTCTTCTGGTACATTCCCTAGACAGGGCCTGCTGTGGTCTCATTTAATGCAGCACACAACACAGGCTTTAAATGTACATCTGGGGGCCACGGTTGTGGCATAGCAGAGTAAGCTGCCACCTACGGCCACAGCATCCCATGTGGGTGCCAGCTCAAGCCTTTGCTGCTCCACTTCCAACCCAGCTTCCTGCTAATGCACGTGGGAAAGCAGTGGAAGATGGCCCAAGTGCTCGGGCCCCTGCACCCATGGGGAAGACCTGAATGGCATCCAGGATCCTGCCTTTGGCCTGGCCCAGCCTTGGGCCTTGGCAGTCATTTGGGGGGTGAGCCAGCAGATGGAAGATTCTTTCTCTCTCTCTCTCTTTCTAACTCTGCCTTTCAAATAAATAAATAATAAAAATCTTTTTAAAAGAAAACCAAATAATAATAAGCGATGCAGATAGAATGTGGCTCTCAAAAGCCTAAAATATTTTTATAACTGCGTCCTGCCTGATCTTCCTCTGACATGGAACCTACTCTTCATAGCTCCTTCTCCACTTTGTCCTGGCTGCCCTCATATCCCTTCAACTGATCTTCCTTGGACTTTTTTCATCTGGCCTTTGCTGAACTGGCCTGGAGCCTCCTAGAGTTCCATTATCTACTCTCTTCCAGAGGTCAGACACTCCAGGTCAGGAAAGGAAAATGAATGTGGGAACAGGTCAGAGGTCAATAGGGATTGGTATGCAGCTTGGAAAACTGAGACTAGACGTTCTGCTAAAAATAACTCGGGTTTCTTTTTTCTGGAGCCATTTTCTGGGCCAGATTTATTCATCCCTAAAGTCTAGCCTTTGTCCCTTCAAATGTCCAACCCCAGTGTCTGTCTCAAAAAAGAAGCGAGGTTGGGTTGCTATGCAGGTCCTCAGGACCCCACAGGGCCTGCAGGTTGCACGGGAACAAGGGCACAGCTGTTAGATTTGTCTCCGTTTTCTTCAGCCATTGGGCTGCACTGGTTGAGGCCTCATCCCAGTTTCCTCTTCATCTCAGTTGGGCCTCCTGATCATTGTGGCAATCAAGGAGAATCTAGTCCCCGAGTCACACTGTGAGCCATGGATGGCAGATGCCTTGGGGTTCTGCACTGCCCCCTCTGGCCTCTCAGGCCAGCTACTGGGGTTAGCTTCCTGCAAGCTTGGCCTCACCTTGCAGAGCAGTGCTGTCCTTCACACAGGAGCCAGCACCTCTCAGCTCTGCTGCTCTGCCAGGGCCATACTGCGTATCACAGTTCCCTGCTGCTCAGGCCCTGTGTGCTCAGTGCATGTGTGCACAGACAGAGGCACAGGGAAAGGCGCACTTTCCACCTCCGTCTCCTGATTCATTTCCAGGTGTCACTCAGTCATACTTGAGATTCTCCGTTGACCCCTGGAATATCAAGTCTCAGAAGCTTGTGCTTTTACCTTCCTTTCTTCTTGGTCCACCTGGCTGATTCCAAGTCACTTCTCACACAATTCCCATCCAAAGCCTCTCTCCATTCTCGCACCTCCTTCTTCCACTCATGTTTGGTTCTATCTCTGTGTATTCTTCCGTGGACTTTGCCAACAGCAATGCACTTTCTATTTCCTTCTCTTATAATCAATAATTTCTCATTTTCTCACACCCTATTAGAAGGTTTATAAGGGACAGAAAGCTTGCCAATCACCTCTGTATTTTCATTCCTAGTGTGACACAAACAGCGAACACAAACATTTGCTGAATGATTGAAAGAATGAATGTATGAGTGGTTTGCAGTTATGCTTAGAATCCTGCTGTCACCAAATATATTATCTTGCATACAAATATTAAAATTAGTAAATACTTTCTGAGAATTTGCCACATAGAAATCATTCAATAAATGCTGAACCCTTATATAAACTTCAAAAAAGATAAATAATGGCACGGAGGGTGAAGCCACTGCTTGTGATGTTGCATCCCATATTGGAGTTCTGGTTCAAGTCTGGCCACTTCTGATCTAGCTCCCTGCTAATGTGCCTGGAAAATCTGTGACGATGTCACAAGTACTTCAGTCCCTGCCACCCACGTGAAAGACCCAGGCGGAGTTCCTCACTCCTGGTTTCAGCCTGGCTCAATCCTGGTGGCTGTGGCCATTTGGGGAGTTAATCAGACCCCTTTTTCTGTCTGTCTCTCCTATCTCTGTCACACTAAATTTCAAATAAACAAATAAATACAATCTCTTTTTAAAACTACCCAAAGAAATCCCTCAAGAGAGTGAGGGAAATGAATACAAATGCAACAAACCTGACCATAAGGGTTTTAATTATTTAAAAAGTCAGAGAGTGCTAAGTACATGACTGATGGTTTCATGGAACCCAGGAGGTTTTGGGGGAAAGACTGGAGTTGTCTAGAGACCAATTGTATTAATTTCAGGCATACTTATGGTGTGCCTAGTTAATGTCAGGTGAAGTGTGTAATAAGACTGAGCTTAAATGATGAATACCTCAGTATTCACCAGGCAGTAATTATTTTGAAAGTAAGAGAATATTTACTTCATTTGAATATATTTTACAACTTGCAATCTCCTAAAGGTAAAATTTGAGTTCAAGGTAGTAGGAAATTCTAGCAATCAATGGTACTCAGTTCTATCTTAGGCTTGGGTTGAACACAGGCTGCTTAAGTCTGACTTCTCTCTGCTAACTGAATCTTAAGTCAGACCCCTAAGGATAATCCTGATATTAATGAGTAGGACTAATACCAATTCTGTTTGTGCATATAGAAGGAACAGGGTCAGAGCACCTAGGAACTTTTTAATTGAATCATGGATTTGTTACTACCTAGTCTGAGCCCTCAAATCATGTTTACAGAGGCAGATCTGCTCATTTTCTATGTGTGATTTGGGGGAACTAGGCAGTAAGATTATGGAGGAATATATGAGTGGGGCTTTCTGCCAGCCCTGCACTGTAACTTCATCCCTGCCCCTATCAAACTTGTACCCCACTTTCCCAGGATGCACCTGTGTCCCATCCAGAACCAGGAAGGAGAAGACACTATGATGACCAGGTGGAAGTTAACCTACATGTGGAGGTGCCAGCAAACTCCCAGATGACCTCACTAAAGCTAAACTCCACCAGCCCGATCTCGGGAAAGACACTGATACTGAGAGGGCTGCTGTTAGCCTTTTGACCATGCCCCTGTGTCCTCTCTGAACTCCTCCCACCCTCTCTCCTCATAGGCGGCTCTCTGCGTGACAGGTATCTCTCTGTGTGGAGTTACCACACTCGCCTGTGAATGTACATGCACTCTCTCTGTTAAATGAATTCTGCTCTCATTGGGGCACTGTATTGATGGCTCTTTATGACACTTAAATCCTTATCTCTGTAGGATCAAGAAGCTGGAATAAAGATTAAGAGACCTAGACCCGTAACATCACCTGTCCACCTTGGGCTATGTCTGAAGAGGCAGAATGTGTAAGGGGGAAGTCATAGGCTTGGGAGCCCAACAGAGTTGGACCTTCATTTGCGTGCTTTGTAAACTTGAATAAATTGGTTTTTCCTTTTTGGAAACCAGGTTTATTTTCCTGACATACAGAGGGAAAACTGCTGCTGCCACAGAATTGCAAGAGAAAACAGAGTGGCTTGGATGGGGCCTTAGCAATGGGCCTGCCCAGTCACCCCATTTTCCCGTCCACAGAATCAAGATTCCTGTGATTGGGATCCTTTACACGGACTGCTGAAGTTCCTGGTATTTCTGCTCCCTCCTGACTCCTCTGGCCAAAAGAGTGGGAGAATTAATGACACAGCAATGTGGAGCCAAGAATCCAAGAATGAGAATCCCTTGTCTCTTCCTCGTACTTCCCAGGTGCTCAGAGCTACACAGTTACTTGTGTGAGCTAAATGTGGTTTGAATAAGAGGCTGGGTGTCCTGCAGAGAACTGGAGATTCTGGAATTTTCCCTTTGGGTTATATAAAATGAGATTTTTTAAAATGGATGTATAAGTGTCCATTTGTTATTATAATCTTACACTTTATCTTCATTTCTGATTGCTGTTTAATCAGCAATAGCTTGGAACAATTGAGCTTTTAGTTTTGTCCTCTGTTAAGCAAGTAATGATGTGTAAACAAACACTTAAATAAGTGCTACTTCAAGAGACCTTTTTTTCCCCTTTGTAATGTGAAGAATCCTTTTCTGGGTAAATGAGTCCACCCTCTAATTTGCCACTAGGATATTTCTGGACTCCATTTACCTATTCTGTTTAGAGTTTAATTACACATGAAGGTTGAAGAATTAGTTTTCTATAGCTGTTGTAATAAATTACTAGACTTAGCAGCCTAAAACAAAACTTCTGTTTTTCTAATTAGCTCTACTCCTCTAAGTCTGAAGTCTAGACAGGGAGAGCTCAGCAAGGTGTTGGTACTTTGGGTCTCATGAGACAAAGTCAAACTGTGGCCGGCCAGTCTGGGCTCTGGTTTTGGAAGCTCTGGGAAAGAATCCATCCCCAGTTGCCTCCTGTGCTTACAGGACTGAAGGCCTCATTTCCTGGCTGGCTGTGGGCTGGGGACCACTCGGTGCTCCTGGAGACTGGAACCACCTGTGTTCCTTCTCCTAGGGTCCTCTCCCTCTCCAAACCAGCAACAGGGCACTGAGGCCTTTCTTTTTCTCAACTGGACTTTCCTTCTGTTTTCTTTTTCTACTACCTCTGGAAGACAAAACGTTACTCAAGGACGCTTGGAAAAGCACAGGACTGTCAAGAGGACACCAGAGAGATAAAGAGCTTCTTGTTTAGTGAAAACTGAGAGGCCTCCAGCAGTCTCTGTGCCTTCGCCATGCACCACTAAAGTCTGACCACTCCCAGCCTACTCTGCACACCCACTTCCCCATGGTGCCTCCGGGATCACTCTCCCATCATGTATGAGATGCCATGATGAACACATGTGTGCTGACTTCTACGTGGAGGCATTATGAAACCTTCCCAGAGACCCCACCCAAACTCCACCCCCACTGTATATTCACTTAGGACACAACCCTACTTGATAGAGGGGTGACAAAACTGGGCTGGGGACAGTTCACCTTCATGAGGCTGCCAGCATGCACCTCGGAATGTGTACTATCACTTTAAATTCTCCCATTCTTGCACTTTATCTATGCCTCTGCTTTGAGTTCATCTCTCACGTCCAGACAAGTGTTGAGGGAAAACTGGTGAGATGAGTCCAGATTAGTGTCCTGGTGTCAATGACAATTTACAAGACCGATACAAGGGAGAGAAGAGATGCAGCAATGTTTCACTTGAGTAGAAGCGGAGAAGCTCTGAGCAAACAGAGGGGCTGGTGGAAAGAGAGACGAAGCCACTGAGGTCTCACAGTCTAGGGGCGTTTCTATATCTTTAACACGTCATCTCCAAAGAGAGAAAAATGTAGTAGTTCTACATGGGCTGCTATGAAGGCAGGGGCAGTCTCAGTGGAGCCTTTTCTAACTTGCTCTGTCAAAACCGAAGTCTTGTGGTCCACTGGCAAGTATTTGTTACAGTGGGCTTCCCTCCTGTTCTGTTAGTGTGTACATGCAGGCAAGAAGCTGCAGGATGGAGCCAGCCTGGCCTGCTGTTAGTCCTGGGCTCCATCACAAGAACTCACACTAAGTCCAGCTGAGACCATACCCCACAATGGCAACAGGTGCAGAGAGCACAGTGGGACTTTGCAGCAGGACAAGGACTGGACACAGCTATAAAAACAGTATGACTGTTTATAGTGCACAAGCATGGTGAGGGGTGTATCTGCACCAGAACTCACTAAGAGGCAACAGCAGGAGTGGAAGGCCCTCTGGCCACACCACCCTCCCAGGATCTTGTGAACAGCCCAGGGTGACCAGATGTCACCTAGGCACAATGGAGGGTGAGGAATCTGATCAGATGCTGAAGCTGATCAGAGACTGCAGCTGGGGTTTCAGGTTAAACTGATTTAGCAGAGTTCTTTGCTGAAACCAGATTTGACAAGTACAGGCACAGCCATCTGTGGGGAAGTTTTAGGAGCCTGAGTAAGGTTTGGTCAAGTCACTATCACATCACACAGAAAGTTTGTTCATTCAAAGATGTGTGATTAGATCTGATCTACCCAAATAATTTCTCATTTTCAAGGGCAACTGTACTGTGCCACTTTACCCAGTCTGGGCATGATACCTCTCACTAGTCACAGCTTCTAGGGATGTGGGCATGCAATCTTGAGTGCCAGTCCCAGGAATTCTGTCCACCCACAGGAACATCTTACCAAAGATCATTGTCTCTAGATGAAGCCCCTGCAATGGGTCCCCCCAGAAAAACAGACTGAAGACCACAGTGGAGCCACTCATACTAAAGTTCCACATTACCAAAGTGAAGCCAAGTGGTCATCTGACCAGATCATAGCATGCAGGGGAGAGAGCTAACAGCCACCTTTCCCACACAGTCCAGTGTCAATCAGCGAGATAAGTGGCCACGGTTGTGGCACTACAGACTAAGCCACAACCCGTGATGCTGGCATCCCGTAAGAGTACCGATTTGAGTCTGGACTACTCCACTTCCAATCCAGCTCTCTGTTAATGGCCTGAGAAAGCAGTGGAGGATGCCCCAAGTATTGGACCCATGCCACCCACGTGGGAGGCCCAGATGGAATTCCTAGTCCCTGGCTTTTGCCTGGCCTGGGTGTTGCAGACAATTGGGAAGTAGAGGAACCAATGGAAGATCTCTCTGTCTCTCTCTCCTCTAACTCTTCCTTTCAAATAAATAAATACTTGAAAAGAAATTGGCAAGATAATAAAGTTTCCTATGCATGTCTCACCCTTTACAGAAACAAGTTACCTGATTTTTCTGTTTTCTGTCTCCTCTTCCCCACTTTACAAGGAAAGTCGCTTTGAAAGAAAAAGTGCAGGCTGGTGTGGTGCACAGCAGGTTAAGCCATTGCCTGCAACACTAGCATCCCATATATGCCTGGGAAAGCAGCAGAGGACAGCTCAGTGCTTGGTGCTTGGGCTCCTGCCACCCACGTGGGAGACCCAGAAGAAGCTCCTTGCTCCTGGCTTTGGCCTGCCCAGCCCCAGCTGTTGCGCCCATTTAGGGAGTGAATCAATGGATAGAAGACCTCCCTCTCTGTCTCTTCCTCTCTCTAACTCTGCCTTACAAATAAATAAAAGTAAATCTTTTAAAAAATTAAAAAGAACAAATTGCTTTTATTTTTTATCATCATCCAATATTTATCCACTTTCTGTTCTTTAAGCCACATTTTGGTTTTGGTTTCCATGTTCTTTAGCCCTTCTTGGTCTACAATACCAATCTCCTCTGAGCAGCTCCCAGGAACTCACTCTCTGTAAAGGAAGGAAGGGTTGCCTAATTCTGGAGTCTAACACCAGTTAAGACCTTTAACCAAATGTGTTGTCACTTCATTTTCTGATAATTCTCTGCAGAAAACTGGTTTCACATTCCATGTGTTCCCTGGTCTCCCTGAGCACCCCTGAACTTTCTGAAGCATAATCCAATCCCTACTGAGAAAGCCTGGGAAACCAAATGAAGGTAAACTGAGCACCGTAGCAGAGTGAGAAATCAGACATAGGGACTTCTCGACGATTTTCTGGAGTTAACATCACTGAAAGATGAAACTTCAGAGGTTGGGCTGAACTCAGGTTCTGAAGTAGCTGGCTGAGACTGAGGAGGAATAAACCCAGAGTCAACATTCCCCAGTGTTGGAATAATCCCCGTGAAGTGTGACATTATATATACAGTGCCCAAGAAGGAGTCCAGAAACTATCACTCCTAAATATGGTGCCCTGGCTTGCTGCCTATTTTAAACTATAGGGACCTAGAGCAGAGCGGGTGTCAGGAGAGAATTCCTCTCATGTTTCCTATTGTGCTAAATTCTGGACCCCCAAAGAAGAATCTAATTACCTCTAGTCCCTCTGCTGAGTTTTCATCAACTGAAACTCATATGGCAGGAAGAAAGAGTGAAGTCTGTCAACCTATCTGAGGTGACTTTTGTCACACTCCATTGTCTCTACTTGGGCCCATTCAGTATCACAAAGAATCTTGTGTTACCCCTTGTCTATTCTGCAGGTCCGGTGGGTGGACTTTGTCCCAGGCAACTGTGTGTGTCTTCAAGCCCTATGAATTCCCTAAAACTCATCTACTAGTCTCCTCTAAGTTGTCTATCTGCTCCATTCTCCTCCCCTGGGGACAAGGGATATACAGGCTTCTGAAATGCTATGGTTTGATGGGACAGGGCTCCCAGGATTCATGCAGACATGTAAGCTCCATGGTTGTTAAGTTCATGGTATTGAGAGAGTAAAAGACTGACCCCACTAAGGTGTCTGAGAGGTGAGCCTGCTGGGGGGTCCTTGGATCACGTGTGAGCATGCTTCAGGTCGTTTTCATGAGAGTGCTGGCTACAAAAGCCAGGTTGGGCCTACCTGCTCCCTCTCTGTTTCCTGGTTCACCTTGTGATGGACTCTTTCTCCGTGTCACCATCTTGAATCCCCGGCCTTGACACATGGCCAACCCAAGACTGTGAGCTGAAATCAGCTGCCTTTCCTTTTAGTAATAAGATGACCAGTACATAAAACTGAGAGTGGGAGTAGGGTCATCACTGTAACTAAAACCCAAAAACTTGGGGGAAGCTTTGGAATTTGTTTACTGGAAAAAGTTTGGGGGAAGAAAAGGTTTATTGGAAAAGAGTTTGGGGGAGGGGACCGCACTGTGGTGTGGCGGGTAAGGCCACCGCCTGTGGTGCTGGCATCCCATATAAGTGCCGGTTTGTGTCCCAGCTGCTCCACTTCCCATCCAGCTGTCCGCTATGGCCTGGGATAGCAGTAAATGGTCCAAGTCCTTGGGCCCCTGCACCTGCATGGGAGACCTAGAGGAAGCTCCTGGCTCTTGGCTTCAGATCAGCACAGCTCCGGCCATTGTGGTCATTTGGGGAGTGAACCAGTGGAAGGAGGACCTCTCTCTCTCTCTCTCTCTCTCTCTGTCTTTCAAATAAACAAATAAATCTTTAAAAAAATAAAAAGAGCTTGGGGGAGCCAACTAGAGAAAGCCTCAAGTACTAAAAGCTGAGATCAGGGCAATTTTAACAAGGGCCTGGAAGAACAACAAAAGCTGTGCTGTTGAGGTTTCAGAAGGAAATGAAGATGCAGCAGGGAACTGCAGTAAGGCCCCTGGTAGCCTCACTGTGCCCAACCCTGATACTGTGTGGGAGGCTAAACTTCAAGATGTGGATCCATTTGCAGAGGCCATTGGAAGGCAGCAAAGGGCTCCGGCTTTGGCATGGGTGTTGCTGACTGTATTCTAGCTCAACATGTGAACTATCCTGAATATGCTCCACCTGATAGCCCACCCAGTCTTGGACTGTGAACCTTCAAAACCAGGAGCCAAATAAACCTACTTCCTTCATGAGGAGCTTCTCTTGGTATCTTGCTGTAGTCAAGAAAAGCTGACAAACAGATAAATCATGTCAGGCTAGTGGGTCATCACCATGATGGCCTCCATGCAGGTGACAGCTTCTGTATCTGTCTATCTTCAGTTCCTCTCAGTGAACCTTCACAGGAAGGAGAGAATGTTTCCCTTTCACCCCTACCCCTGAGAATCTTATTTGGCTGGAGTTGGCATTCATTAGTTGTTTCCTAACTATTCCAGCAATAAGAACTTGAGTCAACAGTAAGAAAATTCTTAATTTTTTAAAAAAATTTACTTATTTGAAAGGCAGAGTTAAACAGAGAGAGAGAGACAGACAGTGTGTGTGTGAGAGAGAGAGAGAGAGAGATCTTCGATCCATTGGTTCATTTCCCAAATGGCTGCAATGGTTGAGACTGGGCCAGACCAAAGCCAGGAGTCTGGAATTCTGTCTGGGTCTCCTATTTAGGTGCAGTGGCCCAAGGACTTGGGCCATCTTCCACTCTATCCCAGGCACATTAACAGGAAACTAGGGGCCAGTGCCGTGGCCCAGTAGGTTACTCCTCCGCCTGTGGCACCAGCATCCCATATGGGCACCACTTCTAGTCCCAGCTGCTCCTCTTCCAAACCAGCTCTCTGCAATGGCCTGGGAAAGTAGTAGAAGATGGCCCAAGTGCTTGGGCCCCTGCACCAGCGTTGGAGATCAAGAAGAAGCTCCTGGCTCCTGGCTTTGGATTGGCAAAGCTCCAGCTGTTGCGGCCATTTAGGGAGTGAACCAGCGGATGGAAGACCTTTCTCTCTGTCTCTTCCTCTCACTGTCTGTAACTCTACCACTCAATAAAATAAAATCTTAAAAAAAAAAAAGGAAACTAGATGGGAAACAGAGCATCCAGGACTTGAACCAGCATCCACATATGATGCCAGCATTGCAGGCAATGGCTTAATCTACCATACCACAACACCAGGCCAGAAGTTTCTTAATTTAAACTGCTTATTTATTTATATAGTTATTTATAAATTTATCTTATTTATTTATATTTAAATATTTGCTACAGCATGTGATAGTTGTGAGTAGACAAAATCTCCATTACTCATTGCAATCATTCATTTTCAGGGAATACTGAGGGTTCATCATGTGCTAAACACCGATGTGGCTATGAGAGAGGCAGCAGCAGACTAGCTGGGCCTGTACCTGTATTCACAGAATTTACACTCTCCAGCCCTGAGAAGTGAGTGGCTGCACAGGTACAGATGTCCCAAGTGTGTGACCATCAGGAGTGATGCCCACGGCAGACAGCTGCTGGACACCATGGGGCAGGTCCAGAGTTAGGTCAGGGGAAGGTGAACGCTAGGGCATCACTCCTGCTTTCCCAGGGAAAGTGTTCTGCTGCTTTCCTCAAGCTTCAGGGTTCACTGGAGCCAGCTCTGGGAAGACAGATAAATTTAAACAGGAATATTTAACCAGAGACATCAAGTTTTATCTAGGGTGTATATGAGCTCCATATCATTTAAAATGCATGACAAAATTCTGTCTTGCATAGGACTTTGAGTAGGCTACTGACTTGAGCACAGGGGTCGAATGCCTTTCTCTCCATTAATTCCATTAGAAGGATTGATGGGTCATAAACATGGAGAAAATTTTCATCAGCCCTGGGTTGCAATCAAAAGTGAAAAATCAACTTCAGAGATTTACAAGCTACATCTTATTGTCATTGAGGGGAAAATAAAGAGGCACGCCTGCAACTGCACAGGGGCATCATGTGGCTGATAGAGCATTAGCTTGTAAACAAACTTCAGAGACTGTGTTGACAACATCTTGGCTGCCTGGGATTTGCAGACTCCAAGAGAAAGAGCACCAATAGGGAAGCAGCTGTGAGATGCTGTCCTGAGCCTCACACCAGAGGGAGAAGGGTAAAGAAAGCCCCCATGCCCAGAAATGAAGCGCAACTGCCCTCATGAGGCTGGAGTACGTGCCCCTTACCACCACAGAGAGAGGCAAGCCTAGGAGGCAGGAACAGCTAGAGGCAGCTCTCCTGTTCTGTTTCTTTTCTGTGCTATGCACCCCCAGGGCCATGAACTTGGAGAAAATAGTCTGTACAGGCAGTGAACAGCAGCACCAAAGAGAGGACCCCCAGCCAGCACACACTCCATAGGGACTATCAGTGATGTAATTCAATTCAGACAGGCAGACTGAGGCACGGACATAAGTAACTGCCCAGTAGTTTGTAGTGAGATATTCAAGGGGTCTTCAAAATTTTCATGGACATGGAAAGTAAGTTTCAAGGAAAAACTATGCATAAGCTGCAAAATTTATTTGCACTAAAATCATACTAACTTATTATACTGTGCCTGAGTACAACCTAGTTCGAGGCCCTAGGAAAGATCAAACATCACTTTGAATAAGGCACCCAATCAGAGCAGCATGGATTCTGCTAAAACTGAGGCAAGAACAAATGCCAAGTTTATGAAGGTTGGGGAGAATGCTGAAATTAAGACAATGCTCCAGTGGAATTAGCAATTTACAAATGGGTAAATTATTTCAAAAAGGGACAAGAGGATGTTGAAGATAAGCTCGCAGAAGACTATGCATATCAATCTGCAAAGAAGCAATTAAACTTATTCAAGCCCTACTTGACGAAGACACACAACTGACAGCAGAACCAGCAGCCAACTCCGCAGACACCTTAACTAGCTCAGCTTAAACAGCTGTGGCCCCAAAAAGAAAGTGCAGTGAACTTTCCACTCAACAGGTGCCAGAATGTGGCATCCAACTCGGCTGCAGACAAGAGCAGAACTTTCAGTGGAAACTTTAAATAAGCGACACCAAGATTCTGAAGCATTTCTTTGAAGAGTTATAACAGGAGATGAAACCTGGCTTTACCTGAAGGACTCTGAAGACAAAGCATAGCTAGAGAAGTGGCTACCAAGAGGTGGACGTGATCCAGTCAAAGCAAAAGGGACCAGTGTGTTCCGTATCTAACAGTCCACCTTGCACATGACCACGTTTTCTTTCTTTTTTTTTTTTTTTTTTTTTTGACAGGCAGAGTGGATAGTGAGAGAGAGAGACAGAGAGAAAGGTCTTCCTTTTGCTATTGGTTCACCCTCCAATAGCCACCCTCCAATGGCTGCTGCAGCTGGCCCCCTGCGGCCGGTGCACTGCGCTGATCCAAAGGCAGGAGCCAGGTGCTTCTCCTGGTCTCCCATGGGGAGCAGGGCCCAAGTACTTGGGCCATCCTCCACTGTACTCCCGGGCCACAGCAGAGAGCTGGCCTGGAAGAGGGGCAACCGGGACAGAATCTGGCACTCTGACCGGGACTAGAACCCTGTGTGCTGGCGCCACAGGTGGAGGATTAGCCTATTGAGCTGCGGCGCTGGCCGACCACGTTTTCTATTTCCAGTTATCAGTTGATGGACATCTTGGTTGAGTCCATTTCTTTGCTATTGTGAATTGATCTACAATAAACATGGGAGTGCTTTCATATGCCGACTTCTGGGTGGAACTGGAGATCACTATGCAAAGGGAAATAATGCAGACCCAGAAAGACAAATATCATGTTTCCTCTCATACGTAAAGGTTGGTTGATACACACACACATATGAAAGAAAGAAAAGTGCGTGGATATCATATTGTTTGGTCCATAGTTATAGATATTATCTCCATTAAATTACAATCTCTACAATTTAATAATATACCATATTGGGGCCGGAGCTGTGGTGCAGCAGTTAAAGCCACCACCTGCAGTGCCAGCATCTCATATGGGTGCCTGTTTGAGTCCTGGCTGCTCCACTTCTGATCCAGCTCTCTGCTATGGCATGGGAAAGCAGTGGAAGATGGCCCAAGTCCTTGGGCCCCTGCACCCACATGGGAGACCCGGAGGAAGCTCCTGACTCCTGGCTTTGGATCGGTGCAGCTCCAGCCATTGTGGCCATCTGGGGAGTGAACCCGCAGATAGAAGATCTCTCTCTCTTTCTCTCCCTCTCTCTCTGCCTCTGCCTCTCTATAACTGTGCCTTTCAAGTAAATAAATAAATATTTTTTAAAAAGAAACAATACACCATTATTTCCTCACTTGTTACAACTGTTATGAATCCTACATCATGTGATATCAATATCCTTGTTTTCAAGAAAAATAGTATGCATGTATAGGATATCTACATATGAAGTGAACTTGGGAAAATGTTCAAAAGATTAAATCTAAGAACATAAATATGATCTTTAAAATACATAGACTGATGTAATGAAAGTGATCTAGATTTGCGCAATTTTTTAGTTATAACTGATTCTGTTTCATTTGTGTTTGATTACAAACAGCACACACCAAAACATTATATTTTTGCATCTCAAGGTGATTATTACCAGCCAAAATCACCATTTACTCTTCCTTATAACCAAGGTGGTGGGGCTGGAATTGTGGTACAGCAGGTAAAGTCACTGCCTTCGACATCGGCATCCCATATGGGCACAAGTTCAAATCCCAGCTGCTCTATTTCTGATCCTGCTCCCTGTTAATGTGCCTAGGAAAAGCAGCAGCAGATGGCCCCAGTGCTTGAGCCCCTGCCACCCATGTGGGAGACCCAGATGAAGCTCCTGGCTCCTAGCTTCAGCTTGACCCAGCCCTGGCCACTGTGGTCATTTGGGGAGTGAACCAAAAGATGAAAGATCTCTCTCTCTCTCTCTCTGTCTTTCATTCTCTTTCTGTAACTCTTTCAAATACATAAATAAATATTAAAAAACAAAGTGATATATATATGTGTATATGTACATACACATATAGACAAGGGCCAGAGTGTGAACAGATGATATGGTGTCTTCAGGCTCACAGTTGATGAAGGGATGCTTCATAGGATATGACAAGTACAGAACATTTACATGCATCATTTATAGAGACAACTGATTACATGTGTGTAATAATATCTCAGGGGATTCATTTGAATGACAGCATGATAAAACCCAGTAACTCTTCGATGTCCAACACAATTGGTGATACAAGATCACTAGCTTCCTTTATTTACACTCACCAAAATTATATAAATATTTAAAAATGGTAAAGAATTGCCAATTATATTAGGGCTGGCGCCACGGCTCACTAGGCTAATCCTCCGCCTTGTGGCACCGGCACACCAGGTTCTAGTCCCATTCAGGGCACCGGATTCTGTCCCAGTTGCCCCTCTTCCAGCCCAGCTCTTGGCTGTGGCCAGGGAGTGCAGTGGAGGATGGCCCAAGTACTTGGGCCCTGCACCCCATGGGAGACCAGGATAAGTACCTGGCTCCTGCCATTGGATCAGCGCGGTGTGCCGGCCGCAGCATGCTGGCCGCGGCGGCCATTGGAGGGTGAACCAACGGCAAAGGAAGACCTTTCTCTCTGTCTCTCTCTCACTGTCCACTCTGCCTGTCAAAATAATAATAATAATAATAATAATAATAATAATAAGGCTATTTTAGCCATGAAAGGAGAGGTTGTGTCTGTAAAGGCAGTGACTCTCAACTTTTCTATTCATGTGTTCACCTATTAACTCTAAAAGAGGACACCAGTGAGTTAGTTTACTGAAAAAAAAAATCATAATTTGTGAGATTTTCCTCCTCCCTTCCAAGGTACTGATACAGAACTTCACACATATGATTTCTTGGGCAAAAATGGAAAAGAATACTTGAATACATTATATAACCCAAAGTAATTCTGAACTAATGGAACATTACTTCCTATAGAAAGAAGGCTAAAAAGTAAATATTAAAAACATGAGATTTAGAAAAACAAGTGAACTGATCAAAAGCAAAGATCATGGCAACAGTTTTGGAGGTGCTCAAGGCACTGTACTGCTGACTTTTTGGGGAATAAAGCAAGGTAACATCTGCTTCTTACAAGGCTGTTTCGAGAAAGTCACCCAAAAGGTTAGGAGAAAAATGGCCAGGAAGCTTTACAAGAGAATCTTCTACGATGACAAAGTTCCTACTCATTCCTCTCATCAAAGAAGGCGATTCTGTGAGAGGTTCAATGGAAAATAGCCCTGACTTGGCTCCTTCTGAATTCCTTTTGTTTCCTAATCTAAAAAAAAAAAAAAAAACGGAGCCGGTGCTATGGTGTAGTGGGTAAAGCCACTGCCTGCAGTGGCAGTATCCCACATGCATGCCAGTTGAAGTCCCAGCTGCTCCACTTCCGATCCAGCTCTCTGCTGTGGTCCAAATCCTTGGGCCCCTACACCCACGTGGGAGACCCAGAAGAAGCTCTTGGTTCCTTGCTACAGACTGGGGCAGCTCTGGCTGTTGCGGCCATCTAGGGAGTGAATCAGTGGATGTAAAACCTCTCTCTCTTTCTCTCTCTATCTCTCTCCTTCTCGGTAACTCTGGCTTTCAAGTAAACAAATAAATCTTCTAAAAAATTTTAAAAGACACCAATTTTTGTTTGTTTAATAATTAAGTAAACTGAAAATAGACCTTTGTAAAAATTAAGAGTGGGAATGTGAGAGGGAGGAAGAGGAAGGGTTGGAGCATGGGCAAGAGGAAGGTAGGGGGTGAAGTGTCACTATGTTCCTAAATCTGTATCTAGGAAAGACACAAAATTTGTATAACTTAAATAATTTTGTTATAAAAAGATTTACTTATTTATTTGAAAGTCAGAATTACAGACAGAAGGGGAATGACAGAAAGAGATCATCCATCTGCTGGTTTACTCCCTAACCAGCCAAGACAGCCAGAGCTGAGCCAGGCTGAAGCCAGGAGCCAGGGGCTTCTTCAGGGTCTCCCACATGCGTGTAGTGGTGCAAGCATTTGGGCCATCCCCTCTGCCTTTCCAGGCACATTAGCAGGGAGCTGGATAGGAGGTAGAGCAGCCGGGACTCAAACTGGTGCCCTTATGGGATACTGGCACTGCAGAAGGTGGTTTAAACCCCGGTGCCACAATGCCAGCCTTCTGTGTTTTTTATACCACACTGTAAAGTCCAGTCTGCTAGTCCTCAAGGCCCAGAACAATGCTGGCACACACAGATAATCAATGAATGTAAAGTTCCTTTGACCTCCTGTTATCAGCCCCCAGCCTCTCTCACAACTACAGCATCTCATTTCAGAAAATGTGAAATTCAGAGTTGAGTTCTCCTAACTGAAGGAGCCACACCACCCCATGCCACCTTCACCTACTAAACCTGCATCAGGAGTGCATGGTCTGTCCGTTCTCTTCTCCATTTCCTTACTGCCTGGAGCTTCCTGCGCTCTGCAGCCACTTCCCCTGCTAGGAGGAAGCTGGAAGGGACTAATTGCTCTCCCAAACTGCCATTCTGTCTTTGTGGCTCCAGGTCCGGGCCCCAGTAAGTCCCTCAGCATGTCTGTGTGTATGGCAGCCAATGGCTTGGATTCTCGAGGGCACCTGATGAGTTTTATGAGCCTTTATGACACTCAATACATAATAAATAATAATACACTCATGCTGCCAGAGGATCACTCTATGACTGCAGACTGCCACTATGATGAACCACTCAGAAGGAAGTAATAACCGTGAGCAAACAGAAACACAAACAAAGAAACAATCTGTTGTGCTACACCTAAAAATAAATCTAGGAACACAGAGAGATTCATCAGGGTTTGAAATATTTTGTTGACAAAGCCGCAGGGATAATAGGTGTGTTTAAATGGGCCCTTTCTGGCATAGCTTCACTCGGTGGTGCCAGCATATTGTTTTCCAATCCTCACATGGAGGCAGACAGGGACCGTGCTGGGGCCAAGGAGAAGGCACTCGGTCCCCTTGCCATTGTTTGTGACCTGGAGCCATGACTTGTCCAGGCGAAGCTGACTTCACTCTTTCTGCCACAGGCCAGTAGTCTGGCTCTTGGAAGTGAAAAACAATGGGGTGGGGGAGGCCTTTAGCACCATCACTACATACACCCTGGCTATAATGCCTCTTTTTAAAATGTATGCATTTGTTCAAAGAACTGGAGGGGAGGGACAGCATTTCACAGTTTTTGTTCCAGCAAAGGCATGTTGGCTAGATGTCTGAATGCCATACAACAACAAAACACATGGGGCCAAAAACTGGGTTCTGTTCAAAACTAATGGATCTACTGTGCGATTCCAATTTTAGAACAGACTTGAAATGACAAAATTTTAATGATGGAGAACAGACCAGTGGTTGCCAGAGTTAGGGACAGGGAGAAGGTGTCATTATACAGAGGTTGACTTAAAGAGTTCCTTTGCAGTGATGGAGAGTTTTGTGTCTTGATTGTGGAGGTCTCAACACTGATTTACACCTGTGGAGAAACCCCACAGTATTATACACCAGCAGCAGTAACAAAAACTGGTGAAAACCAAACAAGTGCTACAGTTTAACCAATAGTATTGTACCACTGCCCATTTCCTGACTTCGAAAATACGCTCGGGGATATAAGGTGTTGCTGGGAAAAGCTGTGTGAGGCACACATGTAAAATTCCTATGTGATTTTTGCCTCTTTAGTGGGTTTTAAATTAGCTCAAAATTTTTAAAAGTTTTAAAAATGCAAAACGGAAGTGCACTATTGCTACAAAGGTGAAGATGCTGCTTGGGATGTCCACACCCCTATTCAGAGTGCCTGGGTCTGAGTGCAAGTTCTACTCCAATGCCAGTTCCTCGCTGATGCACATCCTGAAGGGAGCGGGTGGTGGCTCAAAGCAGCTGGGTCCCTGCCACCGATGCGGCTGACCTGGATGGGGTTCCCGGCCCCCAGCTTCAGGCTGGCACAGCCCTGGCTGCTGTGGACATTTGGGGAGTGAAGCAGCAGATGGGAGCTTTTTCTCTGTATGTCTGCCTGTTTCTCTCCTTTCTCTCTCCCTCCCTATTTCACAAATAAATAAAATAAATGAATTTAAAAATGTATATACTGTATCTGAGAGACCATGAATTGAGCAAATAGGAAGAAAAGAAACTCCATAAAATTATTCAGCAACTCATGGACTCACCTTCAAGCTGGCCATGAAGGGATCTGATTCTGCTGAGTGTACAAGAGATTTAGAACTAAATCAACCAACGAATCATTGCCCAAGTCTTGGACTGACCACAAGGTGGCACACATGTGGGCCAAATCTGAATCACAGTCCAAAGAAAATAAGTTGAAGCTTGTGGTAGAAATGTAGCCTGGTGATCTGCCTTTAAAAAATGACACAGAGTACAAAATATAATATTCATAATATTCAGGAAACAATACTGGATTGTGCAGCATTGGAAAATCAGGAAACTCTCAACTTGAGTGGGAAAAGACTGTTACTAACAGATACAGATGCCAAGATAACACAGATGTTAAAATGACTTGGTCAAGAGAGTGGCACAGGGCCGGCGCTGCAGCTCAATAGGCTAATCCTCCACCTGTGGCCCTGGCACCCCGGGTTCTAGTCCCGGTCGGGGCGCCGGATTCTGTCCCGGTTGCCCCTCTTCCAGGCCAGCTCTCTGCTTTGGCCCGGGAGTGCAATGAAGGATGGCCCATGTGCTTGGGCCCTACACCCCATGGTAGACCAGGAGAAGCACCTAGCTCCTAGCTTCGGATCAGCGCGATGCGCTGGCCGCAGCACGATGGCCGCAGCCACCACTGGAGGGTGAACCAATGGCAAAAGGAAGACCTTTTCCCTCTGTGTGTCAGGAAAATAAACCTGGTTTCCCAAAAAGGAAAACCAATTTATTCAAGGAAGTCAGGAGTCAGGAGCTTCTTCCAGGTCTCCCATGCTGTGCAGGGGCCCAAGCACTTGGGCCATCTTCTACTGCTTTCCCAGGCCATAGCAGAGAGCTGGATAGGAAAAGGAGCAGTTGGGACTCAAAGTGGTGCCCATATAGGATGCCGGCACTGCAGGTGGCAGCTTTATCCACTGTGCCACAGCCACAGCACTGGCACCACAATACACTTCTAAATCCCTAAGTCAAAGAGGAAGTCTCAAGATAAATTAGAAAAGGATATAACTTTAAAAAATTTAAAATGCAGATGTATCAAAGAGTTATACAGATGCAATTTAAGCAGTATTTAGAGTAAAATTCATAGCAATAAGTGTGTTTATTAGAAAAGAAGGCTGTCCATTCAACAATGATTCTTAGTTTAAAAAAATAAAAAAGAACAGCAAAATAGACTAAGCCAAGCATAAGGGAGCAACTAATAAGTCAAAGAGTGAAACAGAATAAAATAGAAAACAAAACAAAAAACCAGTGAACACAAAAACTGCGTCAGCAAAACTGATATATCGTTATTGAAATGATAAAGAAAAATGAGAGAAGACAAATTATGGAGGTGCCACACACCACACACACATCAGATGGATAATAAGTGGGGGCCAGCACTGTGGTGAAGCAGGTAAAGCTGCCTGCAACAATGGCATCCCATATAGGTGATGGTTTGGGTCCCAGCTGCTCCTCTTCTGATCCAGCTCTCTGCTATGGCCTGGGAAAGCAGTAGAAGATGGCCCACGTGCTTGCATCTCTGCACCCATGTGGGAGACCCAGAGGAAACTCCTGGCTCAAGCCTGATCCAGCCCTGGCCATTGTGGCCATCTGGTGAGTAAATCAGCAGATGGAAGATCTCTCTGTAACTCTTTCTAATAAATAAATAAATATATTTAAGAAAAGATAGTAAGCTAGAATTCTGCTGAGCTTTATGTACTCAATACTCTATCTGAAATAATGCATTTCCCTGAAAGCTATAAACTATAAGCTCAAACAAGATGAAATAAATTGACGATTCTTACAAATATCAATGAAATAGAATTTTTAGTTTGGCAAAATCTTCTGAAAAATAACTCTATTCCCTGATGGTTTTAGAGGTGAATTATGCCAAATATTTAAAGAAATGACAACAATTATACACACTGTCTTTCTGAAACTAAGAGAAACACTTTCTAAATCATTTTCTCCCACTCTGTGCCAAAACTACACAAACACAATAGAGAAAGGAAACCAATAGAGCAATAACCTTTGTTAAAACTTACAAAAACCATCAAAAACCATATTACATGAAGTGATACAACCATAATCATCATAGCAAACAACCAGATGGGACTTATCCCAACAGAATATGGCTGGTTCAGTGTTTGAAAAGCAATCAATGTGAAATACCATTGGAGAATAAAATACATTATAAATCAACAGGTGAAGGAAAATAATTTTACAAATTCAGCATCTGTTTATAACTTTTTTTTGACAGGCAAAGTGGACAGTGAGAGAGACAGGGACAAAGGTCTTCCATTACCATTGGTTCACCCTCCAATGGCTGCTGCGGCTGGTGCACCGTGCTGATCTGAAGCTAGGAGCCAGGTACGTCTCCTGGTCTCCCATGTGGGTGCAGGGCCCAAGGACTTGGGCCATCCTCCACTACACTCTTGGGCCACAGCACTTTTATAATAAAAAAAAAAAAAACTCTTCAAAAACAAGGCAGAGAGGGAAACTTCCTCAGTATGATAAAACTCATCTACAGTTAAAACCTACAACTATTATTATATGTAACAATGGAAGATTCAATGCTTTCTTAAGATTAGGATAAATAATGTCCATTTCACTTCAACAGGTTTCCCCTTTGGTGCTCAGTTAGTTGTCGCCAATCAGGGAGAAATATATTTGTCCCTTTGGGACTGGCTTAATTCACTCAGCATAATGTTTTCCAGATTCCTCCATCTTGTTGCAAATGACTGGATTTCGTTGTTTTTGACTGCTGTATAGTATTCTATAGAGTACATATCCCATAATTTCTTTATCCAGTCTACCGTTGATGGGCATTTAGGTTGGTTCCAGGTCTTAGCTATTGTGAATTGAGCTACAATAAATATTAATGTGCAGACAGCTTGTTTGTTTGCCAATTTAATTTCCTTTGGGTAAATTTCAAGGAGTGGTATGGCTAGGTTGAATGGTAGGGTTATATTCAGGTTTCTGAGAAATCTCCAGACTG
The DNA here is from genome assembly GCF_964237555.1 of Oryctolagus cuniculus. Classification (NCBI taxonomy): domain Eukaryota; kingdom Metazoa; phylum Chordata; class Mammalia; order Lagomorpha; family Leporidae; genus Oryctolagus; species Oryctolagus cuniculus. The sequence continues at coordinate 76,761,153 of NC_091446.1, read as the reverse complement.
ACTTCCATAGTGGCTTAACCAATTTGCATTCCCACCAACAGTGGGTTAGTGTCCCTTTTTCCCCACATCCTCGCCAGCATCTGTTGTTGGTAGATTTATGAATGTGAGTCATTCTAACCGGGGTGAGGTAAACCTCATTGTGGTTTTGATTGCATTTCCCTGATTGCTAGTGATCTTGAACTTGTTTTCATGTGTCTGTTGGCCATTTGCACTGTTGATGTACAATGTAATATTTTCTCCATTTTTGTATTTTCTCTTTGTTTTGTTCTAGTACTATTGGTTGAACTCTGTGATTAACACACAGTTACTCTTAGGTGTTTAAATTTTAACTGAAAAGTGATCCCTGTTAAATATAAGAGTGGGAATAAGAGAGGGAGGAGATGTACAATTTGGGACATGCTCAATTGGACTTGCCCCAAATGGTGGAGTTAGAATCATGCCAGGGGATCCCAATATAATCCCATCAAGGTGGCATGTACCAATGCCATCTCACTAGTCCAAGTGATCAATTTCAGTTCACAATTGATCACAGTGATAGGTCTAAGAGTCAAAGGGATCACACAAACAAGTCTAGTGTCTGCTAATACTAGCTGATAGAAACAAAAAGGGAAAGAATGATCCATCATGGGAAGTGGGATACACAGTAGACTCATAGAATGGCAGATCTCCTAAATAGCCCTCTGGCCTCAGATTCAGCCCTTAAGGCATCCGGATACGGCTGAAGAGCCCATGAGAATATTTTAGGCATGGAAAGCCAAGACACCCTGGAAAAAAAAAAAAAGACCTAAATGAAAGATCTCTGCAAGTGAGATCCCAGTGGAAAGAATGGGGCCATCAAAGAAGGAGGTACCTTTCTCTGAAGGGAGGAGAGAACTTCCACTTTGACTATGACCCTGTCGGAATAAGATCAAAGTTGGTGAACTCAAAAGGCTTCCATAGCCTTGGCAATTCATGACTAGAGCCTAGGGAGATTACTGACGCCATAAACAAGAGTGTCAAATTGTTAAGTCAACAACAGGAGTCACTGTGTACTTACTTCTCATGTGGGATCTTAACTTAGTGTGTTGTCCAATGTGAAGTAATGCTATAACTAATACTGAAACAGTATTTTACACTTTGTGTTTCTGTGTGGGTGCTAACTGATGAAATCTTTACTTAATATATACTAAATAGTTCTTCTGTATATAAAGATAATTGAAAATGAATCTTGATGTGAATGGAATAGGAGAGAGAGCAGGAGATGGGAGGGGTGTGATTGGGAGGGAAATTATTGGGGGGAAGCCATTGTAATCCATTAACTGTACTTTGAAAATTTATATTTACTAAATAAAAAAAGATTAGGATAAATAAGAATTCCATTCTCAATACTCCTATTCAACATAATACTGGAAGTTTCAGACAAAGCAATTGGGAAGAAACAGAAATTATTTTTAAAAAATAGACTAGTTTCTCATAGTGTCCATTACACTTCAACAGGTTTCCTTTTTGGTGTTCAGTCAGTTGTCACCGATCAGGGAGAACATATGGTATTTGTCCCTTTTGGACTGGCTTATTTCACTCAGCATGATGTGTTCCAGATTCCTCCATTTTGTTGCAAATGACTGGATTTCGTTGTTTCTTACTGCGGTATAGTATTCTAAAGAGTACATATCCCATAATTTCTTTATCCAGTCTACCGTTGATGGGCATTTAGGTTGGTTCCAGGTCTTGGCTATTGTGAATTGTGCTGCAATAAACATTAGGGTGCAGACCACTTTTTTGTTTGCCAATTTAAAATCCTTTGGGTAAATTCCAAGGAGTGGGATGGCTGGGTCGAATGGTAGGGTTATCTTCAGGTTTCTGAGGAATCTCCAGACTGACTTCCATAGTGGCTTGACCAGTTTGCATTCCCACCAACAGTGGGTTAGTGTCCCTTTTTCCCCACATCCTCACCAGCATCTGTTGTTGGTAGATTTCTGCATGTGAGCCATTCTAACCGGGGTGAGGTGAAACCTCATTGTGGTTTTGATTTGCATTTCCCTGATTGCTAGTGATCTTGAACATTTTTTCATGTGCCTGTTGGCCATTTGGATTTCCTCTTTTGAAAAATGTCTATTGAGGTCCTTGGCCCATCTCTTAAGTGGGTTGTTGGTTTTGTATTTGTGGAGTTTCTTGATCTCTTTGTAGATTCTGGTTATTAACCCTTTATCTGTTGCATAGTTTACAAATATTTTTTCCCATTCTTTCGGTTGTCTCTTCACTCTCCTGACTGTTTCTTTTGCAGTACAGAAACTGACTGAACACCAAAAAGGAAACCTGTTGAAGTGAAATGGACACTATGAGAAACGGTGACTTGATCAACATAGCCCTGACTGTTAATGAACAACTTAATACATTATCCCTCTTAGTAGTTTTTTTAGTCTGTTCTACTTAATATGACTGGTTTAATTCAGTAATTAATACACAGTTATTCTTAAGTGTTGAAATTTAACTGAAATTTGATCCCTGTTAAACATAAGAGTGGGAATAAGAGAGGGAAGAGATGTACAATTTGGGACATGCTCAAGCTGACTTGCCCCAAATGGTAGAGTTAGAAACATACCAGGGGACTCCAATTCAATCCCATCAAGGTGGCATGTACCAATGCCATCTCACTATTCCAAGTGATCAATTTCAGTTCACAATTGATCATAATGAAAGGACTAAGAGTCAAAGGGAGCACATAAACAAGTCTAGTACCTGCTAATACTAACCTATAGAATAAAGGGGAGAGTGATCCAACATGGGAAGCGAGATACTCAGCAGACTCATAGAATGGTGGATGTCCTAAACAGCACTCTGGCCTCAGAATCAGTCCTAAAGGCATTCGGATCTGGCTGAAAAGCCCAAGAGAGTATTTCAGGCATGGAAAGCCAAGACACTCTGGCAAAAAAAAAAAAAAAAAAAAACAAACAAACCCTAAATGAAAGATCTCTGTGAGTGAGATCCCAGTGGAAAGAACAGGTCTTCAAAGAAGGAGGTACCTTTCTCTGAAGGGAGGAGAGAACCTCCCCTTTGACTATGACCTTGTCTAAACAACATAAGAGTCGGAGAACTCAAGGGGCTTCCATAGCCTTGGAAACTCATGACTGGTGCATAGGGAGATTACTGATGCCATAGACAGGAGTGTCAATTGGTAAAGTTAACAACAGGAGTCACTGTGCACTTACTCCTCATGTAGGATCTCTGTCCTTAATGTGCTGTACATTGAGGCTTAATGCTATAACGAGTACTCAAACAGTATATTTAACTTTGTGTTTCTATGTGGGTGCAAACTGTTGAAATCTTTACTTAATGTATACTAAACTGATCTTCTGTTAAAAAAAAAAAAGAAGAAATTAGCAATTCCCAACTTGACTCTCACTGGGATTAAACATGACAATAGGTCTGATCTGATTTCATCATCATTTAAAAAAAATCATCTATTATTTTTCACTTTATGTTTCTGTGTGGGAGCAAACTGTTGAAATCTTTACTTAATGTATGCTAAACTGATCTTCTGTATATAAAGAGAATTGAAAATGAAAAAAAATAGACTAGTAATGAATGACAAAATTGCCCATAATCATAGGCAACATGACTGTCTGCATAGAAATTATTAGGCAATAAAAAACAAAATAAGCATTCAGAACTTCTAAAAACAGTAAAGTAAGCAAGGTTGTAAAATACAATACAGAAAAACAAACTTTTTTCTACATAAAATTAGAAATTTAAACAAGCCAAAAACCATTTACAATAGTGCCAATGAAAACTGTCTAAAAAAAAAAGTCAAGTGTGCTGAAAAATACAAAGTGCTGATGCAAGGAAAATAGGACATTCATTGCTGGAAACCAATCTCAAATGGTTACATGTCATAGAAATTTCACTCATTTGGCATTCCACAAAAGGCAACTTTACTGTGTCAGGAAGCATTATCAGTAGCTGGAGGTTGTGTCTGAGTGGGAGGTACAAGTATATAGAGACAGAGTGAGGGAGTTTTGGGGTGCTGGAATTCTGTAGGCTGGTTATGGTGGTAGTCACATAAAGCCATACATGCATTATAATTCATAGATTTGACAGTAATAAAGACCCATCTGACACTGGCAGAAAGACAATCAGTGGAGCAAGATAGAGAGTCCAATATAACACAAATGAATCTAGTTTACCGATCTTTGACAAAGGAGCAGAGGCAACTCAGTGAAGAAAGGACAGGCTCTCCATTAAAGGGTGCAGAAATAACCTGGATACACACACACACACACACACACACATACACAGAGAGAGAGAGAGAGAGAGAGAGAGAGAGAGAGAGAGATGAATCTTGATGTAGACTTCACACTTTTCACAAACACTAAGTAGAAATGGATCATAAACCTAAACCTAACACAAAGCTATAAAATTCCTGGAAGATAACACAGGAGAAATTCTAGGGAGCTATGAGTTTTCGGTGATGCCCTTTTTAGATATAACACATAAGCACAATCCATGGAAGAAAAAATGGATAAGCTAGATTTCATTAAAACAATTTCTGCTCTGTGAAAGACCTGTTAAGAGGATGGAAAGACAAGCCATAAAGTGAGAGAAAATATCCAAATGCTAACATTCAGAGCATACAGAGGACTCTTAAAACTCACAAAGCAAACAATTAAAATGGAAAAAGATCTGAAGATAACATTCACCAAAGACATACAGGGGACAAGTGAGCATTTGAAAAGATACTCAGAAAAATATGATATTAGATAATTTCAGATTAAAATAACAAAAGCAAACACATGATAAAACAAATCTGTCAAAAATCTGTTAGCTAAAATCCAAAGCTCTGACAACATCAAATGCTGATGAGGATGTGGAGCAACAGGAACTCCACTCATGGACAGTGGGAATGTAAAATGGTTTGGGCATTTTGAAGACAGTCTGACAACTTCTTACAGAGAAGAACATAGTCTTTTCATACAATCCAGCAATCACCAAATGAATTTACCCAAATGAACTAAAAACTAATGTTCCACTCAAATCTGTACATCAATGTTTATAGCAGCTTTGTTCATAACTGTCAAATTTTGGAATCAACTAAGACATTCTTCAACAGGTAAACTGATGTATCTATAAAATGGTATATTATTCATACTAAACACAAATGAACTATCAAACCACAAAAACATGGAGGAAGCTTAAATGCGAATTACTAAGTACAGATTTTTTTAAAAAAGAGAGTTAAAAAACAGGCTTATTTTTGGTGCTAAAATTTTTGAAAAATGCATGCATAGTTTTTCTACAATTTGCATTTTCAATGAATTTTTGAAGATCCCCTCCTATAATTTAAACTATGAATTTAGTAATTAGGCAAAACTATAGAGACAATGAAAAGATGAATAGTTGCTAAGGAATGAGAAGGAGGAGGCAGAGATGGATGGATGGAGCACAGGGGATTTTTAAGGCATGAAATGATGGGGCTAGAGCTGTGGCATAGTGGGTAAAGCCGCCGCCTGCAGTGCCAGCATCCCATTTGGTTTGAGTCCCAGCTGCTCCACTTCTGATCCAGCTCTCTGCTATGGCCTGGGAAAGCAGTGGAAGATGGCCCAAGTCCTTGGGCCCCTGCACCTGTGTGGGAGACCTGGAAGAAGCTCCTGGATCCTGGCTTCAGATCGGCGCAGCTCCAGCTTTTGCAGCCAATTAGGGAGTGAACCAGCAGACGGAAGACCTCTCTCTCTCTCCTTCTCTCTCTGTGTAATTCCAACTTTCAAATAAATAAATAAAGAAACCTTTTTTAAAAAGGCATGGAATGTTTTGTATGATACCACTATGATGGCAGATATATAATATTTGCATTTGCTGAAATCCATAAAACTATATAACACACAATGAGTCCTTTGGGAAGTATGAAATTTAATTGATGATGATACACCCATATTTATTCATCAATACAGCAAATACACATTAATGTGAGGTGTTAGCTGTGTGCAGGGTTTAGAAAACAATGATGGAAACATTCTACTTTCTGCTCTGTCTGTGAAGCAAAGCTGCTCTGGAAAGTGGTCCATTAATTTAAAAAGGGATAGAACTGTACACTGTCAGACAAAAATCTATTCTACTGTATTGATGATTTCAAAAACACATTGAAAATAAAAGCAATCTGTGCGGGCAACAGGAGAAAGTTTATGTGTACTTATGGGCATGTAGACTCACCCATCATTAAACAGATATGGACTCTTTATGACATACTAGCATAAACACTTGGGGCTGGTGTTGTAGCCTAACAGGCTCAACCACCACATGTTGCCACCAGCATCCCACATTGGAGTGCTCATTTACGTCCCAGCTGCTCTGATTCCAATCCAGCTTCCTGCTAAGGCACCTGGGAAAGCAGCGGTGATCACCCCAGTGCCACCCACATGGGAGACCTGGAAGGAGTTCCTGGTTCCTGGCTTCAACCTGGCCAAGACCCAGCTGTTGTGGCCATTTGGGCAGTGAACCAGTGGATGGAAGATATATATCTCTCTCTCCTTCTGTCTCTCACTCGTTCTCTGTCACTCTGCCTTCCAAATAAATCTTTTAAAATAATATAGTAAAATATTCACTCTCCAAGTAGTAACCTTTCTTTCTTCTCCTGTCACTCAGTGTCACTTAATCTCCATCTCCTGCGACTCCACTCCTGTGGAGCATTTTTCCTTCCCCCACAGCCAGCTGGGTTTCCTGGTTGATCATTTTCTCCACTCTCTTGCCTCTCTTGTCCCTATTTGCACATCAGCTGAAAAGTGTGTAGCCATTCAACTGTCCTCCTACTGCAACATCACACACAGCATAAGCAGGTCCTTGGGGGATGGTCACTCATTCTCTAGTTTCGAGGAGTTGCATGGCACTACTCAGTATCAGTGCTATATCTTCCTGGGAGATCTTCCTCCACGGCCGTGACTTTCAACCTTCTCCAGTTTTCTTAAATATCTGTCCCTACCACCTGCTTGTTCTCAACAATTGAGACTTAACCACTAATGAAACAGGTGTCGTGGGAGAGCTACCAGAACTTGTCCCTGCTATGCCTGCAGACAACGTAGCTCCACCCAGCATCATTGTTCTCTGCTGGGATGCTTCTCCTGCAGGCCTGCTCCTGCTCCCTCAGGATCTCATCCTACCAACTGCTTCTCTCATTGTTATTACTTTATCACTTTCAGAGTATTTCTCTCTGCAAGTTTTTCCCATACAGCATTTATACATCATCAGTCTTTCCCAATTTGGTGGAGGGGCTGGGGAGACTCCTCGATTCAAATAAACACTGGAGTTCTGTGCTTTCCTCCCTTACGGATGGCTATCTGCTAGTATTATCTCCGGTTTCTTGCTTTCTATGTCCTTCTCCACCCATGTCATCTGATGCTTTTTCATGTCTCCATAAGTCACATTCCAAAAAGGAATGAATGAACTGTTCAATGTCAACCCTAATGAGCATTTTCTTTTCCATTTTGAGTTTTATCTTCTCAGCACTTAAAATCTCCATTCCATTGGCTCCTGTGACTTCGTATTCATATTCCAGTTTTCATTCCTTTCTTGGTTGTGCCTCCGCAGACTCCGCTGTCAGCTCCTATTGTTTCACCCTTCATTGCAGCATTGGTCTTCCTACTCTATACAGTCTCTGAGCAGCTTGTTCACTCCTGAAGACCCAATTAAGAATCGTTACCTCCAGGGTAAGTCTCTCTCCTGAATTTCAGTTTTAGAACCAACTTCCTCCCAGTCTCCTGTACTTATATTTTCAAAAATGTCTTAAAATAAAAATATGAATGCTTCTCTGCTATTCTTCTCCAACAGTTTCTGTTTTAATTATCTATGCAGTCATCCGAGCCAGAACCCAGGTGCCACCTCCATTTCACACTCTGCCAGTTACTAAACTCTTTTTTCCACCCAACTCTCTTGAACACTATACTACTCTCCAATGTCAGTCACAACCTACATCTCATGAGGTTAGGATTCTCACCCCTTGACTCTTTCTTGGCTTCAGTATTCGATGCCCCTTGCAGGACTTTTGACACAGTAATCATGGTTATTTGTCTTGCCCAAGGGTCCCACCATACCTCTCCACTCCTCAAAATACATGCATGGCTCCTCTTGTGTTTGAGCCAAAATTCTATCTCTGTGCCAGAGCTGAGGGTCTCCCCCAACTAGACCCCCTGACAACTCTCTGACTCAGTGCTCAGCACCTCCCATTCCTTCTCTGTTTCCCAACAAAGCTGAACTAGGAACTGCACCAGAGCGGCAGAACCAGCTGTTCAATCCCCTGCCTCTAGGCCTTGAAAAGGGCACCTCGACCTCCCCGAGTGCTCTTGAACTCTCTCTGGAAAGCATGCTCACTTCTGTCTATGCTTTCATGCGCAGGTCAGTTATCACCTGCACTTTTTTTCAGTTGAGGGCTGCTTCAACGCTGTGCTTACTCTTCTCTCACAGCCCTTGTCACACTACACTGTAATGGCTGGTTCCTTGTCTGCTCTCACATTAATGGAACTTCTTCAGGGCCATTTTAAAATGTTGTCTTATTGATCTCTATGTTCCTGTTTACCCCAGTAGACAAGCAAGAAACTGACTGAAGAAGGAAGCTATACAATCAAGAAGGAAGGAAGGGCAGAGGGGAAAGGAGAAAGCTTTGTGTATTGCAAATATCTTTCCTGTAGGTTACCTGTTCAATCTGCTTATGTTAATTAAAAATTTAAAATCCACCTTTTCTTTACTGTTCACATTTTTCTTGAAATATTTAAGAATTCTCCAATATCAAAGTCATAAGAATTGGCTATATTTTGTGCTAAACATGTTAAAATTTTGAACAACTTAATATATTATCCCTCTTAGTAGTTTTTTTGTCTGTTGTACTTAATATGACTGGTTTAATTCTGTAATTAATACACAGTTATTCTTAAGTGTTGAAAATTAACTGAAATTTGATCCCTGTTAAACATAAGAGTGGGAATAAGAGAGGGAAGAGATGTACAATTTGGGACATGCTCAAGCTGACTTGCCCCAAATGGTAGAGTTAGAAACATACCAGGGGATTCCAATTCAATCCCATCAAGGTGGCATGTACCAATGCCATCTCACTATTCCAAGTGATCAATTTCAGTTCACAATTGATCATAATGAAAAGACTAAGAGTCAAAGGGAGCACATAAACAAGTCTAGTACCTGCTAACACTAACTGATAGAATAAATAAAGGGGAGAGTGATCCAACATGGGAAGTGAGATACTCAGCAGACTCATAGAATGGCGGATGTCCTAAACAGCACTCTGGCCTCAGAATCAGCCCTAAAGGCATTCGGATCTGGCTGAAAAGCCCAAGAGAGTATTTCAGGCATGGAAAGCCAAGACACTCTGGCAAAAGATCTCTGTGAGTGAGATCCCAGTGGAAAGAACAGGTCTTCAAAGAAGGAGGTACCTTTCTCTGAAGGGAGGAGAGAACTTCCACTTTGACTATGACCTTGTCTAAACAAGATAGGAGTCGGAGAACTCAGAGGGCTTCCATAGCCTTGGAAACTCATGACTGGAGCATAGGGAGATTACTGATGCCATAGACAGGAGTGTCAATTGGTAAAGTCAACAACAGGAGTCACTGTGCACTTACTCCTCATGTAGGATCTCTGTCCTTAATGTGCTGTGCATTGAGATTTAATGCTATAACGAGTACTCAAACAATATATTTCACTTTGTGTTTCTATGGGGGTGCAAACTGTTGAAATCTTTACTTAATGTATACTAAACTGATCTTCTGTAAAAAAAAAATTATCAATTCCCAACTTGACTCTCACTGGGATTAAACATGACAATAGGTCTGATCTGATTTCATCATCATTTAAAAAAAATCATCTATTATTTTTCACTTTATGTTTCTGTGTGGGAGCAAACTGTTGAAATCCTTACTTAATGTATACTAAGCTGATCATCTGTATATTAAGATAATTGAAAATGAATCTTGATGTGAATGGAAGGGGAGAGGGAGTGGGAAAGGGGAGGGTTGTGGGAGGGAGGGACGGTATGGGGGGGAAGCCATTGTAATCCATAAGTCGTACTTTGGAAATTTATATTCATTAAATAAAAGTTAAAAAAAATTTACATTTCACATTCACAGACCTTTAATTACATGGAAGTGATTTGTTTTAATAGTATGAACATGGGGTCCAATATTTATTTTTCATATGAATAAAGCATTTCTCCAGAAACTTTTATGAAATATCCTCTCTTCCTAACTCATTTGTGATGGCAATGCTGTCACATATCATTTTTTTACTCATTCAACACGCTTTAGCTCTCTATCACATAGTCGACTCTGTTCTAAGAACTAGTTATATGTCAATGATAAAATATTATTCTTGAATCTCATCTTGGGTCTCCATTGTGTTCCTTTGTTTAAGTTGATATCTCTGTGACTAACAAACTCAAACCTACAATGCCACATTTACTTAGTCATGGTATCAAAAAAAATCACTGTAGGCATTTGGACTAGCAGATAAGACACTTATCACAACACCTACATCCCAGGTCTAAAGCACGTGGGTTCAAGTCCTAGCTCTAGCTCCTGATTCAAGCTTCCTGCTAACAAGGATCCTAGGAAGGCAAAGGTGGTGGTTAATGTTGGCTTCTGGCCCATGTGGGAGACCTGGACTGAGTTCCTGGCTGGGATCATTGCAGTCATTTGGGGAGTAAACCAGCAGATGGGAGCTTCCTCCCACCTCTCAAATAAATAAATATTTTTAAAAAGAAGTTACCCTCCCCTTAATCCTCATTTTTTCAAATTATTCTGACTATTCCTTGCCATTTTATCATTCACATATATGAGTCAATTTGTTAATTTCTATAACAAACTTGTGTCTTTGTTTGCATTCTCTAAAAGGACAGCCTCAAAGAAGGTTTCTTGGAAGAGAGTTTTTCTTGCAAAAATAATGAGCAAAGCAACAACCAAGGTAGGGCAGGGGAGGGGGTCCCTACTGCAGACAAGAGAAGGGAAAAAGGCAGTGTCACTGGCCAGCATACAAGGCAGTTAAGATAGGGGACAAGACATCAATATTAACCACTGTGGTGTGTAAAATTCTCTTTTTAAGAATATCTAGATATCCAAACCATGTAGATTTTACACATTGTGGTCACTGTCATGGGAGAACAAAACAGAATTAGGGATGGGTAGGTAAAAAGGACTAAAAGGATTTGCACTGGATGGTTGAATGGTGAAACTCTATTAAGGCACATGTCTATATCTGGGATTCAATAAAAGACCGATATAAATAAACACACAGTACTAATCAATAAATACGCACTCTCATCCCCAAACACACACTTATCCTTTAAAAACATTGACTTGCTAACACAGAAGAAGCTTTGTGAACAGCTGAAGTCTGTAATTTAGGTGGTTTTGGTTGAGCTTTTGAAACTCCCTTCTAATGAGTCAGTGTTCAGCCACTGTTCAGTTGTAGCTTTTAATTGCAAACTTTGAGACACTCTAAATTATGGATAGGTGAAGCCAAATTCACTAAAATCCAGTAAGTGCTGATGGGCTTGATTTCCCCCACCCCCCAGAGTGGACTTATTTTCAACCTCTGCTCTCACATGCATTTGCAGCACCAAAAAGAATAATTTCACGTTCTAATTTATTTATGCTCAATTCCATGGGCACATTTTTGTTATGACTTGTTTGATAGCCATGCTGTCTCAGGAGTAGTATTTTTCTATGCCATCCATTTTGCAAAGAGAATAAAATTTATGTTAACAGTTGATCCATTTCATCTTATTTCATGATCATCCAAAAGCATTGTTACTGAAGAACCTTAAAAATCAAACCAAGATGGAGTGACTTAAGCTAACACTATTAAAAACAAGAAGTCACCTTTGCCCCAAATAAAATTAAAGTTTAAAAATTATAGGCCTAAACTTTTTCCCCAAAGCTAAAATTAGGTGCAGCTATAAAAATAAGGGACCCTATGCTTAGCTAGCTGTGACACTTGTGCCTGGCTGTGCTAAGACCTAACCCAGTTTGTATGCCTCCTAATACTCAAATAACGGTGTGGGAAGCAGGACGCTGCTCTCCCTCCAGGGGAACAAAGGGAGTGAGATGTCGTCCCCCTCAGGGTGAACAAGATGACGCTGACAGGGAAAGCAACTGCTAAAGAAGTAAACAACAAAATGGCGATGAGTTGCATGCCTCCCATGCGATCCCGTAGCTGATTGGATAGAAGACGCATGCCTTTCACATGATCAGCTCACGGATTGGACTGCTGTGTGCATGGACACTACAGTGCTTTTGATTGGTCACTGCGGGTATATAAACTGTGTGGCTCTGTGCTGGGGGCGCTCTCTGGACTCCCGAGTTCAGAAGGCCTGTCTGCGCAGACGCTGAATAAATCCTCTTGCTTTTGCATCAGCTGGTCCAGACTCAGTCTTTGGGGTGTGCCTCTCGACGTGTTAGCATCCTCACTCAGAGGGTCTAACAGTTACATTACCACAGTACCCAGATGAGTACTGTCCCCCTCACTACCTGATTTGAAATGCAAGAATCAAATTCCAGTCTGACTTACAGAGGGAGCTTACAAGCAGGAGTTCTAACAATATGGTGGGCGCAGTTACCATAAACCCATACCACAGTGTTGTTATCTATTCTGCTAGGTTTTGAGTATGGTTTCTATCCCCAGACTCATGCCAGAGGCTGCTCCCCAAGGTTTTATTTATAAATAAATTTATAAATAAATAAACCTTGAAAAAAAGAGAGATGGTTCTCTCCCTCCTTCCTTCACTTCCCTCCCCTCCTCTCCTTTCAAATAAATATATAACTTTTTTAAAAAGTAATAAATAAAACTCTAATTGTTTGTAGATGATATGAGTTTAAAAGTACAATTTTCAATGGCAATTACCCATGAAGAGTAGAATTCCAAGTATCATTTCATGATACTCACACAATACCGTATTAAATGGCTCTAAACAATAAATGAAGACTTTACATAAAAACACAGTTGAATGTCATCAATAATTCTTGAGTAAATAAAACCAGACACAGAAGGCAGCCTGTGTAATTTAACCTGTAAAATTTCAAAAGATGGCAGGACTAATGGCTGACAATGCACTGTGCTTCTATCTGAGGAGAGAGCAGAATGCCATGCTTGAGAGGAGACATGAGGATTATGGGTTTCTAGTTACATCTCATTTCTTGGAAAATGTAGTGATCACACCAATGTGCTCATCTAAAATTACACACGAGGCGATATACTTATCATTTGTGCACTTTCTGCATGAGAGAATACATTTATAGTGAGACAAGGCACCAAACAGTTGTTGGAATGCTGCTTCCTATGTTGCCTACCTACACTCACACACACACTTATATTTGAAAAATGAAGCACAAAAAATAAACAAGACATCATGCACAACTGTTATTTTCAGAAGAAAATAATTGCAATAAATTTCTCACAGCATAGTTTTTATAAACAATTGATTTAAAAGTAAATGTTTCACATATTCAAAAACAGGCTTTAAAAAGTAATCCCCAAAACAAACAAACAACAGCAAAACAAAACAAAACAAAACAATCTTCTCTTCCTGTTAGTATTCAGAAAGTTGAACAAAAACCATTGTATGGACAATCAACCAAAACATGCTTGTCAAGAAAAAATTATGGATTTTTTAAAACCTATCAGAAATGTAAAAATACATATGGACTAAGTCAAAGGCAAGGATAAACACACTACAGGATGAAAGAGTCTGGTGACTTATACAGAGATGTAAAGAGGAAAACTCCATCATGGCTATGTTTTAGAAGAAAGAATAGAAACTTCTAATAAGTTTTCCACAGCCATGTGCAGGCCCGCGAGCTAGTCTGAAATTCTGAGTTCTCTAGGCACAGAATAAGTATGCACCACCCACCTTGTCTTTCCACGGACCTTCACTGGGTGCTCCAAAGGCTGCACACACCGCCACTGCTGAGAGGTCCCACAGAGGTGCAGGGCCCTCCCCTAGGTATACAAGGCTAGCACCCTGCACCAGCAGGGGTAGGAAGGGCCAGCCAGGCTGTCAGCAACCAAATGGCTGAGGACAGGAGCCAAAGAACTAAGAGAGAGGGGCCAGATTGTGGTGCAGCACATGTATCCCATGTGGGAGAGGATATCAGTCCTGGCTGCTCCACTCCAATCTAGTTCCCTGTTTCCCTGTTCATGTGACTGGGAAGGCAGCGGGGCACACTGCACCCACATAGGAGACATATATGAAGTTCTTGGTTCCTGGCTTCGGCCTCATCCAGCCCTGGCTGGTAGGGCCATTTTGGGAGTGAACCAGTGGATGGAAGACCTCTCTCTCTCGCTCGCTCGCTCTCTTTCTGTGTGTGTGTGTGTGTGTGTGTGTCTTTCCATGTCTTTCTGTAACTGTCTTTAAAATAAATAAGTCTTAAAAAAAAAAGAACTAGGGGCCAGCGCTGTGGCATAGTGGGTAAAGCCACCGCCTGCAGTGCCGGCATCCCATATAGGCACCAGTTCAAGTCCTGGCTGTTCTACTTCTGATCCAGCTCTCTCTATGGCTTGGGAAAGCAGTAGATGACCCAAGTCCTTGGGCCCCTGCACCTATGTGGGAGACCCAGAGGAAGCTCCTGGCTCCTGGCTTCAGATGGGCACAGCTCTGGCCATTGCGGCCCTCTGGAGAGTGAACCAGAGGATAAAAGATTCTCTCTCTCTCTCTCTCTCTTCCTCTCTCTCCCTCCTCTCTCACTCTCTCTCTCTCTCTGCCTCTCTGTCACTCTCCGCCTTTCAAATAAATAAATAAATCTTTTTTTAAAAAGAAAGAATAAGATAAACTGTAATTGGATATTTTTACAATCAATTCTAAGCAAAAAGTAGCAACATTTATAGTGGAACACTATGACATTTTATCTGTTTATACAATGTTATACAAGGGTTACAGTATCTTCTATGATATATATTTTTTAATTTATTTAATGAGCATAAATTTCCAAAGTACAGCTTATGGACCACAATAGCCTCCTCCCCCACCCCGTGTCTTCCCTCCCATCCACAACGCTCCCCTCTCCCATTCCCTCTTCCCTTCCCCTTCACATCACGATTAATTTTCAATTATCTTTATATAAAGAAGATCAATTTAGCGTATGTTAAGATTACCACATTTTGCTCCCACACAGAAACATAAAGTGTAAAATACTATTTGAGTACTAGTTATAGCATTGATTAAACACCTAAGAGTAATTGTGTATTAATTACAGAGCTCAACCAATAGTTTTAAGTAGAATATAAAATGCATCTTTTGTATTGTTGTGGCTTCCCCCCGACCTCCCTCCCTCCCGTGGCCCTCCCCTCACCCACTTCCTCTCCCATCCCGCCCTTCATCATGTTTCATTTTCGGCTACCTTCATATACCAAAGATCAATTTAGTATATACTAAGCAGGGATTTCAACAGGTTACACTCACACAACCGAACCAGGTATAGGGTATTGTTCGACTAGTAGTGTTGTTTTTGAGTTTCATAGATAAACATATTAAGGACAGAGATCCTGCGTGGGGAGCATGAATCCAGTGACTCCCGTTGTTGATTTAACAATTGGCACTCTTATTTATGACGTCAGCAATCACCCGAGACTCTTGCTATGAGCTGTCTAGGCTATGGAAGCCCCTTGAGTTCACCAACTCTGAATTTGTTTAGTCAAGGCCATATCACAGTGGAGGTTCCTTCCTCCCTTCAGAGAAAGGCGCCTCTCTCTTTGATGGCCTGATCCTTCTGCTGGGGTGTTGTTCACCAGGATCCTTCATTTAGATTGTTTTTTGCCACCGTGTCATGGCTTTCCATGCCTGTGAGACTCTCATGGACCTTTTAGTCAGATCTGAATGTCCCAAGGGTTGATTCTGAGGCAGGAGTGCTGTTTTGGGCATTTGCCATTCTATGAGTCTACTGTGTGACCTGCTTCCCCTGCAGGATCATTCTCAACCCTTTTGATTCTATCTTTCATTATTTGCTTACACTGGTCTTATTTGTGTAATCTCTTCGACACTTACCCTATCTTTTGGATCAGTTGTGTATTTATATTTGTCTCTTTACCACGTGTGCTGGCATTGGTACCTGCCTCCTTGGTAAGATTGAGTTGAAATCCCCTGGCACATTTACAGTTCCACCTTTGGAGGTAGGTCTGAGTATGTGCTGTCCTATATATCTCCTCCCTCTCTTATTCCCACTCCCATGTTCCACAGAGATCAATTTCCTATTAATTTTTAAACGCTTAAGAATGGTTATGCATTGATTGCAGAGTTCAACCAGTGGTCTTGTGTAGAGCACACCGAGCAACAACAACAACAAAAATACTAAAGGAACAAAATAGTAAGTTTTTCCTCAACAGTCTAGACAAGGGCTGCTCATGTCATTGTCTCTCATAGTGTCCATTTCACTTCAATGGGTATCATTTTAGGTGCTCATTTAGTTGCCATTGATCAGGGAGAACATGTGATATTTATCCCTTTTGGACTGGCTTATTTCACTCAGCATGATGTTTTCCAGCTTCCTCCATTTTGTTGTGAATGCCCGGATTTCGTTGTTTTTTACTGCTGTATAGTGTTCCATAGAGTACATATCCCATAGTTTCTTTATCCAGTCATCCGTTGATGGACATTTAGGTTGATTCCATGTCTTAGCTATTGTGAATTGAGCTGCAACAAATATTGAGGTGCAAATGGCTTTTTTCACCCCTTTAATTCCATTTGGGTATATTCCAAGGAGTGGGATGGCTGGGTCCTGTGGTAGTGCTATATTCAGGTTTCTGAGGACTCTCCAGACTGTCTTCCATAGTGGCTTTAACAGCTTGCATTCCCACCAACAGTGGATTAGTGTCCCCTTTTCTCCACATCCTCACCAGCATCTGTTGTTGGTTGATTTCTGTATGTAAGCCAATCTAACCGGAGTGAGGTGGTATCTCATTGTGGTTTTGATCTGCATTTCCCTGATGGCTAGGGATCCTGAGCATTTTTTCATGTGCCTGTTGGCCATTTGTATTTCCTCTTTTGAAAAATGTCTGTTAAGGTCCTTGGCCCATTTTTTTATTGGGTTGTTTGTTTTGATTCTGTGGTATTTTTTGATCATTGTGTAGATTCTAGTTGTTAATCCTTTATCTGTTGTGTGCTTTGCGAATAACGTCTCCCATTCTGTTGGTTGCCTCTTCGCTTTCCTGTTTCCTTTGCTGTTAAGAAACTCTTCAATTTTAGGTAATCCCATTTGTTTATTTTATCTTTGATTACCCGTGCCTGTGGGGTCTTCTCCAGGAGTTCTTTGCCTATTCCGATATCTTGAAGGGTTTCCCCTATGCTCTCAATTAGTTTCATGGTGTCGTGGCGCATCTCTAGTTCTTTGATCCATATTGAGTGGATTTTTGTATAAGGTGTAAGGTAGGGGTCTTGCTTCATACTGTGGCATGTGGACATCCAGTTTTCCCAGCACCATTTGTTGAAGAGGCTGTCCTTGTTCCAGGGGTTGGTTTTAGGTCCTTTGTCAAATATGAGTTGGTTATAGATGTTTGGATTGATCTCCGGTGTTTCTATTCTGTTCCATTGGTCTATCCATCTGTTTTTGTACCAGTACCAAGCTGTTTTGATTATAACTGCCCTGTAGTATGCTTTGAAGTCTGGAATTGTAATACCTCCGGCCTTGTTTTTATTGTAAAGGATTGCTTTAGCTATTCTGGGTCTCCTGTTTCTCCATATGAATTTCAGCATCGTTTTTTCTAGGTCTTTGAAGAATGACTTTAGTATTTTGATTGGTATTGCATTGAACTTGTAAATTGCTTTTGGGAGAATGGACATTTTGATGATACTGATTCTTCCAATCCATGAGCATGGCAGGTTTTTCCATTTTTTTGTGTCGTCTTCTATTTCTTTCTTTAGTGTTTTGTAATTTTCATCATAGAGGTCTTTGACCTCCTTGGTTAAATTTATTCCAAGGTACTTTATTGTTTTTGTGGCTATCGTGAATGGGATTGATCTTAGTAGTTCTTCCTCGGTCCTGGCATTGTCTGTGTATACAAAGGCTGTTGATTTCTGAGCGTTGACTTTGTATCCTGCTACTTTACCAAACTCTTCTATGAGTTTCAGTAGCCTCTCATAGGAGTTTATTGGGTCCTCTATATATAGTATCATGTCATCTGCAAACAGGGATAGTTTAACTTCCTCCTTTCCCATTTGTATCCCTTTAATTTCTTTTTCTTACCTGATGGCTCTGGCTAAGACTTCTAGGACTATATTGAATAGCAATGGTGAGAGTGGGCATCCCTGTCTGGTGCCAGTTCTCAATGGAAATGCCTCCAACTTTTCCCCATTCAATATGATGCTGGCCTTTGGTTTATCATAGATTGCCTTAATTGTGTTGAGGAATGTTCCTTCTAACCCCAATTTGCTTAAGGTTTTCATCATGAAGGGGTGTTGTATTTTGTCAAATGCTTTCTCTGCATCTATTGACATAACCATATGATTTTTGTTTCTCAATTTGTTAATGTGCTGGATTACGTTGATTGACTTTCAAATATTGAACCATCCCTGCATACCAGGGATAAATCCCACTTGGTCCGGGTGAATGATCTTTCTGATGTGTAGTTGGATTCGGTTTGCCAGAATTTTATTGAGTATTTTTGCATCTATGTTCATCAGGGAGATAGGTCTGTAGTTTTCTTTCTCTGCTGTGTCTTTTCCGGGCTTAGGAATTAAGGTGATATTGGCTTCGTAGAAGGAATTTGGGAGGATTCCCTCTCTTTCAATCGTTTGGAATAATTTGAGAAGAACTGGGGTTAGTTGTTCTCTAAATGCCTGGTAAAATTCAGCAGTGAAGCCATCCAGTCCTGGGCTCTTCTTTTTCGGTAGTGCGTTTATTACTGATTCAATTTCTTCCATGGTTATGGGTCTGTTTAGATTTTCTATATCTTCATGGCTCAGTTTAGGAAGGTTGTATTTGTCCAGGAATCTATCCATTTCTTCCAGGTTCCCCAATTTGTTAGCATACATCTCTTTGTAGTAGTTTCTGATGATTCTTTTTATTTCTATTGTGTCAGTTGTTACATTTCCATTACTATCTTTGATTTTACAGATTTGGATCTTCTCTCTCCTTTTTTTGGTTAGTTGGGCCAATGGTGTGTCGATTTTGTTTATTTTTTCAAAGAACCAGCTCCTGGTTTTGTTGATCCTTTGTATTGTTTTTTTGGTTTCAATTCTGTTTATTTCTTCTCTGATCTTTAGTATTTCTTTCCTCCTTTTGGATTTGGGCTTGATTTGCTGCTGTTTTTCTAGTTCCTTGAGGTGCATGGAGAGTTCATTTGTTTGGTTCCTTTCCAGCTTCTTGATGTAGGCACTAATTGCTATAAACTTCCCTCTTAGCACTGCTTTTGCTGTGTCCCACAGGTTTTGATAGGTTGTGTTATCATTTTCATTTGTTTCTAGAAATCTTTTGATTTCTCTTTTAATTTCTTCGATGACCCACTGTTCATTTAGGATCATGTTGTCCATTCTCCATATATTTGCATATGGTGTACAGATTCTTGGGTTGTTGATTTCAAGTTTCACTGCACTATGGTCTGAGAAGCTGCATGGTATAGTTTCAAATTTTTTGAACTTGTTGAGGCTCCCTTTATGGCCTAGTATATGGTCAATCCTAGAGAATGTTCCATGTACTGGGGAGAAATACGTGAACTCTGTGTCTGTGGGGTGGAGGGTTCTGAAGATATCTATTAAGTCTATTTGGTCTATGGCGTCAATTAGCTCAGTTGTTTCCTTGTTGAATTTCTGTCTGGTTGATCTGTCCATTGGTGAGAGTGGGGTGTTGAAGTCCCCTGTTATTATTGTATTTGAGTCTATATCTCCCTTTAAATCCTTTAGTAATTCTTTCAGGTAGCCAGGCGCCCTGTAATTAGGTGCGTATACATTTATAATAGTAATGTCTTCCTGTTGGATAGATCCTTTAATCATTATATAGTGCCCTTCTCTGTCTCTTTTAATACTTTTTATGTTAAAGTCTATTTTGTCTGATATTAGGATGGCCACACCAGCTCTTTTTTGATTTCCATTAGCTTGGAGTATCTTTTTCCATCCTTTCACTTTCAGTCTGCGTGCATCTTTGCTGATGAGGTGTGTCTCCTGAAGGCAGCATATCGTTGGATCCTCTTTTTTTATCCAATCAGCTAGTCTGTGTCTCTTTGTCATGGAATTCACATTCAATGTGACTACTGTTAAGTACTGTCTTTTCCCCTTCATGTTTCCTGAAACGAGCTGTTTATGTATTTTGAACTTTGTTTGTGGGTTACTCTACATTCGCTTTTTTTTTGCAGTGAAGTTCTTGTTTTTGTATTTCTGTGTGCAGCACGTCTTTGAGCAAGTGTTGTAGGGTTGGACGCGTGGATACAAATTCTTTCAGTTTCTGTTTGTCGTGGAAGATCTTTATTTCCCCTTCATTCATAAATGATAGCTTTGCAGGATATAGTATTCTAGGTTGGCATTGTTTGTCTTTTAAAACTTGAAATATATCATGCCATTGTCTCCTTGCCTGTAGTGTTTGCAAAGAGAAGTCTGGGGTGAGTCTGATTGACTTACCCCTGAATGTGATTTGTCGCTTTTCTCTGGCACATTTTAGGATTTGTTCTTTGTGTGTCACTGAACTGAGTGTTGCCACAATGTGTCGTGGTGAATTTCTCTTCTGGTCTACTCTGTTCAGAGTCCTGGCTATCTGTTGTATTTGTGTGTTGTAATCCAGCTGCCTTTGTTTAAAGTTTTCTGATATTATTTCGTTGAAGACACCTTCTAATCCATTCTCTCTTTCCACCCCCTCAGGGACTCCTATTATCCGAACATTACACCGTGTGATTGAATCTTGTAGGTCTCCGACCGTGTTTTTTAATTTTTTAATTTCTTCTTCCTGCGATTGAACTGACTGTATTATTTCTGGAAGTTTGTCTTCAAATTCTGATATTCGGTCTTCTATTTCATCTGTTCGATTTCCGAGGGATTCCACGGTGTTTTTTATATGGTCAATTGAGTTTTTCAGTTCTAGTATCTCATTCTGGCTTCTCTTTAAGATCTCTAATCCTTGGGCTTGTTTTTCATTCAGCTCTTGACACTGTTTCTCATTATTTCTAAGTATTCTGATGATTAATTTTCTGAATTCTTTTTCTGGCATGTTTTCAACTTCTTCTTCTGCCTCTGTTATGCTTGGTTTAGCCTGCTCCATTGGCAAATTTATATTATCTTCTATATTTTTTTGGTTTTTGGTTTTGTTTTTTGGCATTCCGTCTGGGTGATTTTTCGGGTTGATTTCCCTCTACTATAGGCTGCTGTGAGTCTCTACCAATATCCAGTGTAACCAGGCTGCTCTACACAGCCCGCAGGTAAACTGACAGGATGGCTGCTCTCTGCCTACTGCAGCTCTGGATCCTGTGCTTTTTCCCCACCAGGAGGCGCTATTCAGTAACTTGAGTAGTCGGGTCTCAGGGCTTTGGGCTGCCCTCCCTCGAGCACCCTCAGCTCCACCTTTGGGCTCCACCTCCGAAGGTTAGTGTGGAGGCAAAGATAGTTCTCCTTTAAGCCTGAATGTAAACAAACAACATGGCTGGTTCCCGCCTGCTGGAGCTCCGGGGAGGCGCCAAGAGATACTGGCTTACTCAGTCTCTCAATTAGTATCCCTGAATTGTGCACTCTCTCCGCCGGCGCCACTCACTCTGTTCCATTTTCTATTTCCTCCCCCACTCAGTCGTGCACGTCTCAGTGTCCGTCCCAGGGTGTGTTGGGGGAGGGGCGGCGGCAGCTGTGCCGCGGTGCTGGGTGAGTGCCCCATCTCACCTCGGCTTCCAGCGCTGGTGCGTACACGCTCCTGCTGGTGTCCTGAGTCTCAGGCGTCCGCGTCCTCCTTGCGTGTCCACCCTATCACCCCAGTTTCAGGAAGGGCTTAAAAACTACAAATTTTCATCCCTCTTTGAACCTTCCCTTAGTGGAGCTTCACTGTGCTCCCTCCCTCTCTATTCCGCCATCTTCCGGAGGCCCCTCTATGAAATGTTTTTTAAAAGATTTATTTATTTATTTACTTGAAAGGCAGAGTTAACAAAGGTGGGGGTGTGGTAGACAAAGAGAGAGATATCTTCCATCTGCTAGTTCACTCCCAGATTGCTGCAGTGTCCCAGGGCTGGGCCAGGCAGAAGCCCGGAGCTTCTCCCCATTCTCCCATGTGGGTACAGGGGCCCAAGTACTTTCCCAGGCCAATAGTAGGAAGCTAGATGGGAAGTAGAGTATCCAGGACTTGAACCAGTACCCATATGGGACACCAGCACCACAGATGCAGCTTAAACCTGCTGTTCCACAATGCCAACCCCTGAAGGATTCCATTTTAGGATTCATTTAGTTAGTTGAATGGCAGAATGAGAGAGAGAGAGAGAGAGAGAGAGAGAGAGAAAATGAACATGTAAAGTAGCCAGAGATAACTATAGACTACATAGGTAGGGGCTACATCAATTTGAATGACAGCTGACTTACCAGAAGGAACCAGAGAGGCTGTAAGATGGTAAAATATCATCTCTAAAGAAGTGCTGGGAAACACTCACATGCATGTCTATATATGTACATACACACATGTGTCTACACATGTGCAAACACAATTATATCCAGAGAAGCTATTCTTCAAAATAAGAAGCATATAGCGATATTTTAAGGGGAACAAATTGAGAGGATCTGTCTCCACATCTCTTTTCTACAAAAAGCTAAAGAAATTGCTTCTGACTGCAAGGAATTGACAATACATGGAGATTCAGATAAACAGGAAGAAATGAAAAGCCAAGGAAGTAATACAACATAGGGGGAAATATAAAAGCCTATGTAATTTTTCTTCTCTTAATTTCTTTAAGAGTTGCAACTTCTCATGCAATAATAGTGAGAAAGTACAAGGACAAATGAAACTATACCATGGCAAAGTTCTTATACTCATGGTAAAGTAATGTAATATGAACTTTTCCTTTGGAAGATTTTTCCTGTAATTCCTATAACAGCCACTAAATGGAATACTTTTATGGTTTTCAATGCACAAGTCTTGCATATTATTTGTTCATCTTTCCCATTTTCTGGTAGATTGTGGATGGCATTATTGTTTTCTACATTTCACTTGCCAATTCTTCCTTGTTAACGTTGGAAATGTACTCGGTCCCTGTAGATTGGCATTGCCTCCTGTGAACCTACTGAATCTGTATTTTATTTCTGATAGTTTTCTGGCAGATTCCATCGGGGTTTCTACATACACAATCCTTACCAGCAAACAGTAACAGTTAACAGGTTCATCTTTTCTCTTCCTCCCTTCTTCCCAACCCCTCTTTTTTTCGCTAATACATTGTTCAATACAAATTAGGAAAGTAGATATTTTTACCTTCTTCTTGCTGTTAGTGGAAAAGCATTCAGTATTTCACCATTAAGCATGATGTTAACTATAGTGTTTTTATTTCTGCGTTTTACAAATGTCCTTTTTAAGAATAAGGAATTTTTCTTGTGTTTCCCCGGAAACTGAGAACCACAAGACTATTGGCATAAAGAGGTTGTAAGGTTAATCAAATGCCTTCTGCTTTAACCAAGATGATGCTTTTTTCTTTTTATTTTGTTGATGTGGGGTGTTACCTTGCTTGATTTTTAAGGAAGAGTTCTTTATTTAGGAAGCAGCATTACAGAGAGAGGGAGAAAGACAAAAGGAGAGACAAAGATGTTCCATCCCCTGGGTCACTCTCCAAATAGCTGCAAAGGCTGGGGCTAGGCCAGGCTAAAGTTGAGAGCCTAGAATGCATCCTGGTCTCCCACGTGGGTGGTAGGGACCCAAGAATTTAGACCACCTTTTGCTACTTGCCCAGGCACATTAGCAGAGAGCTGGATCAGAAGTGGAGGAGCAGGGACTCAAACCTATGCCTATATGAGATACTGGCATCACAGGCGGCGGCTTAATCCACTGTGCCAGGATGTGGCTCCCAAATGCCCAGTATTCAAATGTTAATGTAATCTTGCATTCCTGAGATACTGTATTTGGTCATGATTTATCATTCTTTTTATCATCCATTGCTGAGAAATGTTCAGTAATATTTTATTAAGGGTTTTATTTCCATGTTCATGAGGGTTATTGATTTGTGAGTGTTTTTCTCTTGAAATCTTTGTGAGATTGTATCAGTATTTTGTCTGTTTCATAAAATATGTTAGGAATAGTCCCCTTCTTTTTTTCTTAAAATGTTTGTGTAGAAACGTTCTTTTTAATTCTGGAAGGATTGTGTAGGATTTGTGGTTTCCTCTGTTAAAGTTCATTGAATTGTTATGAAGTCATCTGAGCCTGGAATTTTCTGTGTGTTTCCACACACACATACACAAAAAAAACTTTATTACCATGAATTAAATTTTCAATAGATATTGGGATTTTAAAACATTCTTGAAATTTTTTAATGAAATTTTTATTTATTTGAAAGAGCAAGAGTGAGTGAGAAAGAGAGACACTGTTTCACTCCCTAAATGCTTGCAACAGCCTAAACTGGGTCAAAGCAAAGCCAGGAGCCCAGACCACCATCCAGGCTTCCTGTGTGGGTGGCAGGGGCCCAAGCACTTCAGCCATCAACTGCTGCCTCCCAGGATGTGCACATTAGCAGGAACAGGTAGTCGGAAGCAAAGCATGGACTTGAGCCCAGGCACTGTGACTATGGGTGTGGGTGTCTCAAACAGCATCTTCATCACTGAGCCACAGTGCCCCCCTCTTTTAAGAGTTATTTATTTGAAAGGCAGACTTAGAGATGCAGAGGCAGAGAGAAAGAGAGGTCTTTCTTTCTTCCACTGGTTCACTCCCCAAGTAGCCCCAATGGCTGGAGCTGGACTGATTGGAAGTCAGGAGTCAGGAGCTTCTTCAAAGTCTCCCACATGGGTGCAGGGGCCCACAGGACTTGGGCCATCTTCCACTGCTTTCCCAGGGGCATTAGCAGGGACCTGGATGGGAAGTGGAGCAGCTGGGACTAGAACCAGAACTGCAAGTGGTGGCTTTACCTGCTATGTCACAGTGCCTTCTTCTTAAGGTGAAAGCAAAGACAAGTGGCTTCAGTTCTTCTTTCTTTGTTAATGTATTACTTCTAATAAAATTGTTTGAAGGTGTTTAATTCCTTCAAAGAACTTCTCTAGCTACAATCCACACATTTAGATGTTTTATGTTTTCATCACTCCTTAGTTTGAAATACTTTTAGATTGTCTTCTGAACTGGGTTATTTAAAAGGTTATTACTAAATTGTCAAATATTGGGGGATTTTCTCTGTGTTTGGATGTTATTGATTTCTAATTTGAAACTTGCAGTGGGGCAATGTATTCTGCATGAATCAATTGTTTTCTCTTGATTGAAACTTGGTTCATGACCCAGAATATTAGTTTATCTTGGTGACTGGTCCCTATGAAAATAATGATTATTCTGGAATATTGAAAATATTGACTATTTTGAAAATAGTCAATATTCTGTAGTTTTGAGATGAAGTTTTCTACAAATATCAATTGTGTGTAGTTGTGAGACAGTTTTCCAGATCTTGTATATGTCACCAGTTTTGGATACGATATTTTGGCTTAATGTGTTTATCACCATCTCCCATTTTAAGAAAGTATTTTCTCCTTTATGCCTGGTAAGTAATCAAGCAGTGATATTATTCACTGTGTGATTTCCCTGGGTTTATTTTTCCTCAAAAAGAATTCACCCAAAGGTTTTTGTAACCATTGCTAATATTTCCTTGAATGAGTATTTATATGGAGAGTTTCAAGTTGTTTTTGTTTTTATTTATTTATTTTAAGCAGTGGGTTAACTGGCTGCTTCACAATGCTGTCCCCAGATTGGTGATCTTCTAATTCTGCACTGACTGACTGTCATTGTTTTGTATAGAACTATCTTCCTTTTTTAATATATAAGATTTATTTATTTAAAAGACAGAGTTACAGAGAGAGGCAGAGCCAAGAGAAAGAGAGGTCTTCCATCTGCTGGTTTACTCCCTAGATGGCCACAACAGCCAGAACTGAGCTGATCCAAAGCCAGGAGTCAGGAACTTCTTCTCTGTCTCCCACGTGGATACAGGGGCCCAAGGACTTGAGCCATCTTCCACTGCTTTCCCAGGCCATAGCAGAGAGCTGGATCAGAAGTGAAGCAGCCGGGACTCAAACCAGCGCCCATATGGGTTGTGGGCACTGCATGCCAAGGCCTTAACCTGCTGGGCCACAGAGCTGGCCCCTAGAACTATTTTCCTTTATTCCACAGTTAAAGATATTAAAAGCTAATTATTAAGAATTAGGAAATTAACATTTCATAATTCAGCAGCTACAAGTCATTTTTTCCTTTTGCAGTGTCCTGGGTATAGGGGGGTGCTAGGTGACAAGGCCAGTCTGGCTGAATCTTCTCGCACCAAAGGCAAGATGTAGGAGTAGGTGCTTGGCCTAGTGGTCAGGACATCTGTGTCCCACACTGGAGTGTCTGGTTGGAGGCCTAGCTCCTGACAACAGCTTCCTGCTGAGGTAGACTCTGGAAGACATCAATAGTGACTCGAGTAATTGAGTTCCTGCCGCCTAACTGGGAGGCCCAGATTGAGTTCCTGGCCCAGCACCAGGTGTTATAGGCATTTGAGAAGTGAACCAGAGGATGATAGTGCTCTCTCTCTCTCTCTCTCTAATAGACAAAAAATAATTTAAAATTTTTAAATAAAGGTAATATGGTAGCTGCAGGCCTTCATGATGTTCCAAGAGCCTGACCCATGGCCCTCCCGTGGGCATGTGGTTCTGCAGTTCCTGTGGAGCTGGCTCTGGAAAGAGCCGTTCCTTGCTAATTCTGCTAGAAATGACTACTTTCTCAGCGGAGCATGTGGCTCATGGGCCATGGTGGACTCTAAGATGTATGTCTGCCCTTGGACTAGAGGCTTCTTCTCAAAATACAGATTTTTATCCCCCATGGAGCCTTCTCTTTCTTGGGCTGATTCTCCTCTTTCATGTCAGGTGGAACAAATCCCTGGCAAGGACTCTCGGGCCTGACAATGCAGGACCCATTCCATCTTATCTCTGCCTGTGTGCTTGCAGTGGTCAACTCGCTCCCTAACAGAAATCTAGAGTGGGTATTTTCCTTTTCAAAAAAAGAAAAAGAATGCCGAGGTCAGGAGGGTCAGTTCTTCTGAGAATCATTTTGCTTCCACGGCTCAGATGCTTCAAACTGAGGTCACTGCCTCCTGGGCCATTCATCCAGACAGAGGAGACTCTGGGGGCAGGGGAGATAAGCCCACTGGCAAGGAGATTCCCAGCTGCCTCTAACCCCTGCCCCTGTTACTCGGTCTGCAAACGCCACTCCACAACTTTCCACCTTGGGACAAGTGACCTAAAATCCCCGTAATTTGTATGTTTAATCTCTACAGTGAGGGGTTCAGAGAAAAAGCTCCATGGTTTCACGTCCTTGTCCCTTTTCCTCCAAGGCTTATTTCCCATGTGACCACACACCCACAAAAGACAGGCCACTGGGGCTGCGAGGGTTGGTTGATCACAATGAGAAGCACTCAGCTGCCCTGCCATCTGCCCTGGCCCTTGTCCAGAGTCTATCATGGACCCCGAGTTGATGACCCGTTCCCAAATCATTCTGTTTTGAGGGATTTCTCTGAAGTAGGCCTTTCCATGCTAAAACCCCAGAGAGTCCTGGGCAAACACAGATCGTTGATCACCATAAATTCCCACTCCAGGATTTTACTATTTTTCCTTCTTGATTTTTTTTTTCCCTGCAGATGGGGCATCCTTTTGGCTGTATGTGTTTTCCCAATGAAATTCTTCTACCCAGAAAGTCTGTGACTCTTGTGTACTCCATCCTGACAGCATCCCTGTGTCTTCTTGCTCCTCTCCAGTCTTTTCATTAAATTTCAGCTTGCTGAAGCTACAGAGGTGCATGACTGCACCTACGCTATGTGGCAATCTCTGTTGGGCTCAAGGCTGATAGAACTTGCTCTTGGATCTTGAAACTTACCCCACGCAGCCTTACTAACTTTGCTAAGGTATAACTGCTGTAGGAAGGAATGAATGATAAGCTATAGAACTCTTTAGAATACTATTCAGCCTTGAAAAAGAAAGCAATCCCATCATTTATGACAATACAGGTGAACCTGGAGGACACTGTGCTACAAGAAATAAACTGGGCAGGAACAGAGAGACAAACACTGAATGATCTCACATCTGCCATCCTGAAATTTACCCCAAAGGGGTCTTATGCTCTTTGTGGCTCCTCTTCATAGAAATATTTCAGACCCAGGAGGCCTTCAGCCTTGGTGCTATACGTCAGTGGCTTTTCAACAGCCATGGCCCTGAATACCCAGTGTTCAGCTCTTGCAGGTCACAACCTCACCTTGTCCTGGATAGTGCAAGCAGAGGTGCTATTTCGGGGCATAAATATATAATCCTTTATGGAACTTGTTCAAATTTCCTAATAAGCCCTGGGAGAATAAAACCTAGAGGACACAAGTGTATGTGATCATACACACATGCACACATACACACACATGAATTTCAAAATGTTTAGGAAAACACACTATCAGACCATGGATCATGCAGGCCTTAGATTCCCTAATGCCTGGGTCCTTATAATTTAGTATGATTTTTTTTAATATTTATTTGAGAGACAAAGAGACACAGTGAGTGATCAGCTGCTGTCCCACTCTCCAAATGCCTACAACAGCTAGAGCTGACTGAGTGACAGTGACCAAAGACTGAAGCCATCACTGCTGTCTCCCAGGGTCTGCATTAGCAGGAAGCTGGGGTCAAGCCAGAGCCAGGAACTGAACCCTGATGTGGGACATGGGCATCCTGGCCAAAAGCCCACTCCTTGGTGTGTTTTTTAGATAAGACATTTGCTTCTTTGAGCCGCTTCCTTTTGCTGTGAGAGGGAATTAGGGTTAATGATTTATTCTCAGTAACAGCTTAGAACATACAGTGTGTTCACACAGTAGGTGCTTACTGACTGCCGATTTCCTTCATTCTCTGAAGCTAGGAGCCATGACTTTTTATTCTAGGTCTTTTGGGCTGAGATTTCATGAGCTTTAATAGGTTTCCAGGCCTATTGTGGCCCTGTGGGTGTGGGTGTGGTTGGCACTCACAGGGACAGCATGAGTGCCATGTTGCAGCAGCCAGAGTCCCTCTAACCTGTGTGGGACACATATTGATCCAACGCCCCTGGGAAGCTTCTGGAGTCATCCCCAAGCCCACCTGAGTCCCCACTGATTTCACAGCACTGACTGCACACGTGGGGCCTGATTGAATGAAGCTTCTCAGAATCAATATGGCTTGACTCCAAGTAAGACAACTATCTAAATAAGCAAAAGGGAAATGCCACTGACTGGCCTCTGCTGTTTGTCTCTTAATTGTAAGCATATTTGGATGACTCCAAACTAATTTATGTGCAGAAACCAAACAATCAAAAAGGCCTCGTTACTAAAACCTGGGCATCCTTTCATGCAGATGAAGCAATGTAACATCCTGGGATATTCTCTGACCAAACAAAACTGAACACAGGTGCACATGTACACCCAGCCATAGGAAAGTCCCAACCTGGGCTGCCTAAGCCAGGTGCCAGTGTTGGGGACAGAGGAGGAACAGGACCATCTCTGGAGAATAATCATGCCACCTGACTCAGTAACAGACAAAACAATATCAGTGCCTGCCAAAAACAGCCATACGAACAGTGTTTCCTATACGCTGGTCTCAGCTCCAAATCATCTCTATTCCAAAATCCTACAGTCGTGCACATTTTCATCCTCCCACAGTCATGGCCACACCCTGAGGTCTTGAAATGATGACCCCAAGGATGAGAGTGTAAGTACCCATCTGCTCCACCAAGAGCCATTCTACACCGTGCCGAGTGCTTTCTGCGCATTTTCATGTGTAATTCACACCACAAGCTTTTGACATGGGAGCTATCATTACCTTTGCTTTACCGAATAAGCCACTGAGCTCCAAGTTCACACAGCTAATAACTAAAAAGACAGGACTCATCCACAGGTGTGCCTGACATCGTGGAGTGCACTTTCATGGATCTCGCATTCCCTTTCCTTCTCCAGCGTCTCTAAGTTAACCATTCAGCGTCCGGCTCAGGTTCCTCCCGGCTACCTTAGTGTGAGCCGTGTGGATCGCTGCAGCCTCACAGGCTTGCCCTTTTCTCCACAGTCCTTCACGTCCTGCCTGTCAGCCCGGCTGCTGTTGTCAATCATTTTAATGACGTGTTTACCAGCTCTCTCCACTGCGCCGGCCCCCGACTCTTTTTCTTGCACAGGCTCTCATGTGTCCAGGCCTGGATTAACACGGCAACCTGTTTTTCCCTTTGCTGCCCCAGGCAGGCAGAGGCTGCTGGACCAAATCCATGCCACGC
The DNA here is from genome assembly GCF_964237555.1 of Oryctolagus cuniculus. Lineage (NCBI taxonomy): Eukaryota > Metazoa > Chordata > Mammalia > Lagomorpha > Leporidae > Oryctolagus > Oryctolagus cuniculus. The sequence continues at coordinate 76,730,779 of NC_091446.1, read as the reverse complement.
ATTTGCGTGCAGCCTTCTGTGAGCTCTCAGTCTCGCTCAGAAAGCCTTGAGGTTTCCCTGTGGTCTCCCTTTCCCACACTCCCCCCACAGGGATGAGTTCCAGTTTTGTCTTGGCCTCAGGCTCCCTGACCAGGCCCCCGGCCTCATTCTCCTCCTCCCAGTTGATGGACACGTGGTTTGTGTCACTGGGAACATTAAGCATGAACACCTTCCACTTCCCTCTGGAAATCCCTGTGCCTTCCCTCTGTCTTCACCTGTTGGCTAGAGTTCACATTTCCTCATCATTAGCTGGACCACACTTTGCCCAAAGCTAAAATGGACATCATGGTTAAGTGTCCATAGGGTCATGTTTATCAGCAACTGTGCCATTATCTCTTGAGTTCCTAGCATTCTTTGTATGAGTCCTCTGGAAACATTAAGTCTTCAGTTCCCACCCCACAGCTCATCACAGTGAAAATCTGAAGTTTCTCCCTTAGAAAATTCATTAATTTATTATTTGAGAGACAGAGACATCTCCCATCTGCTGGTTCTCTTCCCAAACACCTGCCACAGCCAGACCAGGCCTGGGTCTCTAATATGCGTAGGAGGGATCCAACACTTAGCCATCAGTGCTGCCTCCCAGGGTGACATTAGTAGGAAGTTAGAATCAGGAGCAGAGCAACGACTCCAACTCAGGCACTCAGAACTGGGATTAAGGCATTGCAAGCAGCGTCTTGGCCACTACACCAAATGTCTCCCCCACCCCCTCCTCCCTTGGCTTCTGGGAGGACACACTGCTAATATTTGGGAAGCTTCTCAGGAACTTCTCTTTGACTCTCTTCTCACTCCATCTACCCCCCTCCTCCATTGAGTAGATTTTATCCACGTAGGAGTGCATGAAAGCAAAGGCCATCTACACCCTGATGATTCTGAACCCAATTTCCCAAGTCCAGATCATAACTGACTACTAGGTATTTTTGCACTTACCGAACAGAAAGTAGGTTTCAAAACATAAGCCCAGTCTCTTCCTCTTCAAGCAGGTTGTTTGAAAAAATAATTTTTGTTTTAGTTACTAAGGTTACTGTCAATCAAATATCCCAAGGTAGAAATGTAAGACTCATTTTAACCCTTCTTATGCATTATTTTCCTACATGTGTGCAATTAATATAAAGTCCCACTGACCTGATCTCATTCACTTGTTCATTCTAGAATACTGATTTAAAGTTCCCCCCATGTGAAGCAAATAATCCCAGCTTCAGTGATACACAGCTCCAGGGGCACCATGCATTACGTGAGCCATAGTGTTACACATGGGAGACATCCAAATAAGCAATACACGGCTTTGCCTGCCCTTATGGCTCTTAAAATTTAATACAGGGGCATGGACCTGGGTAAGATAACCATCAAATAAGTGAAAAATTGCCAGAAGATATCCAGAAAAAAGATGACTGAGTCAAGAATTATAGGATGAGAAAAAGATGAAGAGTTGAGTACAAGAAGATAACGGTCTCACACAGAGAACCCTGCCCTGGAGCAGGAGTATCACGGGGCATCATGGTCATGGAAAGGCCAGAGTGGCTGGAGCAGAAATTGCAGTGAAATTGTACAAAATGAGACTGGGAATTTAGAGCCAAGTAGTTCATGCAGAGCCTAGCCCACAGAAAGGAACTGCCTCTGTTCTAAGAATATTGGTAAGACAGAAAGAGGGAAAGAGGGGGAGAGAGAGAAAGAGAGATCTGAATTCTGAAAAAAAATATTTTGGCTGCAGAGTTGCAGCCAGCTTGGCGAGGAGCAAGGGCAGGTGCAGGGGAAGCAGAGGCAGCTATGCCAATGTCCATGATAGGAGAGGGGGATGATCTCTTGAGTCAGTGTGCTGGGACGAGAGACAAGGCAACAGGCTGGTAAGTTATTTAGAAGAAGTCAACCGTATGCAATGATGTGTTGACCATGGGAGACAACAGAGAGGAGGACTTTGAATCAGATCCCTACAGATTCCTCCTCTTGTAATTCAGTGGGTGATGCAGCCATTCACTGACTCAGAGAGCAGGGGAAGGGCATGTGATGGAGAGGAGGGTGGAGGTCTACTCAGGAGATCTTGATCTTAGTTATGGACAGATTGGTTTGCAGGGACTTGCAGGCTTCTAAGAGGAGATATGTATTGCAAGTCTGAAACTCAGAGGAGAGATGAGGTTGCGTACAAATGTGTATGCTGTCTGTGTATTGATGATAACCAAAAGTCATTGTGTGTAAGAGAATGTCCAGGAAGAAAAATCTGAGTGAGTTGAGAAATGAGAGCTGTGACTGAATTCTGAGAATGCCAATGTCCGCTTGCTGCGTAGAAAGAAGGAGTTCAGTGAATAAACAGAGAAGACGTGTCCAGAGAAGTAGAGGAAACGCCAGGAAAATGCTGTCGTGTGGAAGCCAAGGGAAGAGTGCTTTGAGAACCATGAGTGACCATTATACCAAAGATGTTGCTGAGAGTTTGAGAAGCAGAGCAGGTGGGCGTTTGATGGGCTGGTCAAGGCACTTCTTCAGGCTCCTGTGTGCTGTATCTGAGTGCCTGGTGCAAGTCTGATGATTCCACATCCCACCCAGCTCCCTGCTAACACACACCCACACCCTGGGATGTGGCACATGATGGGTCATGTACTTGAGCCCCTGCTACCCCCCGCAAGGGAGACCCAGCTGAATCCTGGACTTGGCCTAACCCAGCCCCAGCCCTGGCTGTTGTAGATATTTAGGGGAGTGAACCAGCAAATGGAAAATCTACATTTTTTAACATTTAATAGAAGAAAGAGGGCACTAAGAAATATCACTCTTCAGTAGAGTTAACTGGATGTGAAATTATGGGAACCAAAACCACACTGGAGTGGTTGAGGGATGAATGGTGGATAAATAAATGAAAACATTTTAAGAAGTTCAATGAACGAAGCAGGGAGACACTGCAATAGCTAGAAGGAATTTGTGGCTAGGATTTGACTTGTACTTAATGGAAGAGCTTGAACACAATTTAAAAAGCCAATGGGAAAATCTAGTTAACAGGATGAAGCTATGAATAAGAGAGAGTACATATAATTAATGTGTTCCAATGCTCTCAAGGAAGCAGAACTGAATAGAATCTATTATTCAATATGAGCTGTGGCCTTAGCTCCTGTGAGAGAGGTCTCCTATATTACAAGGAGAGAGAGAGAGAGAGAGAGAGAGAGAGAGAGAGAGAATGTAGATGCAAGTCACTGGCAGATCTGGGAAGACAAGCAAATTATTACATGGAAGCTATTATTTCAACATGGTTTTTTCCTGTGAAATGGATCTGGAATAAAATGACTTGAGCCAGGACTTTTGCTTCTACATGGCGGAGTAGATGTGCCTTTCTTTCCCCACCCCCCCACCAATGACAACTTGGAGCCCTGGATATCACATAGGAAAAATAGAAGACGACTGGAAGGTGGAGAGATGGCAGTAGACTGGCTGGACCTTGGGCTGTGAGGAACAATATGTCGGATGAATCCCCCAGGTTTCCTATTTCTCTCTTATATCCTGGACTCGGAGCTGAAGAAGCACACAACTGGGCAACACCAAGGGGCACAAAGCAGCCCCAGCAGCAGAGTACTATTCTCTGTCTCCAAAGTACTAGGAAACATGCAGTTTTGCAAGACAGAAAACTGGGTAATAACTGTTTCACTACAGCAAAAATTACAGAGAAAGGACATGACCCACCCTCACCTGCACCAACAGAAACCAAGAGGCAAGCTTAGACGTCCACCTTTGTGGCACTCAAGTGAGGCTTGTCTCCAACTAGGGCGCTCACAGAGAAGGGAAGGATGAAAATCAGCTCCATCCATCCATAACTGCCAGGGCAGTATCAGAGGCATTGTGGTGGGAAACCAGACTTTTATGACTACCCATCAGGGGTAATGAGCAACCCCCCCCATCGTGGTATCTGTGAGGACCCAGTGAGGAGCTGGAACTTCCATGTCCAAGCAGAAGTAACAAAGCATTCAATTTTGGATCTCAATGGAGGCTAAGCGGGGAATGTGGATCTCTACTCCTTATGTGGCAGTAACCAGGCAGCATCTACACCTTTTCCTACCAGAGCAGAGAGGTCAACCACACAGAGGATTTCATAAAATCCAGGGCACGTTTGTCACACAGTGGGTTAAGGCACTGCTAGGGACACAGCCACCCCATATAAGAGGGCAGGCTTGCGTTCTGCCACCTGCACCTCCAGTCCAGCTTCCTAATGCATCCTGGCTCAAGGATCACAGCTCAGGTGCCTGGGCCCTTGTAAAGAGACCAGGGTGGAGTTCCAGTTCCATGACCATGACCTGGTCCAGCCTAATCCTGATTATTGCCACCATCTGGAGAGTGAGCCAGCAGATAGAAGATCTCTTTCAATCTGTTTCTCTCCCTCCTCTCTTCCCTCCTTCTCTTGCTCTGCCTCTTAATAAATGGAAAAAAAGGCACAAATGTTAAAAGTATCCAGCATTGGTCAGCGCTGTGGCTCACTTGGCTAATCCTCTGCCTGTGGTGCCGGCACCCCGGTTTCTAGTCCCAGTTGGGGCTCCGAATACTAGTCTGGTTGCTCCTATTCCAGTCCAGCTCTCTGCTGTGGCCCAGGATGGCAGCAGAGAACGGCCCAAGTGCTTGGGTCCCTGCACCCCCATGGGAGACCAGGAGGAAGTACCCAAGCTCCTGGCTCCGGATTGGCGCATGCCAGCCGTAGCGGCCATTAGGGGAGCGAACCAATGGAAGGAAGACCTTTCTGTCTCTCTCTCTCTCTCTCTCTCTCTCTCTGTCTATACCTCTGTTAAATTAAAAAAAAAAATCCAGCATCTCCTAGCATAATACCCCAAATGTTCAGATTTCAATTAACATCCTTCATCATAACAAGAACTAGGAAGATTTAAAAAGGTGTAAAGTAAGATGATCGACAGATGTCAACATGGAGATGACATCAATGTCAGAATTAATCTAACAAGGTCTTTAAAGCAGCTATCATAAAAGTAATCAACAAATAATTAGGAACATACTTGAAACAAAAGACTGGGGGGAACTCAAAATAGAAAGTCTCAATAAGGAAACAGAAAACATAAATAATAATCAAACACAAATTTTGGAAGTGAATAATACAACTGTGAGGAAAAAAGAGTAAAAACAGAATGGGCTCAAAAGCAAACTGAAGAACACAGAGGAAAGAATCAGTGGACTTAAAGACAGAGCAATTAGTATTAGATCATCTGAAAAATGAAAATATAAAATGGATTTTAAAAACAAACAGAGCCTCAGGTGTCAGTGGGACATTACAAAAACATCTGACATGCATGATATCAGAGTCCCAGAAAGAAGAGAAAGAAGGCAGGAATAAAAATAAGTACTCATAAAGTAATAGTTTAAAGCTTTTAAAATTCCATGAAAGACATAAAACTGATGCAAGATGCTAAGTGAAACCAAAACAGGATAAACCTAAAGAAAGCCATGGAAGACACATTGTATTCACATATCCAGAAACTAAACACACAGAAAATATCTTGAAAGCAAAGCATCTTACCTATAAAGGAACAATAATTACAATAACAGCAAATTCCTTCAAAGAAAACGGGGAGGCTGACACTGCACTCCCAAGTTTATAGCAGCCCAATTCACCATAGCAAAAATATGGAATTAACCTAGATGCCCATCAACCAATGACTGGATAAAGAAAATGTGGTATATATACACAACAAAATATTACTCAGCCATTAAACAAATGAAATCCTGACATTTGCAACAAAATCACTGAAGCTGGAGGTCATTATGGTAAGTGACATAAGCCAGACACAGAATGGCAAATACCACATTTTATCTTACTGTGGAAGCTACTATATAGAAAGAGTATAAAAATGAAAATGATATGGATGTCATATTATTTAGTGTATATATAGTTATGTGTTTCTCCTCTGAGTTATGCCATCTACATGACAATATACCCTTGCTTTTTCATTTTATAACCACTGTCATGAATCCCACATTGTGTGATATTAATATCCCTGTATTCAAGAAAAATAATATATATGTGTACGTGTAGAATATCTACATATGAAGCAAAAACAGCAGGAATGTTAAAAATTGCTAAATCTGGGGTTGCTGTTGTGGTGTAATTGGTTAAGGCACTGTCTCTGATGCCCGCATCCCATATGGGCACCAGTTTTAGTGCCAGCTACTCCACTTCAGGTCCAGCTCCCTGCTAATACACTTAGGAAAGCAGCAGAAGATTGGCTCCTCAAGTGGGAGACGTGGGTGAAGTTCCTGGCTCCTGGTTTAGCCTGGCCCAGCAGCCATTTGGGGAGTAAACCAGTGGATAGAAGATCTCTCCCCCCCCCGCCCCCGTAACTCTGCCTTTCGAATAAATAAACCTTTAAAACATTGTTACATCTTTTTTTTTTTTTTTTTTGACAGGCAGAGTGGACAGTGAGAGAGAGAGACAGAGAGAAAAGTCTTCCTTTTTCCATTGGTTCACCCCCCAATGGCCACTGCGGCCAGCGCACCATGCTGCTGATCTGAAGCCAGGAGCCAGGTGCCATTCCTGGTCTCCCATGTGGGTGCAGGGCCCAAGGACCTGGGCCATCCTCCACTGCACTCCCGGGCCACAGTAGAGAACTGGCCTGGAAGGGGGGCAACCGGGACAGAATCTGGTGCCCCGACTGGGACTAGAACCCAGTGTGCCAGCGCTGCAAGTGGAAGATTAGCCTAGTGAGCTGCGGCGCCAGCCAAAACATTGTTACATCTTAAAATAAAGTTTTAAAATGCTTTGAAAAGTAAGTAATGGGCCAGCGCCGCGGCTCACTAGGCTAATCCTCCGCCTTGCGGTGCTGGCACACTGGGTTCTACTCCTGGTCGGGGCACCGGATTCTGTCCCGGTTGCCCCTCTTCCAGGCCAGCTCTCTGCTGTGGCCAGGGAGTGCAGTGGAGGATGGCCCAAGTGCTTGGGCCCTGCACCCCATGGGAGACCAGGAGAAGCACCTGGCTCCTGGCTTCGGATCAGCGCGGTGTGCTGGCTGCAGCGCACTGGCTGCGGCGGCCATTGGAGGGTGAACCAATGGCAAAAGGAAGACCTTTCTCTCTGTCTCTCTCTCTCACTGTCAACTCTGCCTGTCAAAAAATAAATAAAAATAAAATGGTAAATAATGACATTTTTCAAGTGTTAAAAGAAATGCCATCCCAGAATTCTCTATTCAGTGAAAATATACTTCATCAAAAGAAGGGACATGAAAATGGTCTGGGACAAATGAAAACAGAGAATCTGTCACCAGCAGATTGATCCTAAAAGATGGATAAAGGAAATTCTCTAAACAGAAAGAACAAGGTAGGAATCTTGGAAGATCAGGAAGCAAGGAAGAATACAGGGAGAAAAAATATGAGTAAACAAATAAGCATTCCTCACTGATTTTACTAAATTATGCTTCATGGTTGAAGGAAGAATTAAACACATTTTTATGTGATTGTAAAGATGTTTAAAGAAAACACTTAAGGTAATTTTACTATAGAAGGGAAAGGTAAAAGTGTAGAAAGGGAAGCAGCCCAATATTTCACTGTAAGTGTTAAGAGGAAAACTCTTGTAGAAAGTGAGAAGTTATGTGTGTATAATGTAGTATCTGGAGGAAACACTAGCAAGCTAAGCACAGAGATTTATCCAAAAACACCATCGGTTTGGGTGTTTGGCACAGTGGTTAGGATGCCACTTGGAACACCCACACCCCATACCAGAGTACCTGGCTTAGAGTTACATATTTCAAAAGGTTCAATATACCAAGAAATTGCAACATTTCTGAATGTGTATTTGTGTATACCAAACAACAGAACTGCAAAATATGTGAAGCAGAAATAATAAAGTAAAAGGGAAAATGGAAAAACCTATAATTACAGTTGGTGACTTCAACACCCCACTCCCAACAAACAATGAAAAACTAGCAAAAAAAATCAGCAAGGATAGAAGAATCAACAACTTTATCAGTCAATAGCATCTAATCAATGTTTCTAGAACACCTCATCCAACTGCAGATTACATTTTTTATCAAATGCTCACCAAATATTCACAAAGTTACATCAGATTCCAGGCTCTAAAATCATCCCCAACCAATTTAAAAGAGTTAAAGTCATGAAGAGTATATTCTTCTGCCACAATGGAATCAAACTGGACATCAGTAACAGGAATAAAATGGGGAGAACATCAAAACACTCGGAAAATAAGCAACACAGTTGGAAATAATCCATAGATGAAAGACAAAGTTTCTAGGGAAATTTTTTAAAAATCTCCAAATTGCAAAATCAAAATTTGTGGTACACTGCTATAGCAGTGCTAAGAAGAAAATGTATATTACTAAATATACACATATATATAAGAAAAGTAATTATACATAATTAATACAATAATATAGGCTCCCATCTCAAAAGCCTGAGGGGAGCAGAGCAAAATAAATTCAAAGCAACAGGAATGCAAAAACCTCCACTCTCAGCAATCCTATTCAATACAGTCTTGGGTTTCAATCTAGCATAAGACAAGAAAATAAAGCATACAGGTTGCAAAGGAAGAAACAAAACTGTCCCTATGTCCAGATGTCATAATTTTCTACATAGAAAATCTCAGGAAATCTACCCCTTGCCTCCAAAAATACTTTTTATACATTTTACCTGAATTTAGTAAGGTTGCAGGATACAAGGTCAATATACACAAAAAACCAACTGATTCTGAATGTACTATCAGTGAGCACATGAATACAATAATTTAAAATAAAGTATCATTAATTTTAAAAATGATAAACTTTAGTATGCTAAAAATCCACAAAATATTCACAAAATAAATCAAATAACATCTAATTAGAGAGATATCCTATGTTCATGATATAGTAACTATGTCAATTATCCCCAAATTGAAATACAAGCTTAATGCAATTGCAACTAAATTTATAAGAATCTTAGAGATAGAGGTGAGATTAGTCTATAATGTATATGAAAAGGCAAATACCTAGAATAACTAAAACAACTTTGAAGAAAAAGTGCAATAAATAAATCTGTCAGTTTAGGTGCTGTGGCATAGTACATTAAGTCTCCCTGCAGTACCCGCATCCCATAGGGGCACCAGTTCGAATCCCAGCTGCTCCACTTCTGATCCAGCTCGCTGCTGATGACCTAGGAAAACAGTAGAGGATAGGCCAGGTGCTTGGGTCCCTACACCCACATGGGAGACCCAGAGGAAGCTCCTGGCTTCTGCCTTCTGATCAGCCCAGCTCCACCCATGGTGATCATTTGTGGAGTGAACCAGCAGATGGAGGACCTCTCTGTCTGTAACTCTGCCTCTCAAATAAATCCTTAAAAATAAATAAATACGTAGGAAGAAATAGCTTAAGAGATCTGTGTGATATTTGTAGATGGGTACACAAATAGACGATGAGAAGAGAATAGGGAACTAAAAAACAAAGCAAAGATGTTCAACTTCTTTTGACAATAGTGAAGAGCAAGTCGACAGCAGAAAGGTAGACTTTTTACACTTGATCTCAGCAAAAAGGCCAAGAAGTGATAAAGGTAAGATTTTTAACAAATAGTCCTGGAGGAATAGGCTACCCAGAGGAAAACAATTAAACTCAACCTAAGTCTCACAGCTTGTTTAAAATGGAGCTCAAAATGAATCACAAACTTAAATATAAAATGACAAAATGTCCATAAAACTATAAAGCAGTAAAGAATGAGGTAGGGGCCAGTGCCATGTCTCACTTGGTTAATCCTCTGCCTGCAGCACTGGCATCCTGTATGGGCTCCGGGTTCTAGTCCCGGTTGCTCCTCTTCCAGTCCAGCTCTCTGCTGTGGCCTGGGAGGGCAGTGGAGGATGGCCCAAGTGCTTGGGTGCCTGCACCCTCATGGGAAACCAGGAGGAAGCACCTGGCTCCTGGCTTCGGATCAGTGCAGCGCTGGCCATAGCGGCCATTTGGGGGGTGAACCAAGCAGTGGAAGGAAGACCTTTCTCTCTGTCTCTCTCTCTCACTGTCTATAACTCTACCTATCAAATAAATTTTAAAAAAATTAAAAAAGAATGAGGTAAATACTTTAAGACATGTATTTACAAAGAACACAGATGACAAAGGACTATCTAGAAAATGTAAAAAACTCTCACAACTGAACACTAAAATAAGAATCCAGATAGAAAACATGCATTCCACCTAAGAAGTATGCAGTTGGGAAATAAGCCCAGGATAATATCATTCTCCATGAGGGAAATGCAAATAAAAACCACCTGGGACATCAGTATATACCTATCAAATTGGCTCAAATAAAAATCACTTAAAATATGCAATGTTAGCAAGGATGTGGAGAAACTGGATCAACTCTACCTTGCTAATGAGACTATGAAATGGTACAGCTACATGGGCAACCAGCTTGGTAGTCTCTCAACACTAAATTAATAATAAATTAAATTAAAGTGCCAGAGGTTTTTATCCCTCAAAAATTAATTCCTACATTCATATAAAATACTTCGTATCTATAGCAGCTTAATTTTTAATAGGCAAGAACTGGAATCAACCCTGATGGACCTTAGTGGGTAATACCGGACCATCCATCCCACAGATGTTAATACAAAGGATGGAACTATGGGTACGCACAGTGACCTATAGGAGCTATGGGTACGCAGAGTGACCTATAAGAGCTATGGGAACGCACAGTGACCTATAGGAACTATGGGTATGCATGGTGACCTATAGGAACTATGGGTATGCATGGTGAACTATAGGAACTATGGGTATGCATGGTGACCTATAGGAACTATGGGTATGCACAGTGACCTATAGGAACTATGGGTACACACAGTGACCTATAGGAACTATAAGTATGCACAGTGACTATAGGAGCTATGGATATGCACACTGACCTATAGGAACTATGGGTACGCACAGTGACCTATAGGAACTATGGGTATGCACGGTGACCTATAGGAACTATGGGTACACACAGTGACCTACAGAAACTATGGGTACGCACGGTGACCTATAGGAACTATGGGTATGCACAGTGGCCTATAGGAATCTCCAGAGACCCATGCTGACTGATAAAACCCAGTCCCCGGGGCACCTACTCTGTGTGACTGCACACAAATGACATTCAGGATGTGACTCAGTCATGGAGCTGTGGCACAGACTGCAGCCTGTCAGAGGAAATGGGTGTGGCTCTATGAGGGTGACATGAAGTCTTGTGAGGTCCAAAACATTCTCTCCCTTGGCTGTGCCCATTGTGGTCTCCTGGCTTTGGAACTGTGCTGTAACTCTGCAAGAGGCTGGTTCTGCAGGAGACTGGATACAGGGTCCAGGGACCCTCTCTGTACTGTGTCTCACCCCATTACATGAATTTATAGATACTGAAAAATAAACAGGAAAGTTTGACTTTAGAATTACTGAGTGAGGGAGAAGAGGCATGCTTCCACACATTAAAAGTGTGAAAACTTTCTAGGGATAGTAAAGGAAAAGTCAGCCCACAAGTTCTGGTAGGACCCCTGCTGTCTTGGAGATTGGTGATCAGGAATTTAGAATGCGGCAATCTGCTCTGTTGTGTGAGCTTTCATTACCTGTGCTGCACTGTCTTGGTATAGAAATGGAGAAAACAGGTGGTGGGGTTTGTCCAGGACAGGGGCATGACAACAAGGTGCAAGAACAATAAGCAACCAAGGACAATTTTTCTCAAATCCCTCTCTGTTCTCTCCATGCTGCTTGGGCTCAGAATCCTGTTTGCATTTCTTATATGGGCTGAGTGTGTGCTCAGGGCCACACGGTCCTTGGACTCTGCCACACTGACTACAGGTCAGTGTGCACTCAGCGACCAGAAACTAGCCTGGGCTCAGTCCTCCCGCCCTGCACTGCTACAGGTGCTGTGGTTAAGGATGAAGATGAAGGGGGTCAGAGCAACCCGGGTTGCAATGTGGACTTAAGCAGGGAAAAGAGAATCTCCTAGTCTCTACCATCTGATTTCATGGTGTAGTGAGAACTAAATGATAACACACACACACACACACACACACATGAACACAGAGCCAATCATTATTGAGTCAGCCCCCAGTATCTATTGACCCAAAGGGCTTGAATCTGGCCCCACCCCCACTGCCACACATCCCTCCTGGGTGGCCGTTCCCTGATTCAAGTTTTACAACCAGCATCTGTGTAAAACAAAGGCCTGGTTTATAGTGCCTGTGGATCTCCATGGTTTATGTGGCCTGTACAATGTACTAAAGTGACCACACATAAACACACCATAGCCTCTTGTGAGTTGTTAGGAGCAGGTTCCAGCACTGACACTGGAGCTACCCTGGGCCACAGGTTATGCCTTGCCTTGGCCCTTTCCTAAGAATTCCTTACTAGCCCATGCCCAAGAGGCCACCTGAACATGATCAGTTAGAAAGCTGCCCCCTTTTCTCTCCCAGGGATGACTCTGGGTAAAGGATGCAGTAGTGTCATCTCTAGACACAAGAGAATGCAACAATTCTGATGGACAGAGAAACACAACCTCAATTATAGCCAGGGGTCATCTCATTACTTGGATGGCCAACACTGCCCTCTGGGCTCTTTATACCACTTCTGTTTATCTCACAGTTGCTAGGAGCACCTGTCTGCAACTTTACTTCTCATAAGTAAGTTGCCCCGGGTCTTCTGTTTCTACTAAGACCAACATTTCCAAGAACAACAACCAGAAAAACTGCATAAAACAAAAGCATCTGGTTGCAAGTTATTTGGGAGCTACTGAAAGATTCAGGAATTGAGGGCCACAGTCCTGTGGAGAATGGTGTGAGGTGCTTCCCACTGGCAGTAGCCACTTTGGTCTGCAGCAAGGAGCTGAGAAGCCAGCCAGAGAATGGACCAGAAGCCAAGGGAAGATCATTACCCAGGCAGAGCTTTCCACATAGCACAGAACCAGGGGAACAAAAGGTGGAGTTTGGGACAATGAAAACATCCAGATCTTTTCACTGGTGATGTTTATTTATTTCAGGGAGCTGGGAGAACTCCCATCCATTGGCTTATTCACCAAATGTCCACAGCAGCCAAGGATGAAGCTGGGAACCAGTATCTCCATCCAAGTCTCCCTTGTGAATGGAAAAAAAAAAAAAATTATTTGAGCCATGATTGCTGCCTCCCTGGGTCTGCCTTGAAAGGAAGCTGAAGCCAGGAGCCAGAGCCAGCAATCAAAACTAGATACCGTGACATGGGATGTGGGCATCTGAGCCACTAGGCGAACTGCCAATTTCCAGCATCTAGACCTTGAGGGACCAAAATCCCGGAGAACAGCAGGTCACAGTAAAACACAAGCAGACCAGATGCCAGTTTTCCTACTACAACATTAGGTTAAAAAGACTAAGAAGTAGAGGGGAAGAAAGAATGGGAAAAAGTGCAGGGTTTGGTCATTTTAGTAAGAGGCCGACTTAGGGTTCTGAGATTCAGCCATCAGGAGGCGTTGGTAAACGTCGCTGATTTTCACTTGGGATCCCTGGAGGTCCACAGCCTAGGAGTGGAGACGAAGCCAGACTCTTCTAAGAAAGGAAATGCAGACTCAAGCCAGGTCCACCCCCGAAAGATTGAGTTATGACCCTCATGCTATTTGCCTGGTCTATGATAGAGTGAATTCTCTCTGGGCAATGAGATTATCATTCTGAGCCTTCATACTTTTTTAATACAATGTCCAACTTTCAATAAGATATTACCAGGCATGAAAATAAAATAAACTCGCTGGCATCTAGTCCAGCACACTAAGGAGCTGGTAGATCATCAGTTCATATGCATAACAAGTAAAAAACACTGGACAAACTCAAAAAACAGAAAAACTCTTCCTAACCTGGTCGAAGAAAGAAGCTCACAGGGTAAAACACCCCGACCAAAATTATAAACAAAGCAGCAGGGGCAGAGAATCCCAACCTCCATTAGGGGCTCTGGAGAGGAGCGGGACAGGAAAAGTCTCCTCACTCTTCATGAGCTTACTTCCCAGAGTTCTACTATGTGGGCCATGAACATATTAATAATTTTAAATATTTATTTATTTATTTGAAAGTCGTGGTTAGAGAGGGAGAGACAGAGAGAAAGGTCTTCCACCTGCTGGTTCACTCCCCAGATGGCCAGAATGTCCAGGCCAGGGGCAAGGGCGAAGCCAGGAGCCTCGAACTCCATCCAGGTCTCCCATATGGGTGCAGCGGCCCAAGTACCGGGGCCATCCTCTTCTGCTTTCCCAGGGGCACTAGCAGGGAGCTGGACAGGAAGTGGAGCAGCCGAGACTCCAACCAGAACCCCAAATGTATTAATTTTGGTGCAGGCTCTTGTCTACTTCCGAGACAGAAATACAAAACGCAGACCGGTCCCACGCACAAATAGGAACGGAGGTTACGTAGCACTCGGGAAACAAACACACATTCAGGCCCGAGTGTGGCCCGCCCCTCACAGAGAAATACTCAACATGAGCGGGCCAAAGAACTACCCGTGGGCAAGAGAGAAAAAACGAAAATGGTACCTACAGTTGGGGTGTCCGTGCACGCGTCGGAGATACAGAGCAGGAAAGTACCAAGGTGGACGGCTCTGCGCGGGGAAAAGCACGCACAAGCGGTCCTGGCTCCGCGCGTGGAGCGCTCCGCGGAGAAAGAGAGAAAACAGCAGCTTTCATCTGCGCTGCAGGTGCAGCTCCTTCCGGCTGGTGCGCCCTCCGATTGGCTCCAGGAAACCTGTGGGGTGCGAGCACGCTTCCTGGACCCGGATGTTACAGGTGCATTCTGGGAAGGCGGGTGTCATCACACTGACAGTTAAAGACATAACCTTCCACTGCAGGAGAGGAAAGAGTTCCAGGCCCCTAACCGCCGCGTTCTTCAAGTGAGTCTTGGAGGAAACTCCCTGAATGGGTTCTGGCATTGGGAGGGGGAAAGCAACCATTTAAAACCCCACAGAGCATTTTGTTCTTCACAAAGCCTAAGCTTTTGTGGGTTTTTTGTTTTTTTCCCTCAGAGCCTAACTAACCTGGGGGAAAGGAAATATCCAGCTCTAGCTCTCCTCTCACCATACATATATTTTTTTAATTATTTATGTACTGGAGAGGCAGAGTTACAGAGAGACAGAGAGAGAGGTCTTCCATCCACTGGTTCACTCCCCACATGGCCGCAATGGCCAGAGCTGGGCCAGGCTGAAGCCAGGAGCCAGGAGCTTCTTCTGGGTCTCCCACGTGGGTGCAGGGGCCCAAGGACTTGGGCCATCTTCTACTGCTTTCCCAGGCCACAGCAGGGAGCTGGATTGGAAGTGGAGCACATGGAACTCAAACCGTTGCCCATATGGGATGCTGGCAATGCAGGCAGAGGCTCTACCTACTGTGCCACGGTACCACCCCCACTCCCCATATTGTTCCAACTGGGATGGCAGCGTGGGAACTGAGAAGCATCTGTGAAGTCCAAAGTCCAGGAGCATAGGCTCAGGAGGAGATGGAACCTGACCATAGGACTGCAGAGGGTCTCCCTGTCCCCACACCTACAGCCACACTGTTAAACGCATGCTCATCTCATTCCCTTACTGAGTACATTCGGTCAGGTTTGCAACAGAAAAATCACAGGACATACTACCCGCTGAAAACACAGTTTGAAGAGACAGGGCAAGCTCTGGAATGAGATTGATGGATGTCAGGGATCTTGGAATTACCAGCCCAGGGACTTGAAACAACCAAGATAAATACACAAAAGTAGACATTGTAGGGGCTGGCATTGTGGCACATTGAGTAAAGCCACCACCTGCAACGCTGGTGTTCCATACTAGAGCACTGGTTTGAGCTCTGGCTGCTCTGCTTCCTTTTTTTTTTGGTTGTGGTCGTGGTTGTTTTAAAAATTATATATTTGAAAAGCAGAATTACACAGAGAGATAGGGAGACAGAGAAAGAGAGTGAATCTTCCATCTGCTCGTTCACTTCCCCAAACGGCCACAAAGGCTGGGGTGATCCCAACCAAAACCAGCAGCCAGAAACTCCATGCATGCCTCCCACATAGGTAACAGGGACCCAAGCACTTGGGCCACCATCTACTGCTTTCCTAGATGCATTAGCAGGGAGCTGGATTGGACACAAAGCAGCCAGTACTCAAACTTGTGCTCATATGGGATGTCAGAGTCTCAAGTGGCAGCTTAACCCGCCGTGTCACATTCTTCCTGCCACCCACATGGGAAACCAGATGGAGTCCCTGGCTCCTGGCCTTAGCCTATTCCACCCCTGGGTATTACAGCCATTTGGAGAGTGACCCAGTGGATGAAGACTCTCTCTCTCTCTCTCTCTCTCTCTCCATCTTGCTTTGTCATTCTACCTTTCAAATACATAAATAAATGCATATTTTTAAAAGTTGATAACATGTATAAATAGGAGAAAGTAAGCAGAGAGATGACAATGTTGACAGCCTTGACAGAAACTGATGGGGACAAGACATAGGGTAGCAGAAATGAAGACTGCTTTTGATGAGATCATGGGTAACCTGGATGTAGCTGAGAAAAAGAGGCTGTGGCAACAGGAACTTCCAAAAGTGGAAAAAAAAAAAAAAGACTGAAACAATGGAGCATAATATCCAGGAACTGTCAGACAACCACAAACGGTGTAACAGATAGGTAATGGGGGGGAAATATACACAAAACAAAAGAGCTGTTTAGTGTTTAGAGCTGTCATGAAGAAGAACCTCCCTGAATTAATGTCAGACACCAAGCCACACAGCCAGGAAGTTCAAAGAATAAAGAAAAGGACAACATTCCCCCCCCCCAATCCAAAAGGCGGGCAACTAGAAGCATCATATTCCAATGCAGAAAATCAAAGATAAAGAACAAATCCTGAAGGAAGCCAGAGAGGAGAATGCAGAGGAGCAGAGATAAACATCGCATCTGACTGCGCTGCCTCGGAAGCCAAGCCATCCAGCCAAAGGGTGAATTATTTAAAGTGTTGAGAGAAAACAAACACCCAACTCAAATACCGTGCGCTACAGAATTACCCTTCAACAGTGAAGGAGAAATAAAACTTTCTCAGACAAAAAACAATTGGGAAATTTGTTGCCAGTAAACCTGCCTTGCATGAAATGTTAAAATAAGTTTTCAGAGAGAGGGAAGATGTTGTCAGACCTCAGACTACACAAACAAAGAAGCATCCTGGGAGAAGGAACAGGCAGAGGTAAAATAAACACTTTTCATTTTTCTTACTTGTAATTGATCTAATGAGTAACAATTGATTCAAAATAATAAGAGCTACAATATTTTCAATGATTATAGCTTTTATAAATGGAAGGAATGACAACAGTGATACAAAGAATGGGAAGGAAGAAATAGGACTACTTTGTTATTATAAGGTATTTGCTCTATTTATGAAGTCTTTTATTTGGAAATGGACTGAATTAGTTGTAAATGTTTAAAACAATTATAGATTAAAAATGTATATGACAGATATAGATCAATGATGATGAAATGGAGAAAGATAGAGAAGCTTTATATTAATAAAAGAAAAAGGGAGAAACTACATTAATCTCAGGTTGTATAGATTTCAGAGCAAGGAAAATTATCAGGGATCAAGAGGGGCACTGGAAAGCAGGTAGACTTGAATTAAGAAATAGCGCTCCTTACTGTGTGTGCACCTAAAAACAAAACATCAAAATACGTGAAATGAAAACTGATAGAACTCCAAGGCATGAGTCCGCTGTTACGTTTGGAACTTCAAAATCCCATTATCTATAAGGGCCAGGTCCTGCAGGTAGAAAATCAGGAAAATCAGCTGAACTCAACACCCCCATTAATCAACTGGATGTAGTTCACATGTATAGATTATTGCATCCAACCAAATCAGAACACACACTCTTCTCAAGTCTGGGGGACCATTCACCAACATAGCCCACTTGGGAAGACTTTTAAAAAAGTGGAAATCATACAATATTTGATTGCAGACCAAAATGGAACTGAAGTGTTAGTTGGTGACCAAAAGATATCTGGTACATCCCCCAATACTTGAATTTCTTCCTGTATTGCATTATGGTCATAGAACATAATTTTCATGATGATAACTTTTTTAGAATGTACTGTTGCTTCCTTTGTATCCTAGTGCATGATCAATTTTGGGAATGTTAACATTTGTACTTGAAAAGTATATATATTTTCTGATAACCAAGGGTAAAATTCTATAAGTTAGTATGTTTTCCTCCTGAATAAATTATTCACATCTATATATCAAACTTACTTGGAGATTAAACAACTCATTTCTAAATAACATATAGATCAATGAAGAGATCAAAAGAAATATTTAGAAATATGTTTAACTGGGCTGGCGCTGTGGCTCACTAGGCTAATCCTCCGCCTTGTGGCACCAGCACACCAGGTTCTAGTCCCGGTTGGGGCACCAGATTCTGTCCCGGTTGCCCCTCTTCCAGGTCAGCTCTCTGCTGTGGCCAGGGAGTGCAGTGGAGGATGGCCCAAGTGCTTGGGTCCTGCACCCCATGGGAGACCAGGAGAAGTACCTGGCTCCTGCCATCGGATCAGCACGGTGCGCTGGCAGCAGCGCGCTGGCCGTGGAGGCCATTGGAGGGTGAACCAATGGCAAAAGGAAGACCTGTCTCTCTCTCTCACTGTCCACTCTGCCTGTCAAAAAAAAAATATGTTTAACTAAATGGACTGAAAATGCAACTTTTCAGAATTTGCAACATGAATCAAAAGCACTGCTCTGAGAGAAATTGTTAGCATTGAATGACTACTTTAGAAAAAATGTTCATAAGTGAGTCATCAGTGCTTCCACATAAGGAAACAGGAAAAAGAACAACAAATTAAATCCAAAGCAAACAGAGGGAAAGAAATAACAAAAATTAAAGCAGTAATCAATGCATTCAAAAACAGAAGGTCAGGGCTGGTATTGTAGTGAAGCAGCTTTAGCCACCACCTGTGACATTGGCATCCCTATGGGCACCAGTTCAAGTCCTGGATGCTCCACTTCCAATCCAACTCTCTGCTGACACACCTGGGAAAAGCCCAAGATCTCTGGCCTCTGCACCCATGTGGGAGACCTGGATGAAGTTCCAGGCTCTATTTTGGCCTGACCCAGCCCTGGCCGTTGTGCCCATTTGGGAAGTGAACCAACTGATATAAGATATCTCTCTCTCTTTTTCCTCTTTCTGTAACTCTACCTTTCAAATAAATAATTTTTTTAAATAGCCAGGAATTCGTAAAGAATATCAGTGAAACAACAAATTTGTTCTTTGAAAGATGAATAAAATCAATAAGACTCTATTAAGCTAACTAAGAAAAAAAGGAAGAAGGTAGAAATGACTAATATCAGAAATGAAAGAAGGTATACAACTAAAGATTTTATAGACATGGAAAACAAAATCAAAAGATACTATGAACAACTTTATGTAAACAAATTTGATAACCCTAGATGAAATAGATCAGATTCTTGGAAGACACAAATTTCAAGACTCACACAAGAAAAAGTAGACCTACATCTACTAAAGAATTTAAATTGAGGCTGGCATTTTGGCACAGTGGGTAAAGCCACCACCTGTGATGCCAGCATCCCATGTGGTCACCAGTTTGACTCCCAGCAGCTCCATTTCCAGCCCAGCTCCCTGCTAATATGCCTGGAAAAGCAATGTAAAATGGCCCCAAGTGATTGGGCCTCTGTACCCACTTGGGACCCCCAGAAGAAGCTCCAGGCTCCTGGCTTTGGATTGGCCCAGCTATAGCTATTGCAGACATTTGGGGAGTGAACAAGCTGATGGAAGATCTCTCTCTCTCTCTGTCTCTCCCACTCTTTGTAAGCTCTGCCTTTCAAAAATATAAGTAAATCTTTTGAAAATGGAATTTGAGTCAATAATCAATAAGCAGTCAATAGAAACAGATGTATCCCTCCCAAATATGTATAGGAAAATTACCCCAATACCTACAAGATCTTCCAGAAAACAGAAGCAAAGAAAATGCTCCCTTATTTATTCTAGTATGCCAGCATTATTCTGATACCAAAAACCAAAGTCATTATAAGAAAATAAAACTGCAGACCAGTATTTCTCATGAACATAGATCCAAAAATCTTCAACAAAATATTAAGAATTTTAAAAAAGAGATTGATTTATTTGAAAGAGTTACAGAGAGAGGAGAGGGAGGGAGGGAGAGAGAACAGAAAAGAAAGAGGAGAGGAGAAGAAGGGAGAGATGAGGAGGGCAGAGGAGGAGAGGAGAGGAGGGGAGGGGAGAAGATCTACCTATGTCCATCAGTTCACTCTCCAAATGACTGCAATGGCTAGAGCTCAGCCAGGCTATTGCGGGCATTTGGGAGTGTGAACAAGAAGATGGGCTCCCTCTCTCTCTCTCTCTCTCTCTCTCTCTCTCTGTCTCTGTCTCATTCTGTCACTTTGCCTTTTAGATAAGCAAAAATAAATAAAATTTTAAAAATTTAACAATAAGGGTTGGGGTACTTCCAGTAATGCCAGCATCCCATATGAGGAACAGTTTGAGTCATGATTGCTCTGCTTCTAATCTGGCTCCCTGCTCATGCACCTGAGAAGCCAGCTGAAGGTGGTCCAAGTTCTTGGGCCCCTGCCACCATGTGGGCAACCCAGATGAAGTTCCATGCCCTTGGCTTTCTTCTGGCCCAGCCCTGACTGTTGCAGATATTTTGGGATTGAACCAACAAATGGATGATCCTTCTCTTCTCTTCTCTTCTCTTCTCTTCTCTTCTCTTCTCTTCTCTTCTCTTCTCTCTCTCTCTCTCTCTCTCTACCTTTCAAATAAATAAAATATGTCTTTACAAAATTTATAAAATAAAAATTCAACAATAAGAAATGAACAACCCAATTAATATGGGGCAGAATACCTGAAGACACCTCACCAAAGAAGATATAGGAGTGGCAGGCAAATAAGCATATGAAATGTCATTTTCTTCATCATACCTCATTAAAGAATTACAAACTAAAAAAGCATGATGGAACTGATGTTGAGGGGCAAGAGATCAAGCCACAGCTCATGATGCTGCATCCCACATCAGAGAATCAGCTCCAGTCCAGGTTGCTCCACTTCTGATCAAACTTCCCGATAAAGTGCCTGGAAAACAGCAAAAAAAAAAAAAAAAAAATGGTCCAAGGGCTTGGGCGCTGCCATCTATGTGGGCCATCAGGATGGAGTTCCTGGCTCCTGGCTACAGCCTGACCTGGCCCTGGCTGTTACAGACATTTGGAGGGTGAACCAGCAGATGGAAGATACCTCCCCACTCCCCCACCCCATCACTCTGCCTTCCAAAGAAAGAAATCTTTGAAAAATAACAATAGCAGTATTGCATACCTCTTAGAATGACCAAAATACAAAGGCAGCAACAGCACCAAATATGGAGAAATAGGAACTTGGATCTGTTGACCACAGCCACAGCCACTTTGGAAGACAATCTGACACTCTGACCATTTCTGACAAAACAAACACAGCCATACAATCCAGTAATTGTGCTCCTTGGTATTTACCCAAATGAGGGAGAAATTCACACAAATAAGTCTGCACATGGATGTTCCAAGCAGCTTTATTCATAATTTTTGGAACTTGCAAGCATCAAGATGTTCTTCAGTGGGTGAAAGGATTAATGAGCTGTAGCACCTCCAGACAATGAGACATTATTCAGTGCTACAAAGAAATGAGCTATCAAGCCACAGGCAGATAAGGGAGAATCTTACACGCATATCGCTAAGTGGAGGAGGCTAGTCCTAAAGTGTTGTGACCTTTATGGCATTCTGAAAAAGGCAGAACTATGGAGACCAAAAAGAGAAGTGGTTTCCATGGGTTGGGAGTACCAGGAGGATATGAGGCTACGCAGCAACTCCTTATGATTCCCTAATGGGGGGGGAAGGGACATAGACCTTGCTGTGCTTTGAATGTGTCCCCTCCAGCATTTCAGATGTTGAGATTCAATGGCCAACGTGATGTAACTAAGACAGCCTTTAAGAGGTGACCAGATCATGAAACTCCCTACAGCTAGGAGTGGATTTAAGCCCATTTCAAAGAGGGTTTATGCAGCGTTTCGCTCTCTTGCCAGTCTGTCCTCTGCCGTGTGAAGATATATGGTCACTCTCCTCTGGAGGATGCGTCAGCAAGATGGCATCTTGGAAAGACAGCATGGCAGGGCCAGCACTATGGCATAGCAGGTAAACCCACCACCTGCAATGGCAGCATCCCTGATAGGTGCTGGTTCATGTCCCTGCTGCTCCCATGTGGGAGACCCAGATGAAGCTCCTGGCTCCTGGCTTTGGTCTGGCTCAGTCCTGGCTGTTGCAGCCGTCTGGGGAGTGAACCAGCAGATGGAAGATCTCTCTCTCTCTCTCTCTCTCTCTCTCCTTTCTATCTCTCTGATTTGCAAATTAAAAAAAATCATTAAAAAAAAGGAAAGAGTATGGCTCTCAGCAGACAACAGAGCATTCTAATGCAATAAATTTCTGTTCAGTTATTTTTGAATAGCAGTACAAACTAAGGCACATGTCATTATACACATTATACATTTGTGAAATCACAGCAGGTCCAACACCAAGAGTGAAAGCTTTCTTTTTTTTTTTTTTAGATTTATTTATTTATTTGAAAGTCAGAGTTACACAGAAAAAGAGAGGCAGAGAGAGAGAGAGGAGAGGTATGTCTTCCATCTGCTGGTTTACTTCCCAATTGGCTGCAATGGCCCGAGCTGTGCTAATCCAAAGCCAGGTGCCAAGAGTTTCTTCTGGGTCTCCCACACAGGTGCAGGGGCCCAAGGACATGGGCCATCTTCTGCTGTTTTCCCAGGCCACAGCAGGGAGCTGGATCAGAAGTGGAGCAGCTGGGACTCGAACTAGCGCCCATATGGGATGCCAGCACTGCAAGCGGTGGCGGCTTTACCAATACGCCCCAGCGCCAGCCCCACAAGAGTGAAACCTTATGTGAGGAGGCATCACTGTGTGCTCGTCAACTCTCACCATGTACTACCCCATGCTGAATGCTGACACCTGCAGAGGCTACGCATACATGGGACAGTGGACAGATGGACATTCTCTGTCATTTTGTTGTGAATCTCAAAGTGCTCTCAAATGTTGTTCATAGTTTGGCAAGGATGAATATTATGAAATGTGGACATTAAAATAATATAAAACAAAATAGAAACATAACCGATATGAAAATGGTCCTGTGGGTGATTTGAGCATTGGACAAAGAAAAAAACAAAGATATGATCAGTGTGTAAAAGGAAAATACATTGAATCAAGTAGATTTTTTAAAAATGAAAAATATGATGGAGATCCTAAGGGATCTAAAGACCCACAGTTTTTTTTTTTTTTAAAGATTTATTTATTTATTTGAAAGAGTTACAGAGAGAGGCAGAGAGAGAGAGATAGAGAGGTCTTCCATCTGCTGGTTCACTCCCCAATTGGGCGTAACAGCCAGTGCTGTGCCAATCCAAAGCCAGGAGCCAGGAGCTTCTTCCAGGTCTCCCAGGAGGGTGTAGGGGCCCAAGGATATGGGTCTGCTGTCCCAGGCCATAGCAGACAGCTGGATTGGAAGTGGAACTGCAGGGTCTCCAACCTGCGCCCATATTGGATGCCAGCACTTCAGGCCAGGATGTTAACATGATGTGCCACAGCGCCAGCCCCAAGACCACAGTTTTTTAAAAAAATTCTAAATACACATAGATACATAAAAGGGAATGAAAGGGAGAGTGGCTAAAATTTTACCAAATCTGACAAAGGACAACAACTCATGGATTCAGCAATTCTAAAAACCCAAGCATGAGAAATTCAAACAAGCCTACAACTAAAGGTGCTGTAGTAGAACTTCTGAAAACCAAAGACCAAAGGAAACCAAAAATCAGCCAGAGGGCAGGAAAGCATGTATCATTCAAAGGCAAAACACTAGAGTTAAGAAGTAACTTCAGCAGGAGAGCTGGAGGCCAGAAAAAAAGGAGAAAGTGCTGGCCTAGAATGCTTTGTCCCTTAGAGAGGGAAAAACAGTGTGCAGACAGGAGGGACTTGAAAAAGCTTCTGAGGAAATTGAATTAAAACAGAAGTTTAGGGGCCTGCACCTTGGCTCACTTGGTTAATCCTCGGCCTGTGGCGCCAGCATTCCATTTGGGCACCGGGTTCTAGTCCCGGTTGCTCCTCTTCCAGTCTAGCTCTCTGCTGTGGCCCGGGATGGCAGTAAAGGATGGCCCAAGTGCTTGGGCCCTGTATCTGCATGGGAGACCAGGAGGAAGCACCTGGCTCCTGGCTTCAGATGGGTGCAGCGTGCCGGCCATAGCGGCCATTTGGGGGTGAACCAATGGAAGGAAGACTTTTCTCTCTGTCTCTCTCCCTCTCACTAACTCTGCTTGTCAAGTAAAAAAAAGAAAAAAAAAAGAAGTCAGAAGTTTATAGGGGCTGGCACAGTAGGTTAATCTTCTGCCTGTGGTGCTGGCATCCCATATAGAATGTTGTTTGTGTTTCAGCTGGATCCAGCTCCCTGCTGTTGGCCTGGAAAAGCAGTGGAAGTGTTTGGGTCCTTGCACCCATGTGGGAGACCCAGAAGAAGCTCCTGGCTCCTGGTTTTGGATCAGCCCAGCTCTGGCCATTGCAGCCATTTGGGGAGTGACCTGGCAGATGGAAGACCTTTGTCTCTGTCTCTCCTTCTCTCTGTCTGTGACTCTACCTCTCAAATAAATAAATCTTTAAAGAAAAGAGAGATAAGTTATTTGGATGCAAAAGTTTTTTATGTATGGCTTCTTTGCAATCCATGTTTCTTCATGGTACGGTTTTCCATGACGGTTTTGAAGACCCTCATATGTGTTTGGTCTTCCTCCAAAAAGTCAGGGTGATGTTTATCACTGGGAGAACAAATGTGAAAGGAAGTCCTAACAGGATTCTTCTGGTAGGAAAAAGAATTCCCAGAAAGAAAGAGAGAGGAAAAAATAGAGACACAGAAAAAATAAATATAAGGATAAGCACAAATGATTACTGACTGCAGATAACCACAGCAATGGTTAGGCAGGAAGTTGGAAATTAGCTGTGTGTTTGAGAAGGGCCTAAGGAAACTGACATCTACAGCAGCCCAGCATCTGCACCTGCATCTGCATTTCGAAGTCACCCTGGGAACCTTCCAGGTGCAGGCCAGCACTTAGCACTTCAAAGTCCTGCCCAGATCCTGATGACCATCCAGGGGGTCCAGCCCCTTCCACCTGGCCTAATAAATATCTTTCCTCTAAGGTGGGCACCCTAGAGAGAAGCCCCTTGACCCATGCCAGCCAGGCTTCCTCTGTCTGACAACCTCAGCAGAAAACTTGGAAAGGAATTTATCTTATTTTCACCCTTTGTTCTGGAGGAGAAGAAGGGGGCTGGGGAGAAAAGGCAGGAAGGCAAGACCTATCCCCTTAAAGATCCCAGGAAATGTAAGCTGGGCACTCTCTCAGGTTCTGTCTGCAGAGTCGCCTGTCCATTCTTGTGGTTGTCCTACCCTAATAAACCTTGCCACTTTGCTTTTCACTGCTCTCTGTCTCACACCTGAATTCTTTCTTGCATGAAGACAAGGACCATGGCTTTTTCTCCGGTGATAACTCCTTGTTTTGTTGACAAGGTATGTAGAATTAGAATAATAGGAGTGGGCTCTTAGCATAGCAGGTTAAATGTCCAGGTTTTATGTGACAGTACCTAGGCTTGTGTTCAGATCACCCAGATAGAAAGCACCAGGAGACTCACCAAAATGCAAAGAACAAAGGGACTTTGTTTATAGGTCCAGCATGCTGGGGCCTGGCCTTCTATGCAATGCAGTGCTGGGACACCAAGACCCCCTTCTCTTTGTTCCCCAGGGTTTTTATAGTCCATGGGCAAACAAGTATTATGTCCACATTCCTTCTTTCCCCTGGTCCTGCTGGACCAAGGACAGCCCACCTCATTGGTTGCTCCCACCTGGCCCTACCAGACCAAGGACTGCCCAGTGTCAGGTTTCATCTTCAAGGAAGCATCCTGGGCCTAGCCAGTTCCTTTGTCTTGAGAGAAGCCTGTCATGGCCTGCCTCTGGCCTCTCACAGGCTCAAAATACCTGGCTCCAGAAACAGCTGTGTGCTGATGCTTGGGTGATTGTGTTCCGGCCATCCACAAGGAGACCTGGATTAACTTCCTGCTTCCTGTCTTTGGCCCCAGTCTTGTGGACAATTTGGAGAGTGAACCAGTGGATGACAGCTCTGTCTCTCTATTTATTCTCCTTTTCTCCCTCTCTCTGCTTCTCAATAAATAAATAACATTTTAAAAATTCAATGCAGATTTCAATCAAAATCTCAAAGGGACTTTTATGGCAAATAAGATGGTGATCAAATTTGTGTGTAAATGCAAAGAATCAACTGAGACCACCAGATGTCAGGCTGATTATGAAACTACAGTACCTAAGGCAATGCAATATTAGCATAAAAATAGACAAACAGGTCAGCAGAGCATGACACAAAAACAGGTTAGCACTGAGATCTCTTGATTTATGGTAAATCTGACACTGAAACATAATGAGAAACTTTTTTTTCTGTGAATTGTCCTGAAAAAAATCAAATATCAATTTTAAGAGTATTGTAACCTGTAGCTCACCTCATGTTCAAAAGTCCATTCTAGGAAGCCTGCAGATGTCATCCTAAAGGAAAAAGATCAATAGCAATAAAGCATCCCGGGGAAAATCCCCTGGGGGAGTTTCTGTCCGGCCTAGGTGAGGCCAAGCTTTAAGCAACAGGACACACCCAGCATTGAAGATAACAGAAACTCTGGGACTGAGAGTTAAATTCACAAACTCTGCTCATCAGACACCTGAGACCCAGTGCATAGGCAAGCTATGGTGTGGAGGACAAGAGACATCTTACCAAAGTGAGATCCAGCAATCGCGTGTAAATGGCTCCATCTCGTTAATCATCAGTAAATGCAAATCCAGCCCACAATTAGGTGTACCACATTAACGCAAGAATGGGGAACATTAAAATATATGACAGCACCAGCATTAGTGCACATGCAAAACAGCTGCAGCTCTCACGTGCATAAATCAGGACAGCTGTGCCCGAAAGCCTTTTAGCAGCATCTACATGAGTCTGACCACCTGCACACCTGGACCCCAGGAAGTCCATAGGAAGGCATACGTAACTTAACCCCATTCATGTCCACTGTGTGTGATAGCCCCAAATGTAAACAGATCAAAAGTCTATGCACAGTGGAATGCATAAGCCATGGTGTATTCACACAGTGGAATTCTCTCCAGCAATGAAAATTAACTTTATGCAGAAATGTAGATAAATTTTCTAAAACCAATGTTTGGGGCTGGCGCCATGGCTCAATAGGCTAATCCTCCACCTTGTGGCGCCGGCACACCGGGTTCTAGTCCCGGTCGGGGTGCTGGATTCTGTCCCGGTTGCCCCTCTTCCAGGCCAGCTCTCTGCTATGGCCTGGGAGTGCAGTGGAAGATGGCCCAAGTGCTTGGGCCCTGCACCTGCATGGGAGACCAGGAGAAGCACCTGGCTCCTGGCTTCAGATCAGCACGATGAGCCAGCTGCGGCAGCCATTGGAGGGTGAACCAACGGCAAAAGGAAGACCTCTCTCTC
Source organism: Oryctolagus cuniculus (assembly GCF_964237555.1). NCBI lineage: Eukaryota > Metazoa > Chordata > Mammalia > Lagomorpha > Leporidae > Oryctolagus > Oryctolagus cuniculus. The sequence continues at coordinate 76,703,240 of NC_091446.1, read as the reverse complement.
TCTCTCTCTCTCTCTCACTGTCCACTCTGCCTGTCAAAAATAAAATAAAATAAAATAAAATAAAATAAAATAAAATAAAAACCAATGTTTGAATGAAAATAGCCAGACAAAAAAAATTGATTCCATTTATGTATGATATATATATATATATTCTAAAAGTTTCATTAAAAATTTTCAGTTAACTTATTTAAGACACAGAGAGAGAGATAGGGAGCAAGCTCCCATTTGCTGGTTCACTCCCCAAATGCCTGCAATGACCAGCACTGGGCCAGGCTAATGTTAGCAGCAAGAACAGTATCCAGGTCTCCCATATAGGAGGAAGAATCTGATTCAGATTCAGCTGTCAGAGCTGTTTGCCAGGGTTCTTTAACAGGAAGCTGGAATCAGAAGCTGGAGTTAGGGATTGAAACCAGGTGCTCTGATATAGAATGTGAGAGTCCTGGCTGGCATCTTAATGGCTAGGCCAAATGCCCGCCCATCAATCAATGATGTTGAAACTGAAAGTAGTGATTCCCTTGAGAGTTCTGGAGCTGTCAACCTAGGAGGTGCACAAGAGGGGCCTCGGGGAGGCTGTTAATATTTTTTTAAGATTTATTTATTTGAAACACAAGCTACAAAGAGGGTGGGAGAGAGAGAAATCTTCCATCTGGTTCACTCCCCAGATGGCTGTAACAGCCAGGTCTGATCCAGGAACTCCATCTGGGTCTCCCCTCCCACTGGGTGGCAGGGGCCTAATACGCTGGGCCATCTTTCTTTGCCTTCCAAGGCACAGGAGCAGAAAGCTGAATCAGCTGTGGAGCAGCCGGCACTTGAACCAGCACTCCAATATGGGATGCTGGTGTCGCAAGCAGTGACACGGTGCCCTATTTATGCTTTAATTGGCTGGGACCACACGAGAACAGTCTCACTGTTGCAATGAATTGAGCTGTATATTTACTTGCACATCTGTTTGCACATGTGGTGTGTACATGTTTGCAAATGTATGTATATATACTTTTTAAAAATATTTATTTTATTTGAAAGAGTTACACACAGAGAGAAGGAGAGGCAGGGGGGAGGGTCTTTCATTTGCTGGTTCACTCCCCAGTTGACCTCAACAGCTGTAGCTGTGCTGATCAGAAGCCAGGAGCCAGGAGCTTCTTCCTGGTCTCCCATGCGGTGCAAGGGCCCAAAGATGTGGATCATCTTCTACTGCTTTCCCAGGCCATAGCAGAGAGCTGGATCAGAAGTGGAGTAGCCAGGACTCGAACCCCTGCCCATATGGGATGCCGGCACTGAAGGCAGCAGTTTTATCTCCTAAGCCACAGCGCTGGCCCCAGTGTGTGTGTGTGTGTATATATATATATATATATATATATATATATATATATATATAATTCCATTTTAAAACTGTGGCCTATGTGGTGGTATTTCCTGTCCTGATCATAGTTATCACTGAGCACTTGCATGTGCCAGTCACCGATGGTGACACTTGGTGCCTTATTCTGAGTTTTCTTGGCTCATCCTCTGAGACAGAGTTGCTCCTCTCACTGTGTGGATTTCATGGAAGTGGACGCTGATGCTCAGAAGAGGTAAGTGACTGACTCAGGATCCCAGAACTAGAAAACAGCAAAGCCTGGCTTCCTGTTACCAGTCTTGTGGGTTTTTTTCCTCAGCACAGTATAGAAATAAAAAGCTGGGAAACAATTTGCAAAGGGGCAGAGACTTTTATTAGACAGAAAAGAAATTTTTATTTGATTGGCAGGCGACAGAGAAAGTGTCTGGTCTGAGAGGGACACTGGCTTTGAGGAAGTGTCCTGGATTTTTAAGGCATTACTGTTTTTTTCCATTGGGTCATTCTGTGAGGGTGCCCATTGGACAGGGGTTTCACATACTGTATGTGGATTGGCTTGGGGCTCATGGAGATAGCAGGGTCCCATGGAGACAGCCCGTCTCCTTAGGGGCCCAGCCACCTTCTCTGCTAGCTGTGGGTGGAAGACTGTGACTAACTTGAAGGCGTGATTTAAAACCACCAGAGTCACATAAGATAGCCGGGATCTCCTGCAGCCAGTCTGAGTCTCTCCAGGGGCTCAGCCCCTTCCCCTGCCAGCTCTGGGTGAAAGATTGCACCCACCCTGAAGCTGTGATTTAAAGCCGCAAGGTCACACGTGCAGCACAAGAAGCTGTTAAGTGGGGGAAGATGCCGGTTGGTCTGGAGACAGGCTTTCCAGCCACAGCTGGCAGCCTGCTTGTGAGACATCCTGCCTATGTCAGAAGGGGCTCACATGTCCCCAGCCTTACTGGCCAGCCTCACTTCTAAAGCACACCTTCCTGATCCCAACACCCTGCCTCCTGGGCAGCTTGCCCTGGAATTCCTGGGGATCTGTTCAGAAGCGCGTCCTCACTACCACGTTACAGTTTTGCAGGATGGAGTCCCATTAATGTAACCGGGAGAAGGCAGACAAGTGTTTCCTGGTGAATGTCACATCCTTCACTCTGCCTACTGCTCTCCCCCACCCAGGCTTGCAGTCCTTGGTGGCTGAGCTCCTGATCTGGGAAGTGACCTTGTGCCTGACCGTGTCTGTCTACACTGTCTGAACACACAGGGAAGTCTCAGTGGGAAACGTGGGGCTTCACTTAGGTTATCACACTAGCTGGACCACCTTCAGCGAACCTCTTAAAGACTATCTTATTTGCATTGATTATCAAAAACAGATTTTAAAACTTTTTCTAGGGAGAAGAATGAGTGAGTTCTTATAGCTCACAACAGGCATAGACCTGTGGGGATCCCCTTTCTTTACCTCTGGTCCCTGTTCCATTAAATACCTGTATGACTCCCCCACATGTCCCCATCCTCCTACCCTGTACCCCTTCTCCATCCTCCACACCCTGCTCTGGGCCCTGGGCTGGGGGTGATGAGTGTGGATGACCTCTGTGACCTCCCCTGCTCATGGACAGGTAGGAGACTGGCAGGTGGGGACAGTGAAGTCACTATGCATGCATTCCCCCAGGTCAGTCACTGCTTGTGGGGTCACCAAGGGAAGGCTCATCCCCAGAGCTGAACTCATCTCCCACCAGGCAGCCCTTGAACTCTTAAAAGCCACACTCCTTCCCACCACTGCTCAGGCTGGAGATGGGACTGTTGGCAGCCTGAGGCCTCTCTGCTAACCTGTGACTTTCCTTTACCTGCATACATCTTTCCAAAGGGAGTCTCTGCTCAAATCCTCAGCTTCAATGTGCCATTGCTTAGAGCAGCCCACTCGATCATTTTCTCCTGAGTGCAACACGCACCTTCTCCATGAGAAATTCGCTGTCCAGATGACAAGTTGCCCAATGAGCAAGATTCAGCCACTGTGGGCTTTGGGTCTGAGGTTGAGAAACTCAAAAACAGGCTCAAAATACACGTAAAAATAATCCTACCACACATATCCCTTGTAGCTCCAGAGGTATGCATTTTCTTTCCCCAGACGTGACACGAGGGAGCTGGGGCCTACCACAGCAGCCAGGAAGCCCCTGAGGGCCTGGCATTTTGCAGAGGGTCCAGCCATGGACCCGCCCCTTCCAGCCATGCCCCAGAGGATTCCGCAGCATCTCTTCCAGTTTTGGAGATGCCATCTCTCTGGTCCTGCTTCTTCTCGTCTGCATTGCATTGTGAGCATGCCTGGAAGCCTACAGGGTGCTGAGTGAACACCTCACCATCAAGGCATTCCTCCCCAGCTAAGCCGTGCTGCTTTTCATTTGCTTCCTGGGAACAATCAGGATTATCACCTGAGTGGGTCTCAGCAACAGAAGCCAGGGTTGCCAGCGCCGTCAGCTCCCAGTGGGACAAGGAGGGAGTGCAAAGCAAACAGCCCTGTTCCAGTGATGGATATGGAGATGCTGCTTCCCTCTGTGCTGACAGCTAGACCTCCCGCCCCCAGCTGGAAGGGAGGGGTCAAGTGTGAGCGCTGTGCATGAGAGGGATGGCCATGCTCCAAGGCTGAGGAGGTCACCCGAGGGGCAGGCCGTGGTGGGTGTGCAGATCACTATGGATGGGGGTGTATTTGTGCAAACAGCTTACCTGTGCTTTCATGGATCCTCAACCGAGCTCTCTCTCACCACTTCTCAGAACAGGTCTTTTCAGGTGGTTTCCCTAGCTATAAATTTTAGGTAATAATTTTTACCATGCACAGCTGATACAAGGAAAAAGAGTTTATATGTGAAGGGGACACCATATCTATCAGTAACCGGTGCCTGTAATGGAGAGGATAATGAGCATTCTTATTTGAATATAACTAGCACGTTTTAGAGAATGGCTGGAACTTCTTTTTTTTAAACTTTTATTTAGTAAATATAAATTTCCAAAGTACAGTTTATGGATTACAATGGCTTCCCCCCCCCATAACTTCTCTCCTACCCACAACTCTCCCATCTCCTGCTCCCTCTCCCATTACATTCACATCAAGATTAATTTTCAATTATCTTTATATACAGAAGATCAATTCAGTATATATTAAGTAAAGATTTCATCAGTTTGCACCCACACAGAAACACAAAGTGTAAAATACTGTTTCAGTACTAGTTAGAGCATTACTTCACATTGGACAACACATTAAGGACAGATCCCACATGAGGAGTAAGTACACAGTGACTCCTGTTGTTGACTTAACAATTTGACATTCTTGTTTATGGCATCAGTAATCTCCCTAGGCTCTAGTCATGAGTTGCCAAGGCTATGGCAGCCTTTTGAGTTCGCCGACTTCAATCTTATTCCAACAGGGTGATAGTCAAAGTGGAAGTTCTCTCCTCCCTTCAGAGAAAGGTACCTCCTTCTTTGATGGCCCCGTTCTTTCCACTGGAATCTCACTTGCAGAGATCTTTCATTTAGGTGTTTTTTTTTTTTTTTTTGCCAGAGTGTCTTGGCTTTCCATGCCTAAAATACTTTCATGGGCTCTTCAGCCAGATCTGAGTGCCTTAAGGGCTGATTCTGAGGCCAGAGTGCTGTTTAGGACATCTGCCATTCTACGAGTCTGCTGTGTATCCCACTTCCCATGTTGGATCATTCTCACCCTTTTTGATTCTATCAGTTAGTATTCACAGACACTACTCTTGTTTGTGTGATCCCTTTGACTCTTAGACCTATCAGTGTAATCAATTGTGAACTAAAATTGATCACTTGGACTAATGAGATGGCATTGGTACATGAATTCTTGATGGGATTGTATTGGAATCCCCTGGCACATTTCTAACTCCACCATTTGGGGCAAGTCAGCTTGAGCATGTCCCAAATTGTACATCTCCTCCTTCTCTTATTCCCACTCTTATATTTAACAGGGATCACTTTTCAGTTAAATTTCAACACCTAAGAATAAATGTGTGTTGATTACAGAGTTCAATCAATAGTATTAACTAGAACAAAAAATACTAAAAGGGATAAAGTATTAAATTGTACATCAACAGTCAGGACAAGGACTTATCAAGTCACTGTTTCTCATAGTGTCCCTTTCACTTCAACAGGTTTCCTTTTTTTGTGGTTGGTTAGTTGTCACTGATCAGGGAGAACATATGATATTTGTCCCTTTGGGACTGGCTTAATTCACTCAGCATAATGTTTTCCAGATTCCTCCATTTTGTTGCAAATGACCGGATTTCATTGTTTTTGACTGCTGTATACTATTCTATAGAGTACATGTCCCATAATTTCTTTATCCAGTCTACTGTTGATGGGCATTTGGGTTGATTCCAGGTCTTAGCTATTGTGAATTGAGCTGCAATATACATTAAGGTGCAGACAGCTTTTTTGTTTGCCAATTTAATATCCTTTGGGTAAATTCCAAGGAGTGGAATGGCTAGGTGTGGGGAGCAACCGAGACTAGACTAAATTACTGGAACTGCTAAGACTAATTCTATGCATCTGATCTCCCATCATATGGTGCTGAGAGACAGCAAACAACTTCTACACAGCTGCCTCACCAGTTTGACTGATGAGCTGCAGGAGCTGATCCTGCTCCTGATTGGAGGAGAGCAGCATGCTCGGCATGTGGGCAGCAGAGTACGGATTGGTGGAAGAGGACTATAAAGGAGGAGAGAGACAGCATGCACCAGGAACACTTGAGGAACATCTGAGCAACCCCTGAGAAACCCCTGAGAGAGCCAGCCAGCGGTGTGCTGCTCCTCCGCGGAAGCAGGGAAAGTGGCGAGGGTGCCACCCCTCCGCGGAGGTGGAAGAGCTGGCAGCAAACCCGGAAGGGCTGGGCAAAAAGAACAGCGCAGGGTCCAGTGTCATTCCTCCGCGAATGGGGGAGCGACAGCTAGGTTGTATGGTAGGGTTATATTCAGGTTACTGAGGAATCTCCAGGCTGACTTCCACAGAGGCTTAACCAGTTTGCATTCCCACCAACAGTGGGTTAGTGTCCCTTTTTCCCACATCCTCGCCAGCATCTGTTGTTGGTAGATTTCTGCATGTGAGCCATTCTAACCAGGGTGAGGTGAAACCTCATTGTGGTTTTGATTTGCATTTCCCTGATTGCTGGTGACCTTGAACATTCTTTCATGTGCCTGTTGGCCATTTGGATTTCCTCTTTTGAAAAATGTCTACTGAGGTCCTTGGCCCATCTCTTAAGTGGGTTGTTTGTTTTGTTGTTGTGGAGTTTCTTGATCTCATTGTAGATTCTGATTATTAATCCTTTTTCTGTAGCATAGTTTGCAAATATTTTTTCCCATTCTGTCGGTTGCCTCTTCACTTTCTTGACTGTTTCTTTTGCAGTACAGAAACTTCTCAATTTGATGCAATCCCAATAGTTGATTTTGGCTTTGACTGCCTGTGCCTCCCGGGTCTTTTCCAAGAAGTCTTTGCTGGTGCCGATATCTTGCAGGGTTTCTCCAATGTCCTCTAATAATTTGATGGTGTCGGGTCATAGATTTAGGTCTTTGATCCATGTTGAGTGGATTTTTGTGTAAGGTGTAAGGTAGGGGTCTTGCTTCATGTTTCTGCATGTGGAAATCCAGTTTTCCCAGCACCATTTATTGAATAGACTGTCCTTGCTCCAGGAATTCGTTTTAGATCCTTGATCAAATATAAGTTGGCTGTAGATGTTTGGGTTGATTTCTGGTGTTTCTGTTCTGTTCCATTGGTCTATCCATCTGTTTCTGTACCAGTACCACACTGTTTTATTACAACTGCCCTGTAGTATGTCCTAAAATCTGGTATTGTGATGCCTCTGGCTTTGTTTTTGTTGTACAAGATTGCTTTAGCTATTCGAGGTCTCATGCTTCTCCATGTGATTTTCAGCATCATTTTTTCTAGATCTGAGAAGAATGTCTTTGGTATCTTGATTGGTATTGCATTGAATTTATAAATTGCTTTTGGGAGAATGGACATTTTGATGATGTTGATTCTTCCAATCCATGAGCATGGAAGATTTTTCCATTTTTTTGTGTCGTCTTCTATTTCTTTCTTTAAGGTTTTGTAATTCTCATCGTAGAGATCTTTAACGTCCTTAGTTGGGACTTCTTTGCACATTTCAGGGATTGTGGTGACAAACCAGGATTTGGTGACAGGAGAGTTGGCGGTGTGCCCCAGGCCCTCCAGCAGGAGTGAGGCCTACTTTGCAACAGGCACACCCTCTGCCTTGGTGGCTGATTGCTGAGTGCTCCGCAGCTGATTGCTTTGTAGGAGCTGTGCGCAGGGCAGGGAAGCACTGACACAGCCTCTTCCTCCCCTGCACTCTGCATCCCAGCTCTGATGGACAGAACACCACCTGCACGCAGTACCAAGTGCACTGCTGCTTGCTTTTAAACTCCGCGTGCATGAGCCTGGCATGGTGACCATGCCTGTGGGAACCTGAGTGCAAGTGCGCATGCCTGTGTCTGTGGATACTTGTTTTGGGTGTGGCTAAGTCTGCATATGTTGGGGGAATGTTTAGTTTTCCTTCGGGTTTGGACTCCTGGTTGCCCATGGCAACTGTGTACTTGAATCTGTTAGCAAGAGAGCTCCCCCTGACTCCCACTGTATCACTCACCCTAAGTGACCTCAGCCTGTCTGGTGCCCATTCTTCCACCTTGAAGACACTGGCAACTGCACATTTCCATGGTCAGCATTTTTCCTGCTGCAGAGAGAATTCCTACTCTCTCTAGAGCTCAGCACTCAGTGCCAAGTTCAGAGGTGAAAGACCGAAAGCCAGGGAGGGAGGTGGTCAGAGGTATTGACAATGATCACTTCCTCTTTTATAGCTGCTAGCTCCCCTGAGTCACCTGGAATACGTGCACTTCTCCCACAAATAATCTCTTCTGACTAAATGCCACCACTGGGAGGAAGAAGCATGACAATGATTAAAGTTCCTGGCTCAGAAAATTGTTACTTATCTGAGTTTCTTGGTAGGAAGGGTGAAGGTAATACCAGTCACACATAATTCACATAATCTTCATTTATTGAAAACAACCAATGGCAGGAAATAAAAGCATGTTTGAGATATAAAAAGTGTGGCATTAGGAACAGGAATGCTGTCTCTTTCATTGTGTCCCTTGCAAAGAAAGGTCAGTGAAAAAAACATTTGAGCTTTTATCTAATCTTGTGTTGCTAAAAGCTAGGAGCACAAAACAATGCTTTAGTGAAGACATAGGACGTATGTGCTAATTTGTGAACCTGTTTTGTGCAGTTTGCAGAAAATGAAGGAACCCCTTCTGGTGGAACCAGAATGTCACACAGTGAACCCGGGTTGTCTGTTAGATGTTGTCCATCTCAGTTATCAAATTTATCTTATCTGTAATTCAACTCAATGATTATTAAAAGGCAGAAGCCACAGAAATGAAGAACTCACCCATGTCATTGCAGCTGTTCATGATTGAAAAGATAAAGATCGGGTATGGACTGAGTTTTGTCTTGGTGTGACCTGGGGGTGTGTATGGAATTTAGGAACTGGGTTGCTTCTTCCCAAGAAAACAGTCCTTCAACAGTTCCTGTGTGGCTCCCACTGTCTGTCCCCTTCCTCCCACTCCAGTTTGAGGGTTTTGGCCCCAACAACGGAGGAGCCCATCAACGGTGCACAGAATGAGGCCCAAGAGCTGGCCATGCCCCTTTAGCTCCTGCAGGTTGAAACCTTGGCCAACCTCTGCAGGCCAGCTTGGTTTAGCCCAGGATTCACAGTGGTACTCTTTGCCCCACAGAGGCCCTGAAGCCAAAAGGAAGAGTGGGGCATCAGAGGTGGGGCCTGGGTACAAAGGCCTGTGGGAGTCAGGAAAGAGGTCTCGACCCCCGGGACATGAGCACAGGTAAAGGGTGTCCCCTGCAGAAGGGTGAGGACCAAATATTGCGGAGCCAAGCTGCTGCTCCTGCAAGAGTGAGTCCCTCAGCCTGAGACCTAACACAGGGAACCCCCTGAGGGCAGAGCGCGTGGAGAGACGAGAGAACTGAAGTCAGATGTGTGCACTAGAGTGCTCATTCCACCGGCTCAGTCTGTCCCACACACCATCCCCTGGGTGATATCAGGGGACCCCATATTCCCTGGGGGTGAGGGTGGTGTGTCTCCCACCCCTGAGTGTAGCTGAGACCCACGTGGGAAGAGGAGCCCCCTCTCGACTGTGCCTGTCAGTGGGACAGGACTCAGTTCACCACGGCAGCATGCCCAGGAACAACCAGACAGCATTTCTCCATCCCAGAGAATAAGAGAGTAGGGAGAAAAGACAAGTTTTATTATTAAACAACTTTAATCCAAATGCTGATTATTATTTGCAGTGTCTGAAGGCACAAAATATACCTAAAATGTATGGAATAGTCTAAACAGAGTTATAAATCCAAAGAGCAAAGCATGAAAAAAAAGGTACATTCTGAGCGGACACAGAAATCTGAGTTGGGAAGAACCTTGTTGTTTTGCCTTTTTTTTCCCCTAGAGAACTTGCTTGAATATCAATCATTTCCTCTCGTGCCAAAGGTAGGAAGAAATTCAAAAAATAACAAACACGGTGAAGAATAACACCATGAGGTGTTAAGGATTTTGGAAGCAGAATATTTTCCCCTTGAAGATGCTGGTCTCTTTCCCTCCCTCCCTCTCTGTCACACACACACACACACACACACACATACACACACACACACCTCCCTCCCTGACACCCATTCTAAGCAAAGCCATCCAAGACAATGTCCATATCCATGGAATATTCCAGAAGACTGCTCTTCTTGTGGGGAGGAGGGGCATACTTGGGTGTGAGATAAGGCAGTGAGACCAGAGTCTGATTAAAAAAATAGAGAGATTATATATATATATGTATATATATATGAAAAATTGACCATCCATCCAGGGTGATGGTGCCCACTGGGCTTTGCCCCACGCAACCTGGCTCCAGGTCCACACACTCTGACTAGAGACATGTCAGTGGATGGCCCTGGGGGCACAGATGTCAGGCCCTTCTCAGCATCCACAAATAGCATACATAATTATAAACAGTGTTTTCCTCAGGGTGCTTTTAGCTAACTGTGTGATACGGGCACTCCTTACTGTTCAGCCAAGCCACTCGGGACTTTAGGAAGGACATCAGTCCCACACTAGTTATCATTGTCACAACATATCTCTTGAGCCGCTGGACAGGGCTAAAGAATAAGCAATCAAGAGGACTTAGTATTTCTCCACCACCTCAGCCCCAGGCTCTCGGTCCCTGAGTGCTGCTGGGGCAGAAGCCCCGTCCCCTGGGAGCCAGGTATGGACTAGGTCCTCCAGGTGTCAGAACCGCCTTTCTCTTCAGAGCTCAGATTCCGCCAAGGACTCCATCCTGATGGTTCTTTCCCAGGTTCTGTAGTTGAGTTGACCCATAGAGGCGATGGAGGGAGGCGGGGCTGTCAGGCTGTCCCTGCCTCACCAGACAAGGTCTTGCAGCGTGGAGCCAGGCCTGGGAGTCTCACAGGAGACCAGATGCCCTCAGCAGCAGAGCCCCTGCTATGGGCTGGATCACTGCTTGAGGACTGCTGGTCTGGAGAAGGCGGTGTAGCCAGGCCAGGGGGCTTGAGCTGGGGTCTGGCCCAGTTGGGCAGATGACCTGAATGGCTTAAGACCCAGAACAGGCTTGTACATTTGGGATCACCAGAAACCTCCCTATGGTGCTGTGAGGTACTTGTCTTCCTATCATTCAAGGACATGCTGAACCTTCCCTCCCAGGGGCACAGGCTGCTTCCTCTCTTCTGTGTTTCCTGGTTTCCTCACTACCTGGAGCACCCATCCACCCACCTAGTGCACCTCCCCCAGCTCCTCCCAACAGAATTCTTTAACCTAAAACCACAGCGCTTCTACTCCCTGCATCTGTGAGCACCCTACCCTTTCTCCGGCCCCATCTCTGAGGAATCATCTTCTTCTACTGGCATCCCAGCCCTCCACCTCTTCTGGTCCACAGAACCAACCACACCTGGCACCTCTCTCTGCCCATGAACCTTGCAGCCAGCCAAGCCCACTTCTGCCCTGCTTCCCTGAGACCATCATGGGGCCTGCCCTCCTCTCTCTAATCTTCTATCACTGGCTGAGTCTGCCAAATAGGAGAGGAAAGTAAAACACAAGCCAACCAGAGACACTAGTGCACATTGCACTGAAATGCTCAGAGACAGTTAGGTCCCTATGTGCAGCGTCTCGGGGCTCCTGTGGCTGCTACACCCTGCCTGCTGTGACACAAGGCGAGGTCCCAGGCTGTCACAGATTGCCCAGCACTGGCCTGTGTCCAGGGTCCCTTCTCTGTCCCAGGCTAGCAGGAGAAGTTGGTCACTCTGCAGCACAGTGACCTAACGGGCCAGGCCAACGCTGGCTCCAAGCTCATTCTTTATCTATGCGAGGGAGAGTAAATGAGGATCGGGAGCCAGGGGCCAGGGAACAGCATGGGAAGCTGTGGTTCACAGCAGCAAGCAGCATGGGGGGCTCCTGTAGGCCCTCCTCTATCAGGAAGGGGTCCTCCTGTGATTGCCTCTCCTGCCCTCAGGCAGCCTGAGGAATAGGGTTTCCTTTGGCACTTCAGAATGATCACAAGGAATTTGCCTTTTTATTCATATAGAACAAAATTTACAAAGTCATTCGTACAGTTTTTGTGTTTTTTTTTTTTTACTGACTTCGAAAATTGGGAATATTCAAAATACACTTTTACCCCACTCCATTCTGTCATTATTTACATATATGTACAAGAAAAATGAAAGTCTCTGTGTGTGTGTGTGTGCATGTGTGTGGTGTGTGTGTGGTTTCTTGTATTAAAAAGCTCTGCTGGTCGGGTGGGTGGGTGGACGGGCGGGCGGGAGGGCAGGCGGCGCGGTCAGATGGAGGTGCCGTGGGAGGTGTCCAGGGCCTCTGGAAGTACGCCCCCAGGCACAGGCTGGAAGGACATGGGGATGGGGGTCTTCACCGGGCTCTGTCGGAACAGCCCCCCGTTGGGCGACCTGTGTTTGCACTGCATGGAGGGCATGGTGGCCGCGGTGCTCAGCGGCAGTGGCAGGCTGCTGCTGGGCCCTGTGGACAGTGTCCGGCTGGTGCCGTGGCTGCTCTGCTCGGGCAGAAAGGTGCTGACTGACAGCTGCGTGTTCTGGTACTCCCGAGTGGGCTCCAAGGCCTGGCTTGGAGCCAGGCCCCCCATCTCCAGGGCCGAGAGCTCAATGGAAGCTGGGGAAATCTGCTTGTGAGCAATGTCTTCATCCATGAGGCTGTTCATGCGTCGGTGCACCTGCTCCAGGTTCACCTCTTTGTCCTGGAGAGAAAGCACAGGAAGGTCAGGGCGAGCCTCACCGTGAGTTGCATCTGGTTTGCTACAAACTCTGAGGCTTGGAGGGCCTGTTGGGCGGCAGGTGAGTATCCCCACCTTACTCGCCACCTTTCAATTCCACGGCCAACCTGGTGTGCTCTGGGGGGACCATAGCTTAGAACATGATCTGCCATGGGGTGAAGTCCCTGCAGGCAGGCCTAGGCCATGTTATGCCTTCCTTCTGTCCTCAGCTTAGAGTCACAGCTGGGCCCAGAGCCAACCCTTGTGACAAGATAGGATGCTTTGAAGAACTGGAAGAAACAGGAAGAGAAACAAGGTGTCCCATGGGACTAAAGGGACCAGTGCTGGAGCTTCGAACATGCCCTGTATGTTTGCTACTTCTTGGCAGGATCATCTTGCCCTACGCTGCAGGGGTCACAGGTTCAGGAGGGTGGGTCCAGTGACAAGCCATAGTCACAAGCACCCTCTCTGGGGAGGGGGAGCAGAGGGGTGAGCTGACCCTGGACTCATGATACTCTTCATGGTGGGTGGTGTCACAGAAAGTCATTTGGTTTGCTCATTTATTAATCTGTTCAAGAAGGGAAATAATTTTATTAATAATTTTAATATTAATAATAATTTAATATTTTTAAATTACTAATATTTTCATTAATCTGTTCAAGAAGGAAATAAAGCATAGTGAATCTCCCTTCTGACAACTTGACAATCTGCCTACAGGTAGCCATCTCCTCTCTCAGGTTCCCCCAGTGAGGTGAAGCACAGGATCAGGTACCCAGCAGGCTGGCAATGCTATAGCTCCCAGGGAGGTGAGTGGCTGCAGTCCTATTTGTAGGTTGCCTGGGTGCCCACGTAGCAGTCAAGGTTTTAACTGACAGCTTCCCAGCCCTCCCTCAAGCTCCATGAGCAGCACCATGTCACTTCTCAGCTCTGAGACATAACGTCACAGGCGAGGTTGATGTGGTGTACTGGAGAAACTCCTCCCCCTATCCACCTTGCAGGGAAGTTAGAAGTACAAAAACATTTAGAAACCCTGAACATGTCAAAAAAAAAAAAAAAAAAGAAAAGAAAAGAAAAAGGAATCATGAAAATCTAACAGCCACTCCAGTGACTTCTTTAAGCTCCTTTGGGGCTGGTGTGAGGGGATTTCCCGCAGAAGAAGGTGACCCTGGGTGACTGGCAGGAGTACGCCGGTCACAGGCCCCACAGGCATGTCTCAGACAAGAACGGAAAGACCCTGCAGTTCCCCCCATGCCCTAACACGGCATGGAGAAGGGGGGGTGCTATTCCCTCCACACCTTTGTGAGTTCATGGTGAACAGTTTGGCTTCTGGTGGGAACCTGCTGTCCCAGAACACTGACAGCATCCATAAGAATACGGAGAGGTCATCCCAGGCCAGGAGGAAATCTGAGTGTAAGAGATGCACCAAAGCGTGGAGGAGACAATGGGATGCGGCTCAATCTTGCAGGAGGAGATGACATCAGAAATCATTGGCAAGGCCCCTTAGGCAATGCTCCAAAGCCCCACACAGACAGAGCTCACTCAGATCATTCATGCTGGGAGGCCAGCTCTGTCCTGGGGGCACCTCTGGGTGGCAAGTGCCATGGGTGAAATAGCTGGAGAACAGGTGCATCTGTGCCAAGGTGTCACAGCCTACTTCAAGACTGTGTAAAAGACACTCCTTGACGATGATGGGGTTACAACCTGATAAACTCCTCGTAAACTGACAATGCTCTTAAGTAGGAAATGCACCGAATCCAGATGACCTATTACGGTGCAGCCCAGCTCTGCCACACAGCACACCTAGAAGTGATGGTTGTTCCCCTGGCAACCATGGAGCCCAAAGAGAGGACTATGGCTTGCACGTCCCCAGCGTGGGAAAGGTTCAACATCAGAACTTCCAAGTTTGGTTTCTATTGAATGCCCATCACTCTCACCATGTGAAAACCCCAAGTCAAACCATTATAACTCAGGGACTGTCTGTCCATGCAAGCAAGCAAGTTCAAATGCTTCTCTGAATGACCTTCCACCCTGGGTAAGCTGGCTCTGTGCAACTCTGCCTCTTTCTGCATGGTAGGTCTTTTTGTCCCCCATCCCCCGTTTTGTGTTCATCTTTGCATGTGAAACCCTTTTCACAGTATGTTACAGCTGTGAAGTTGGGTGTTAGAGGCTTGGGGCCACTCAGCATCTGAGGCTTATTTGCTCTCAAAAAATTACTCTCCCCACAGGACAAAGGTTTGGCAGGTAACTTAACCACTTAGCCAAGAGGTCTGTGATGCACACAAGGATGACAGGCCTGAGTCTGAATCCTGGACAAAGAGATAAAGAGACAGAAACTGGTGGGAGTTTCACTGCGCAGCAGCAATGCTTCACCCAACTTTCTGCCCCACAGCCACTCTCCCTGCTCTTGACTCCCAGGCCTCCCACCAGCCCTGTGTCTTGCCCAGTTTCAAGCCTGCAGCTCCAGCCTTCTCACGGCTGCTGGGAATTCCTTCTAAGCTTCTGATACAGGATACGGTCCATTCATCTGCATTAGCCAAAGGTAGGTGAATTAGATCTGGGTAAACTTTCATATCCACAGTCTATGCTCTTCTCCAAACATAGGACGGGCACGAGAAGGGCACCTGAGTGCCTGGGAGCTGGAGAAACAGAGAGAATTGCAGATCCTTTTAGGGTTTAAGACGATAACCTTTCCTTTTCTGCAGTTAGCAAAGCTTGGAGCTGTGGGGAGCAACCCGGACTAGACTAAGTTACTGGAATTAAGACTTATTCTATGCATCTGCTCTCCCACAATATGGCGCTGAGAAGGGAGAAGCAGCTTCTACACAGCTGCCTCCAGTTCAACCAATAAACTGTAGGACCTGCTCCTGATTGGAGGAGAGCAGCGTACTCGGCGTGTGGGTAGCAGAGTTGGGATTGGCGGAAGAGGACTATAAAGGAGGAGAGAGACAACATGCACCAGGAACATCTAAGGGGAACATCTATCTGAAGGAACACCTGTGCAGCCCCCGAGAGAGCCGGCCGGCGGTGTGTCACTCCCCCGCGGAAGTGGGGAAAGTGGCAGGGGGAACCGCCCTTCCACGGAGGTGGAAGGGACGGTAGCCAACCCGGGAAGAACCAGCAGCAAACCCGGGAAGGGCCGAGCAGACAAAAGAACAGCGCAGGGTCCTGTGTCGCTCCTCCACGAAGAGGGGGAGCGACAGGAGCAAGCTGCCCAGGCCAGGTGCCATCACTGCAGAGCCCCGGTTTCCAGGGGAGAAAGCTGATGCTCAAGTGACGCTGGGGGTCATGGGAAGAATGGGTCTGTCCAACGACTTTGTCCTTTCCTTCTGGTTCCCCTTTAGGATTTTTCAGGATGGAAAGACGGAGTTTACGAGTGGAGCAGTTTGCAGAGGGGAGCAAGTGTCCTGGTCCCAGCTGTGCTCACTCTGAACTCTGGCTATTAGAAGGGAGGGTCTGGCCTTTTCCTCAGAGTCAGCTGAACACTGGGCCAGGATGGGTGTTCAAGATGTGCCTCCCCCACCCAACCTCCCACTCTGCCAGGGCTCGGAGAGAGAGAAAGGTTAACTTCCTGTCCAAGAATGGCTCAGGGAGGCAGGGAGCTGGGAGCAGAGGGCAAAGAGCAAGGAGCCCTTGCTACCCAAAGCCAGTGAAATAAGCATAAGGAAGGCTCTGGAGGAAGAGAAGCCAACCAAACCATCTGGAGAAATATGTGAGCAAGAGAGGGTCCCCGCATCAATGGCTTCCTCATTGGAGCACAAGGAGGGGGGCTGGCAAGGGTGGGGTGCAAGTGTCGGGGGGGGGGCACAGGCAGTGGTCTTGTGTAATAAAGGCCCCTGTGAGCAGGTGATCAGGTAATAGCAAAGGATTTAGAGTACCTCAGAGTCAGGATTACCAAAGGAGAAAAGAGCTTGAATGGTTCCTTAAATGCACATATTTTCCCTTGCCTCAAATTGAGGACAGATGGAGCAGTTTCAGGGACTGCTAAGCCGTGCGGTGCGAATCAATTCCCAGTTGTGTTTATTCATTAGCCTTTGCCCTCTCCTCGCCAGGACGCACGGAAGATGTCCACACACCAATTGGACCATTTTCCAGGAGAGCTTCCTGTGCCAAACACCTGCCAAGAAACCCACCCTGCCCCCACCAGGAGGATCTCATTCCATTTGAATCCCATGATTCCTGGTAGCTCCGACACCAAAGCAAACCCTGGGAGAAGCAGTTACATCACGAGCGCCCTCTATAGGGTGTTCAACTGGGCAGGAAAACGAGTTAGCATGAAAGCAGATGTCTCCCTGTCATTTCTGGAAAATGAAGGCAGCCTGTTGCTGCATCTCACCCGGCATCTTCCTACCGCTGTGTCTACAGGGATCAGACAGAGGCACAGAGAACAGGAGACCCTGGAAGCACTGTCTAGTTCCATCCCCTGGGGCCACAGACTTGACTCTGTACACACAGTCTCATCTGCCTGCACCTGCTATGTCTCTGGCCAAGCAAAGAGGGCAGAAGTCATCAGCCTACTCAAAGGCAGAGGCAGGAGTGATTGAAATAATTATCTTTTAGACAAAAATGGTGCATTTTATTATGTTATGCAAATTCAAATAATAGGCTTTTTTTATGTGAACTACACCAGTTTACATCCTCATTAGCCCAAGGTTCCGGTGTTCAGCCAGGTAATGACAGGTGTGGAAAGAGACTTGGAGACTTATCGCTATGTTCATTAATTGACTACAGGTAACTGACCTAGTCGAACAGGCCTGAATATGACATAAAACTCACTGACTGCATTTACCCAGGAACCAGCTGGATTCCAGCTCTGCATTTCTCATCCCACATGAAAATGACGACAGATGTACCAGCACAGGTTACTGGGGACCCTCCCTCAAGCACTGCCTTGCAGGGAGATAAAGTTCTGTAATTAAGCCACTGTTCACCAACGTGGAAATAATACAGTGTGCTAGAAAACGGTAATTAACTAAACTATCATCTGTGTAACAGCCTGGCACACATGGGACTCGTTAGAACTGACTTTGTTTGGAGTTCACCAGTTCCTACTTTAAGTTGGGCAGGAACAAAAGTGGGGATGAGGGACTTCCCACCTCACAGGGAAGGTTACTGGCGACATTCTCTTGTTAACACTGAGACCAGCTAGGTGGCAAATGAGGGACAAACAGCTGGGAGAAAAGCCACCATCTTAAGTGTTGTCCAGTGATTTCTCTGATTCCAAGGGCGGGAGTCTGAGAGCCATGCTTGGGTGAGAGCAAAGGGGCTGAATGTTAAGTTGATGAGGGCGTCTCTGGAGATGATGGGCAGTTATTCAAAGCATCATGCCAGAGTTTTCATCAGCTCCTTTGCAGATGTCATGGGAGCAGGCAGTGGAAGAGGGGAGAGCTCCGTCACAGGAGCAGCAGGTGTACAGAGGAGTGAATGGAGGCTAGGGGTGAAGTGACTCAGTCAAGGATACACAGTATCAGCACTCGCATCTACCCAGCTCCAACACCTTGGCTCTGTTCCACAAGGCCTGGTGGTCTGTTCTCAGTTCTGCCTTGGGAGCTTATCGTGGGCCAGTGCCTTTCACTGTCACCAGGATATCAGAGGCACATGTTGAGATTTTAGAAAGTACAATTGTCCGGGTCTCCCTAATACAGCCCACGGGGGATGGGACCCAAGCATCTCTACTTCTACAAAGCTCCCGCGAGGGTCACCTGGGATGCAGAGCCATTGATCCAGCTGCAACGACTACACAGCAATTCCAGACCCATTCACTCATTCCAATAAAAGCTTTGGAGCTTCCTGCTACCAAATGAGTTGATGTCCTTCGAAAAACATCCATCTTGGTCCCTGGCACACTCAAGATTCTTGGTACTTCAGTTATATTCATTACCCCTTAACGAGAGCTTCTACTGTTGCAGAGAATGGGCAAAGGGAATGCAGTGGTGAGGAGGCACCTGTGGACTTGTGTACAGACAGGCAGGTGGACAGTGATCAGCAATGGGGAATCGCACTTAGCAAGGGAGGCAGCCAGTTGTGGTGGTCAGGGGAGGCTTTGTCCAGTGAGCTTGTTCTGAGCCACACAGTGGTCTAGGACTAGAAGGTCCTGGGCAAAGGTCCAAACTATGCATGCTCACTCTCCTTCGTTCTCATGCCAAGCTATCTGATCTCAGCAACATGGCTGTCAGGCCTGGCTCAGTGTTTAGCAAAAGAGAGGAACTGGAGCTTAGAGAATGCAGATGGCTCGCCAGGTGCCAGCAACCAGGCCCAAGGGAGAACTGAGTCACACCCTTCATTCCCCAAGCCCTCTGAAAAATGCCAGCCAGGGTCCTGTGCTTCCTGGATGGAAAGTCCATTGATGGACTCTTGATGCAAAGTCCATTGCCCTAGCCTTGCAATGAGCCTACTTCTAGGAGGCAGCAGGTGTCCTGAAGTGGACACATCACATACAGGCTAGCTCTCCCTTTAGCTGCTTCTGAGCCCCATTTCTCCAGAGATAAGGATGCCTTCATAGAATGTTCCGGAAGATGGTTAAGAAGATACAAGTGGCATAGGATGAGATCTGCCTCCCCTCTAACCTTCAGTGTCCACCATCATGTCCTTGTGTGTGTGTTGGGGAGAGGAAGGTGCATGACAAGCAGCCCCTTGGTCACCAATAACCAGCACATCCCCTGAGCCTGGTATTTCTCTAGGCATTCTACACACCTTCCCAGGCTGACTCCTCAGTGCAACCCTGCTGAGTGGTCACGCACAAGAGGTGTCAGGTGCAGAAGAGAACATCTCTACATGGAGTAGAAGAAGGCATCAAACAAGGGCGTGGTATTGAAAGAAGAGTCCCAGGAGAGCGGTGCTGTGGGACATGCAGAGAGATGCTGGCCCAGGGCCAGAGGAGAGGGCCCAGCTGCTGCTCCCCCCACCCCCTGCCACCCAGCCACCCTGGCCTTGGTCAGCTCTTGTCTGCCATGAACACAGGGACTGGGGAGAGCAGAAGCAACAAGAACTGCAAGCTCCCAGCCCGCGACAGATGATTCATCCCTCACTCCTCATGTCATCTCCCATTTGTGCAGTTCTCATCTTTATTTCATGAATATTTCATTCTCCCTGCAATGGCTCCACAGCCCCCATAAATCTCGCGGGTGGCTCTTTACCGCCTCTGTGGAGCATGGTGCACTCACCTGCATTGGGGAACTACATAATCGTCCGATTCCTTAGGAAAAATACGAGCTCAAATCCACATGAATATTAAGGGGTTGAACACACATTACTACCCTTCCCCGAGCAGGTGTCTAAACTCTGAAAACATCCCAGAGCAAGCCATTAAACACGACTTGGGCCCCACCCAAAGACAGGTTTCTGGCTCATAAGAAATACGGCACAGGGCCCCAAAATGAAGCATCCGAAGAGTAGCCAGACACTTTCACCTAATTGCAAAAGCTGCTCCATAAACCATGAGCAGCCAGCAACACAAAGTAGCTCAAGATTAAATATCATCATTAGTTTTTGAAGGTTTTAAAGACATGCTTCTACAACAGTATTGTTTCAACCCCTTTCCTGGTTCATACTCCTGATGCCACCAGGTCCAGGACCCCTGATGTGGCCTGCCTCCTTCTCCCGCCTCTTCTCCCCACATCACCTGCCTCAGGTGCCCATGTCGGTCCCCAGAGCTCCACACTTCGTCTTCCCTTTGTCTACCCAGCCCCAAATACAACTTCCTATCTCAGTGCCACTCCAAGGATTTGCCCCAGCCCTACACCACTTAAGCCCTAAAACACCAAGCCCCAAGAAGTCCTGATGACCCAGTATCCTTGTTATCCTGGCTGGATGGCCCCCTGCACATTCATGGTACCTGCTGCTCCCTTCAGCCCTGATCCACAGGACAGAGACTGCCTGGGAATCCTCTGCCCACCTGCCTTTGATAAGGTGAGCTCCCTGAGGGCAGGCTCAGCCTCCATAGGATGCTTATTAAAGAAAGAAGGGCAGGGAGACAGGGAGGGGAGATTTCACTTGAAAATTGGAAACTCCAATAAAGCCAGTGAAAGATGGGCTGTTTCCATGCAGCTCCTTTTAGCAACACCCAAAAGGGCAGAGGGAAAGGTTGTCGCGGCCTCTGCCCATCCCGCTGCTCTGCAGGTCCTCATTTCTATCCAGAAGCAGCTGGGTGCTGGGGCAGGAGGCCCCATATTTTGGAAGCAGGACCAATGTGTTCAACCTCTTGTCCTTGAGACCCTGGGCTTAGGCAGAAGCCAGGAAGGAAGACAGGATGCTGGCCAGAAAGGAGCTGTTCCTGACATCTGGGTCCTCCCCTGGTCTGTTGATTTGTCTTTTTCCTCTACCTTCCTATCCACAGCTGTCCATCTCCCTCTCTCCCTCTTGCTCTCTCTCTCTCTCTCTCTCTCTCTCTGGTTGTCTGTTTTGTCTCTGTCTGTCACTCTTTTTCTCCCTCTGTCTTTGTCTCTCACATACACCACAGGTGTGCATACACCCCCCCCCAACAGGTCCATCTGTCTGTCTTCTCTTCCTCTCTCTCTCTCACATCCCCATGACAACTGAGTCTGGGTTGCTCCAGGCTGGAACTGTCACCATTTTAGGGGCTGTGAAGGGCCATGACAGAAGGCAGACAAGGACTTCCGATCCAGAGAGCTGCCTGTTCCTGCACCCGCCCCCAGAGGATGTGCTGCAGGGCTGGGCCTGAGCTTGTATCCACTCGCTCTGCACCCCTCTGCTCCCCACGCCCCTGGCCCGGGGGGGTGAAGAACACCTTCATGTTAGCAAGAAGCTCACCGGCCAGCAGTACCCTCCCTTGCTCCTCTGACCCAAGGGGTAGCAGAAATGAGGCTGCAGACCTAGGAAAATGAACACGTCCCAAACACACCTGTGCAGTGAGTGCAGTGGGTGCCAGCTGGAGGGCCCGTTTCTCCTGTGCTCCCTGGTCCTACGAGGGGTGGCTCTGTGGCCACTGCACCCCTGCTGCCTGCAGATGCTTCTGTGTACAGTGACCTGAGCGGTGGCAGCGGATGAAGTGCCCTGGCCATGGGATGGCAGCACGCACATGACACACAGGCTGGAGGGCGAGGTGTGCATGGCCCTTCCTTGACAAAACCCATGCATCATGTGCCTCCCCATGACTTCTCCATCCCACATTTACAACAGCAGAAGCAGCTGAGGATGGAACGGAGAACTTCCTCTCGGTGGATTTTGCTTCCTTCCTGGCCTCTTGTGGTCCACACGCACTGGAGGAGGCAGCAGACCCAGGCCTGGCATTTCCTGTCACACAGCTACACAGGAGGCTCAGAACATCAGAAGCACTGAGCCAAGCAGTGCCCTACTTCCAGGGGAAACCATACAAGACAGAGCACCCAGTGCCTGGTGCTAGCGGAGAGTGCGGAGAGGCAGGGGGGAGAGGGTGGGATGGCGGCACTGTCTTCCCCCAGGCCCCTGGACTGGCCTGCAGACATGAATGGCAGCTGTGGCCCTGGCAATGCACGAGGGCGTGGCCCAATCAGAAGAGAGGGAGCTGGCCTGCTCTTACTGTTCGCCCATCCCACCCCCTATACTAGGATATCTGAAGCCGCCCACCTCTGAAGCCATTTTATAAACTGTCACGGGTCACCTGAGCCTCTGGGGAAGACAAACATGGGCCAAAGGAAAAGGTGTCTTTGGATTCGGTGCTGATTGCTTTCCTACTTCCCTGTGGCGACTGAGATCTGTCTGCACCAAGGGCACCAGCCCGTGAAGCTGAGTCTCCAGGTGCAGCTAGGCTGTCTGTGTGTGTCAGGCAGGGGGAGCCTGTGGATGGAGGGGCTGTGCTTGTGCTACGGAGGCCTGGATGCAGGGTTGTGTCACTCTTCCCTCCTCTCTTAGGGGAGCCATCCCTAGAGCACCCTGGTACAGGCTTGATTTAAAAAAATGTAAAATGAGCTTGAAGAAGAAAAACAATGCCCAATGAGCAGGAAGGTCCAGGGGCCAGAATCGGCCTGCGGTCAGTAGGTCGGCACACCTCGGGGAGGCAAGTGTGCCCTGAAGCCCGCCTCTGGGTGGAGTTACAATGTCCCCTGAGCTGGCTGAGCCCTGGAGGGATGGGGCCCTGAAGGGAGGTGGGAGAAAGGGTTGATGGGGTAGGGGCACAGGGCCCCCTTACACCCTGGGAGAAGTCAAAGAGGACTAGGAAGGGATGCAGGGTCCTCTCTTACCCTACAGGTGGTTTGTCCAGGTCAGGGTGGAGGCGCATGGGCGGGGCAGGGCAGGGCAGGGCTCTCTGGTGCTGCCCACACTGTACCTGCTCTATGGATAAATACAGGACTTTAGTGCCCAAGGCTGGCAGCTCAGCGTGCTGCTCAAGCATGAAAACATCCCTTATACTATTTTCTCTTGCTTTCAAGATAAAACAAAGACACCACCCCCACCCCCTATAAAACACAGCTGTCTGCACACAGAGGGGTGAACCCTAGCTGGAGGAAAGCTGCCCACTGCACGGCTCAGGGTGGCCCTCTTGCCTCCAGCTGCACGGAAGAGAGATGCAGGACCCAGGCTACAGACCTCTTTGGGGCTCTCCTGGTGGCATCGGTTGCTGTTCCACCACAACTCCAGGGCAGCCACCAGGCAGGCAAGGAGGAGGCCGATGGCCAGGATGCAGAAGACCCCAGCAAAGCTGTGCAACTTGAGAGATTTGCCGTCGGCCTGGGCGCTGGTGTGGCTGGTGAGGTCGCAGCGGCCAGTGTGTGGCCACCACTTCTGCTTGAGTACATCCAGGTCCCCTGTGTCCTGTAGCTCCAGGATCCTGCAAGACACGACATAGGTGAGCCACAGCCACTGACTGCCCCCGTTCAGCCACGGGGTCCTGGCTAACCCCTCCAGAGGACAACCTTGAACTTCCATAGCAGCTCTCTGCTCAGCACTCGACCTCTCCACATTGCAGGCACACAACCCTCCAGAATATGCATTGGGTCTGGCCACTGCCTGCCTTTTGCACAGGCCCACTTACCTCATTCCCTCTGTCCCACTGCCCATGGATAGCCAACAACAAAGCACAGAAGGCCCTTTGTACGGCATCTGGGGCACACACTCAGGGTAGAGTTGAGAAACAGGGGTGACTAAGCAGTGACTAAGAGGCAGGCTGGGATGCCCTCATCCCACACTGGAGTGCCTGGGTTGATTCCTGCCTCCACTCCTAACTCTAGCTTCTTGCTAATGCACACTCTGGGAATAAACAGGCAATGGCTCAAGGAACTGGGTCCTGGCCATCCACGTGGGAGACCTGGATTGAGTTCCCAGTTGTTGCAGGCATTTGGGGGCGTGAACCAGTGAAGGGAAGCTCTCTCTTCTTCTCTTTTTCTCTGCCTCTCAAACAAATAAATAAAGATGGGGAAATACAGAATGAGAATGAGGCCAACATTGACTATGGATTCAGGGTGTTCTTGATGACACAAATGCTTTCTTTGAAACCTCAATAATTATATCCTACGTCTGTCCTAGCAGAACTCATCAAATCCTCCACTCATTTGCTCATTTGATCTGAGCAGCTTCTGTATGTGCCAGGTATGAAGTTCAGCATCACCCTTTAAACAGCTAGAGCCATGGTGCAAAGGCAGAAGCTGGGATAAATACAATGACATGGAAGAAGAGGCCCCGGGGAAATTGCACTGCGTGGGGATGTGTGGCTCGGACTGGAGGATAGGGAGGAACTCATGGAGGAGGTGACAGGAAAGGGAAGCCTGGGGGAATGGATCATAAACTAGCTCCTACTGGTCTAGCACATGCTGGGGGCCATGGAGCATCTTCAGTTGGCAAACAGGGCTGAATCTTCCTGACCCTTGAGTGGTCATGAATTTCCATTTAGGACAGCGAAGCAAATCGAGGCCCAGGATGGGTATTGGATAGGCGAGAAGAACTGCCCCCAGAGAGAGCTGTGTGTGTCTGTGCCATTGGGTGAGAGCTCAGGGGGTTTCAGAAGTCAGGACATGGTCAGAGAGGCTGTGGAGTGGATGGTGTGAGGGAGACGGTGATGTGGGCAGGACCCAGAGTGCAGGCTCTTCATGCGATGGTGATGGTGATTGCTCCTAGAGTCCTGGTGGTGATATACTTTTGTGCGGATATTTTGTAGATTCTGTCACTCAGGGGTCTGAACAGTGGTAGGCGGTAGCCCCCAGATTCCAAACACTCACACTTTCCCAGTCAAGGAATAGAGTTCTTAAAGCCTGACCCATGGAGCTGTATTCAGCTAACAATATCTGCACCGACCTCTGTAGCGACAGCAGCGGTTCTTCCTAGCTGGAGCCGCTGTTGGCTGGATGGCTGAACAGTCTCTACCCTGCGCCTGTCTTGCACCTGCTGGCTGTGGCAGCAGGCCTGCAACTGTGCGCAGTCTCCTTCATGGGCTTGCATCTGGTAGAGGCAAAGAGTGACAGCCCAAAGGCTTTCCTTTGACCTGTCATGGGCCTAGCATGGGCACAGTCTGGCTTGGTGCAAAGTGTGGGCTTTGGAGGCCTCAGCTGTGTGTCCCTGGACAGGAACTGGCCCCAGCTAAACATCAGTGTCCTCATCTTTGCAAGCAAGACCTCAGATCTCTCTGGATGAGCAGATCCTTTGCAAACTGCCCGCGTTTTCTCCTGAGCAGCAGAATCAAGCCATCAACAGATGTATGCTGCATCAATAAATACACCAAGGTCTTAACTGAATAATGAAAGCTAATCTAAACTAAAACAGCTGCGGGGGAGATACTGATAATAATGTCCAGGGCACTGATCAGCAGGAAGACACAGAATGTGGCTGTGCATGGGAGAACTTGGTCCTGCGTGATTTATGCATGCCTTCATGCGGGTCGGGGTCAGCGTGGAATGCCCCTCAACACCACAGATCTCTTGTGTGACACATGATGTGATAAACTGGGCAGCTACAGTGTTGGCTCAGAGTCTATCATGCATGTCTGGCCGTCCCCTGACCTTATTTCAGCCTCTGCTGGTAGGGTTGAGTAGCCTGGGCCTTTGGCACTTAGAAGAAACCCAGGGCCCAGATAAACAGGATGTTGGGGCCCTGAAGGCTAGGGGTTGAACCAGCTCACCATGAAGATGGCAGGACTAGGTGCTTATGAACACACACGCTGGCCTGGGCATCAGTTCCAACCTAGACTTGGAACCTCTCCACTACGATGTGAGATGATAACAAATGTGTCCACTTCCCAGGATTATAGTGACGCAATGAAACAAGGGAGCACATGAAGACCTGATGCTTAAGACCCAGCCAATGCTAGAGTCCCATTCAAGCTGGTCAGTGGCTGTCCAGTCTGATGGCCAGGCTGGGCAGTGACCGCCTTGGTATTTACACTGTTTGAATCCTCGTCACAGTGTAGTTCTTAGGGTGTCTGTCTTATTTCTTGAAAACACGAGGCACACACTTCTACATCATTGGCTGACAGCTGCATTCAGAAAGTGGTAGTGCTGCTCTTCAGAGCTTGGTCATTCTGACCTGGGAGGTCACGCATGCTCTTTCCACAGCAGCGGGTCAAGTTCTGGCCTGGGCCATGCTGAGGCCCTGGCCAGATCAGTGTGGAGGGGTCGGCCCCACTCCTCCATCCACGAGGGCAGCCCCTGTGTGGTATGAAGCAGGCTGCTTGAACTCTTTGCCCTTCCCTTCTTCTTACTCCCTACGACTGTACCTTATTACAGAAAGAATGTAAGGCAATTGACAGGAAACCACAAAACAAAGGAGAAGCAAAAACAAAAACATAAACCCTGAACAAGCAAAACAACACAGGAATGACAAAGCAAATCACGGGTACAAAATGACTTCTAGAACGAGGCTAAACTAAAATACACCACTGTAATCCATGCTTCTGCTTGGGAGTAAGTCAGAGTGATCCTTGCCACTTCCTAGGGCCCGCTGTTCTATTTTTCAGAGAGAAGTGTAGGTGCTTTCCTTTATTCAATACTCATGGAGCCTGCTACTCAGCAGGTGCTCAATATGTGGAGATTAAGTTGCTAAACATTCATCCAATGCCCACTTGGTGTGCTGTGGTCTGCAAACATGTTACAGCCTATCACTCCCTCTTACACACACACACACACATTGTGCGTGTTCATCTACACCTTGTTCTCATTGTCCCTGTGAGGTCACATTTGGCACTGAGACCTGAGTCAGCGAGTGGACAAAAGATGCAAAGGCCTTCCCCAGAGTGGGCCTGTCACTCTGAGCTCCCACGCTGCCTGGTCCTGCCACACTGCCCTCTGGAGCCACACGAAGGAGGTCTTGTTGCTTCTGCACCCAGCAAGCCTCACAGTACTGAAGGTGAGTGACTCCTGCTCATCTTATCCTCCAAGGAAAGGGCTTCCTGTCTTCTCCCAACCGAGTCTGAGCCTCCCACTGCCCTGGCTCCATTTGGCAATGTAGCTGAGACCCAAGCTGCTGGCCAGGGTTGGCTCTGTTGTCTGTTCAATG
Source organism: Oryctolagus cuniculus (assembly GCF_964237555.1). Taxonomy (NCBI): domain Eukaryota; kingdom Metazoa; phylum Chordata; class Mammalia; order Lagomorpha; family Leporidae; genus Oryctolagus; species Oryctolagus cuniculus. The sequence goes on along the minus strand of NC_091446.1, from coordinate 76,676,147 downwards.
CGTCAGACTCAGGAGACCCCTGGGCTGTGCCAGCACACAGGACCCCAATCTCTCCTTGCTCAGGGCCCCATGCTTTGTGGGTACCAGGCTGGTGTGGCTGCTCTGCTGACCCCACGGCCCCCTATCACCTGCTCCAGGGAGATGCTCATGTACTGATAATCTGTGGAATCATAGAATCACCCTAAGCCTTCCATCCCAGGAAACCAACTGGAGTAAACCTCAAGAACACCCACGAGTTACACATCCTGGAAAGCAGCCACTGTCTTCCTGCCTTTAATCTGAGCAATTGATCAATCACCCCTCCTCCTTCTCTCTTGTCTTCTCTCTCTGCCTGGAATGCAGGCTTGGTTACATCCCGACAACCACACCTTTTCAAGTTTGGACTGACGACTTGGGTGCCCATCACCCAAAGGGCCCAGTCTAGACATTTGGGTGGTGGGCGTAGGAAGTGGTAGGGCTTGGAGCTGTAACAGCAACACAGCCCAGCACTGGGAGCTCAGGACCGGGATTCCATCGTGACTCTGCCAGCAGACACTGCGCCACCTGGGTGTCAGAGCGACCACGTCTGAGTTCCCCCGTCCCAGTGGATGCTCTTCACTGCTGAAAATCATGTGTCAATCAGGCAATTGAGGGGTCCCCTGAGCCTGTCACAGTGCTGGCTTTTCCCGTTGTATACCTCTTCCTCATTTCAAACTTCGGTAGACCAAGGTGAGCCTATCCTCTGGGCTTCCTTGCTGGGCTCTGCAGGTCCAGCCCCTTGACCCACCAGGAAGCCACCTTGCAGACAGACATCCTTGGGGACAGGGGCCCTGTGCTAGCTGCTGGGAAAAGGTCGTAGAATTCCCTAAGCCCTTTACTGCCACCCTCTCTGGTTAAGCTCAGGTCTTTTCCTCCCCTGAACAGATTGTACGCCCTTGGTCCAGGATGCACCTGACCCATGGTCAGTAGCCCCCTCAGACCATGCACATCTGGATTGGTAAACAGTCTGCATCTCTAATCCCACAGATTACTGCCACTTTGCAAATACATTTATCCTAAAAAAAAAAATGACCACCAGGTCTTCATCACATCCTATCCATTATTCATTGTCTGTCTGACTCCTACCCACCCTTCAGGCTTCAGCTGTCACCATTTCTGGGAAGTCTTGCTGGGTCTCCTGCCTTCCTCCACCACCTCCTTCAGCTCCCTGAGAATGTCCTTGCCATTGCACAGAGGCCTCGGGCTGGCATTCCCCACTCACATCACTGTGCCCACCGAGAGGACATGCCCTCCAGAGAAGCGTCTACAATAACAATGTCTTTTGTCCCAGCACTACAAGACCCAGGCAGAGTGGGAGACCCTGCGTGCAGAGCTGGGGCTAAGAAGATTTGACGAAGAAGCAAGTCTGGGTGGGCTCTTGTCTCCTGAGACAAAGCGATGCTCCATTCTCCTGTCCCCAACTTCTGAGGCCCGAGGCTGCTGCAGCCGCCTCGCTGACTGTGCCTACCTCTGAGAGAAGAGGTCCCTGTAGGGGCTGCCATGCTGCAGGGCAATCCCATAGCCCTTGCTGCTGATGCTGTTTCCGATGACAGTCACCGAGCACTCGTCGTCCGTCAGAGCTGCGTACTCCACCACAGCCACATCCCATAGGAAGGCATAGTTGCCCTTCTTGGCCTGAAAGACCAAAATCAGTATGAGTCAGTGGGCCTGGTCTGCTGTGTTAGCTCTGGGCAGTGAGGCACCTGAGGGTGGACTTTGAGGGACCCACCCATCCTGAAGCATCCCTCCCGGTCACCAGATGATGCAGCAAACTCTCCTTCCATTTTCTAGCCCATGAGTGGTGCCATTGGTTTGTGTCACTCATTTTGGTTGGGTATGAAAGGATGTGCAGGCTTCAGCTCCAGCAAGTCAGAGATGGGGGGTGGGAGCAAGAGATGTGAGCTGGAGGTGGGCTCAGCCCTGCAGAGAGCAGAGTCTCACCCCGGAGGAGTGAGATTTTCAGATCAGAGGTGTAGGGACTGCTGACTAGTGTGGGAGAAAGACGATCCTTCCCGGAAAACATGGTCTGCAGGAGAAGTGGAAGGTGCTACTGGGGTAAATCTTACTTGCTTCATATTTCTACTTGGAATCTGACTTCAAGTCCTGCTTAGGGTAAATGTGGGTGGCCCTGGGTTCAGTGCCCTTGAGTGGCCACCACTTGCCAAGGACAAGCGCATATCTAGAGCTTTCTATGCATGGGAAAGAACCCATTAAGGACATTGTCCTGATCATGACGGTGCTATACCAGTCTCTGCCACATGCCTTGCACTGCCCATTCTACAGAGTGTGCACATACATACACATGCAAACATGTGTGCATACATGCAGAAATACATGTGTGTGCACGACACAATATGCATGCACATCTGCTTCTGTGTACACACATGTGCATACATACACAACACACATATACATGTGCAATGTGTGTACACACATACAGATCTGCTCCTGTGCCTATGCTCGTATACATACACACACACACACACACATATACAAGGACATACATGTGTACAGGTGCACACACATACCCACACATCTCTGCAGTGTACACACACACACACATCCAGGAGCCAGTTTTTAGCATCCACATTCCCCTATGGCACCATGGTTGCAGATTATTTCAGCAAGAATTTGCCTGTGGCTTCAGCCAAAGTCCCCTCCATCACACCCCTCCACAGCAGACGTTCAGTTCTATCTTGAGCCATAATCCTAACTCTGCCTGGTGTCTGGACACTCAGAGGGAATGTGAGCTGCTTTACATTTTGGAAGAAGATGCAAAGCAGACATTGTCACTTGGCCGTCCTAAAATAGAGGATAATGTTCTCACTGCAGCAAAGTGCTGTGAGCATGCAGACGTCTCTCTGCTCTTTCCTTCCCTCCTACTATGGCTCACACTAGATGCTGGAAGACCCTGGGGTGGGCCTGGGGATGGGAGGTGATCACAGACAATAGCAGGCCAAGTGGGCAAGCCACGGGCTTCTTAGCCTAAGGAGGGCATTGTTCCTTGGCTCCTGCCTCTGTGCAGTTGAGTCAATACATCTATCAAGACTTTCCAAAGAACACCATGGCTGCTTAAATGAAAATCAAGACTTTCTTCTTTTCAGACCTGCTTGTCCGTGGTGCAGGATGGCTCATTTTCCCACCAGAAGCTCTCCATCAGCAGGATTTATGGGTGGAGCGTGACCTCCCACCAATGGAATGGGCTGCTCCAAGCCATTCACATAGTTTGCTCAACCTCCTTGTAAGAAATGACATGCACTTGTGCCACCCATTGACTCGTACCTCAGGGACCGATGCAGATAGGACACCAAACTTCATTCCTCAATCCATCCAATTTCATAAGTCCTGAAGGACTTTGACCCAGGTTGCAAAATTACACACATCTCTCTCCCTCCATATGGGAAGATAACAGCCTTTGAAATTTTTTCCTGCTGGCAAACAGGTTTCCTTATGAAAAGATATAAATTTTCAACCTCTTAGAACCAAGTTTCTTGGCAAAATGTTGACTTATGACCTAATATTTGGCTCCAGTCAGACTTGGGAGCACTTCACATCCATGCTCGCAATTCAACATGACAATCAGACATTGTTATTTGTACGATTTCAAAAGGGCATGTCATGTTGAAGGAAGAATTAAGAGCAGGTTCGTCTCTACCCCTCAAATGATGTTCCAAGAAGGAAACAGAAATGTGTTGCCTTGGATCAAGAGGAAAATGACTCTGAAGGCAGCCTGGTGGGGTCACACTAAAGAGAACTTGAACTTGGATTCCTTCAAGCCACAGGCACGTGTGACTCCAGCTTGGTCGCGGGACAGGCGAGCACAGCTGCATGAAAGAAGCTGCAGTGACAGCTGTGCTGTCCAGGAAACATCCAGAAGCAGTGTTCCCAATGCCTCAGCTTCAGTCCTTCTGCTCAGGAGGGTAGTAGAAAGTAGAAGTCTCATTTTTGGCTTCACGGGTGGCCACAGCCCCTTATTTGCTTTTTGGAAACAGGATTTAAATTTACCATCGTATATCCCATGTCTACTTGAGAATGTGCTGAGTACTTCACCTGCCTGACAACCCCAGAGCGGGAAGAGCTAGAGGAGGAGGTGTGCCACCTTTTGTAATGGGAACCAAATCAGAAACTGCAGCTGCTGCAGGACAGACCACCTCCCGGCTCTGTCTCTATGGAATACTCCCCATTCCCACCAGCCCTTCTTCACCTCCAGGGCGCCCCAGAGCTTCCTAGTCCCTCACGGGGTTGGATGCAGCCCCAACACCTCCCATGGGGCCCTTGAGTCCATCAGTTCCCAGGAGAACTTCCTACACCTTGCGGATGTCTCTTTAGACTTTCTGGTGTGTCGGCACTTGCAGGAGACAGAAGCTTCTAAGGTCTGACCATGCTGTCAGGAACACTTTGGATAAAGCTGGGAGAAGTCAAAGCAAAACACGCCCTCCCTCGGTGGCTCTGTCTCCTGTGCATAGATCCTCCTTCTGCAAAGGTGCAGAACACCTTCCCCATCGAGAACAATTCTAAGATGCACTTCTTCCTACAGGGATCAGAACCGGCCCCTAATGACTGTAAGTCCACCTCTTTATTCATGTTTCTCAAAGCCCTGGCTGCCTGATACGAGTGGAGTTATGCCAAGCCTCTGCCTCCAAACAGCTCCTCTCTTTCCTGGCCCTCCTGTCTGTAGCCCAATCCCCTCCATTCTTCAGTCTCAGCACTACCCCCTGCCTCCACTCCTAGGCCCAGCTCCTCTTTTCTCCAGTCTCTGGTTTCTTTGGGAAAGCGTGTCTCTCCCTCATCCTCCATTCTCCATTCAAGTCCTTAGCAGAGACCTCGCATGAGACACTCATCATTCCCTGTTTATATGAACTGCTCCTTTCTGTTGAGGGTTTTCTGAGGCTTGGAGAAGACACAATAGAAGCAGGAATGTAGCCTCCTCTCAACCACGTGCTGGTGGTGGATGCTTGTGGAGTGAGAAAGGTGAGCCCAGCTACCTCTCTGTGGGTGTCCTGAGACCTTGGACCCAGTGGAACAAGAAGTCTTCAGATTCACTGTTGTTGTGGCTTCCTGTCCATACCAATGCCTTCTTCCTATGTCTCCCAGTGCTGTCTTTTCTCTACTTCCCAGGTGGCTATGTGAAAGCAGGAAGCATGATGACCACAGAGCATGCAGGAGAGATGGTGGGTTGCTCACGAATAGATTGTTGGTATCGATTTCACGAAGCCCAAGAGATCGAAGGGGTGCCATTAAAACAAAACAAAAACAAACACTGGATTGCACCTCTTCAGTGGGTTAAATTACCTTTCTCTGGCTGGTCCATTTGTAATGCTAAATGTGCCCTGAATTTCCAATCACTGTCTTCCCATGCATCAATGTCTTGTTAGGTAGCTGTTGGAAAGTAGGGAGGAGACGAGGCTGTCAGCAGGGCCCAGCCTCCTCCAGGTTCTTGGCTCTGTGCACAGCCTACATGGACATACAGACCTACCTGCCCACCTCCTGGGGGGACCCCTAGAAAGCCCTTTCAGGACCAGCTCTGGCATCCTGGGACACCAGGAGCTTCCCCTCCCAGTGCTGTAGAAGGGATCTGCAGACCATTTAAGAAAGCAGAGATCTAAACGTTCATATAGCCTAGTCTGCTTTTTTTTTTTTTAATAATATCCAGTGTTGGTGAGGTTATGGAAAATGTGCGTGATCTTTCATGGCATTTGAATCTCAGAATGGTTCAACACCATGGAAAACAATGCAGCAACGCCCAACGTGAGCACTGAAAGCTGCCCAGACCACTCACCCTGGCAAACCAGAATTTGACCTAAAAAGTGCCCCCAATAGATCTGAAAGTTAGGGCGAATATTTTAAATCTAAAGTTGACTATAAAGTGAACATGGAACAGTTTAAAATATTCAGTATTAAGGAAATAAGTTATGGTTCACATATGTCGGGGTCTTATTCAATAGATAGTAATTAAAAAGACATCACAGGATCACTATTCACACACACACAGAGAGGTTTCCAAAAGTTCATGCAGAAGTAAATTATAAAAATCTACACATGGATTTCATTTTTTTTGCAGCAATAAACACATTTAATACCATTTTCTACAAACTTTTTGAAATACTCTCATGAATGCATGGGTATATGTGAGTGTACATACACTTGATGAAAATAGTCAAAAGCAACAGGATGGATATAGACATACTAGTGTTACTGACAGATGCAGTCTTACTGTTGCTCTGTGCATGAGAAGTGGGACAGGCCCAAAGACAGACAAGAGTGTCAGCTAATGGGATGGGACAGTGACGAGTCCTTTTTCTAAGATTCATTCTAATGGAAGGCAGAGTGACAGAGAGGGGGGAGGGAGACAGAGAGATCTTCCATCTACTGATTCATTTTCTAAATGGTCTCAGCCAGGCTGAAGGCAGGAGCCAGGAACTCCATCTTGAGTTTACACAAGTAGTTGGGCCTCATCCACTGCCTTCCTAGGTGCATCAGCAGGGAGCTGGATCAGGAGCACAGCATTTGGGACTTGACCTCATACTCTGATATAGGATGCCAGCATCACAAGTGGTGGCTTAACTCACTGTGCCACAACATCTTGGGGCAACATGATGAAAATGTTCTCTTTAATCCTGTTCCACAGTCTATGCCATCACACACTGCACTGGCATCAAATCTGATCTGTATCCCTGTGTGCCTCCAGCTCCACTGCAGTACTGCCCTGACCCATCCACAGGACAACAGGGCCTGGAACAGCTCCCTCCCATAATTCCCCAGGGCACTGATGGCCCTAGAGCACCCAAGCACCTGGCTAAAGTCTCCCTCAGACCCTTGGCCTGCTTCATTTCACTCTTCTATTTCTTACAAGGAAAAAAATCCCTTGGTTCAGGCACAAAAAGAATAGATGTGAGGGTGTTAGGGAAAGGAGGGAGAGTATCCCCAGTACTGGCTGGGGAAAGTCAAGGACATCTATCTGAGTGTCCATCCCCAGGATGCCAGGACAGCAGCAGGCAGAGAAAGCCCCTCCAGCTTCTCTCCCAGCAAGCCTCGTAGCAACAGAACCCAGATCCATTCCCAATGCACACTTTCGTTCCAGTCCACCTGTATGTGGACGTGTTGCAAAAATAAATAAATTAGTAATTGGGACCATGACAATGTGTGTTCCCAGCACTTGAAGCGTCCTTCCCAACACGTGTTGGGAATCATGGTCACTCTGTAATGCTCGGGAAGGTTGGGCACCAATGACAACGTCATGATTGAGCGGGAACCCGGGTGACTCTCCTACCCACGCCGTTGTGCCACACTGGCAAAAAAATGAGATTGCATTGCCTCTCATTGCTCCACTGCTTCCACCTTTCCCAGAACTCAACTTGGAGCACAAATTGTCAGAGACATCTGCCTTCGAGGCAAAAACCTCATTATGTTGCTCCACTCCGTCCCGACTGCTTTGGGAGAGGGCAAACAGCCACAGCGTCTCCTCAAATGAGGATGCTGGTGCTGCAAACACTGGTCACCAATGCTGGCAGAAAGGTGCACTGGAGCAAGCCAGCATCCGCAGTGCCAGGCGCAGGTTAGGTGTGGGGCACCTGGGGGTGCCAGTGCCTTCAAACATGATGCTGCCTCCAGCCATGGAAGAATTCTTAACGGCCAAACACACATCCTTTTGATGCAGGGAGAAACTAAGGGTCAGAAAATGATTTGTCTCAAGTAAGACCAGACAGGGGAGCAGCAGAGCCAGGACAATTGGAGTTCCAGTTCCAGGAGAGCCTGTGCTTGCTCCTTTGCTTTTCCCAGATTCATGAATGGAGATGGGGAGAGTGTCCCTGGTCCCTTTGTCCTTGCATCATTTCCCAGGAGCAGCTGCCGCTGAGCACAGACCACAGAGGTGGTACTGGGAACCACTGAAATTTGGAAGAAAACAGGACACAGGCTCTGCACCATCACCAGGTGTTGGAGCCTCTCTGGACACGTGATGCCTCCTTGTGTGCCCTCCCCGCTGCCCCTTCCCCCTGCTCTCTACAACAATGCAGAGCTCCGCCCTTTGGAGTCTCCAAGGCTTAATTTCTATGGTCATGTTGGTACAATGACAAAACATCTCCACACAGTCTGAACCCTGGCTATAGTGATACCTGAATTATGCACTGTGCCAAATCGCAAGATGCTACAGTAAAAGCCCAGACCATCTGCGGAGAAAAGGACAACTCTGCAGTGTGCTGGTGGGTGTGTGGGCTGGCATGATATTTCTGGCATGGCAATTTGGTGGGGAGAATTGAATGCTTTTAAAATGTGCACATACAGCAATTCCACCTCTCAGGAGCCAGCCTAAGAATTATTCAGTTTCTGAAAAGATGTTTATACAAAGGCTTTTCAGACTAGCAATGCTTAAACTATCGAGAACTTGGAAACAACTTAAATGGCCAACAGAGTCAGGTAAATGGTAGCATTAGGTGATGGAATATTATATTGTCAGTAATGTGGCATTTAGCATTGATTGCTAAAGAAGATGTTCATGGAAACATCAGAGGCATCACTGGGCATGAGCCAGCCTGGGCTCTGGAGTCTTACTGCCTGAATTTGAACCCCCTCTCCACTGCCTATGGCTGTGTACATGCAGGCAGGTTGTTTAACATCTCTGGGGCTCAGTTCCCTGGGTATAAAATAGGCCATCTCTCACAGCATTCCAGTGAGGATTAAATTCCCCAATAACCAGGACAGGTACAGAGCCTTGCCTAGCATACAGTTAGTTCAGTAAATCGTAACCCATGTTACACTGTTTGGAACACAGAGCCGTTCACAATCAAGCAGTCACATTGTGCTGTCCCCTTTAAGTTACTGAGTGAAATCTTGTAGTTTATGAGGAATCAGAATCAAATGTGCAGTGCTAACAGCGGCCATCCCTGGGTGATGCTCTCATGGGTCACGTCTGTGTCGTTTCAGACATGTGTGGTGCATGTCTCCTGCAGATCAGCAAGCCTGTCTTGTGATTGCAGAGGCTGAAGGGGGAATTTGAGAGATTCAGCCTCATTCCTTGAGCACAGTGCAGAGGGCTGCAGAGAGCAAACCACAGCTCTCTGGTTAAACTGCAGTCTGAGGGGGCCCCTCAGGGTCCTCCCAAGAGGACAATGGTGGTGTGAAATTGCAAAATGCCAAGCACCAGGCGTGGCACTGGGGGGAGGCTCCACACAAACTCTGTCTCCCCTTTCCTTCAGTCCCCAGCAGGGTTAGGAGATCAGTCAGCAGCTGTGATGGAAACATCTTCCCCTCCCCAATTCCCCTCCTGCCAGCCATTCTCCACCTTCACTGAATCAGCAACACACTCTGGGTGAGTGTGCAAAGCATACACAGGAGTGTGTGTGCCCGTGTGCAAGTGTGTGGGTTTATGTGCATCTGAGACTTGTGTCTGTGCATGTAAGTGTGGGAGAGTGCATGTGTATTGTTCTGTGAGTGTGTGTGCATGAATGAATGTGTGTTGGTGTGTGTTTATATGTGTGACTATGTACCTGTGTGAGATTTGTGTGAGCACATATACACACATGTTGGAGGAGGGAAATATGTGAGTGTGTATGGGCATGTGAGGCTGTATGCATGCTGAGACATGTGAGAGTATGTACAGGTATGTTGTGGGGAGAGAACATGTAGGAATGCATGTGAGGATTGTATGTGAGTGTGTGTGGGTGTATTAGTGTGTGTGCACGTGAACCATGTGTGTATGTGCAGGTGTGCAGTCATGTATGAGAGAGAATTGTATATATGCACATAGGTGTGTGTGTGTGTGTGTGTGTGTGTGTATGCAATTGTGAACCCCACTGCATCCAGGAAGGCAGCAGGGAAGTGCACTCAGGAACCAAGCACTTGGAGAAGCACCAAGGGCTCAGCTGGTCTTGCGGAACAATGGAACAAGGTCACCCAAAATGACGTGGAAAGGTGAGGCAGACGAGCAGAGGGATGCTCAGAGGTTGTGTACAGAGCCAACCCAGGAGCCACAGGAAACCCACTTCCCAGAGAGCAAAAGACAATGACCCTTTACCTGGGTCTGGCCTTGGACCACTGAAAGGAGGCAAAACAGAAGAGGTGCGGTGGGCAAGAGCCAGCTGGCAGCCGGACTCTCCCACAATTACTGAGAAAACTGCTATCCTGAAGTGTCCATGGGTACAAAGTCAATTTGGCTCCTGGCTTCCGACCAGAGTGAACAGGATGGAACTGGACGATGAGATGTCAGGCAGGGCCATGTGAGAAAGGGACATCTTCTCTGTGTGTGTGGCTGGGAGTGGGGGCATGAGACCACTGGTGGGTGGGTCCTCGTGGTCCTGGTGTGGCCACTACTGCCTGGGCAGGGGGACTGAGGGGATGGAGACAGCTCCAGCCTGCAACAGTAGAGAGAGTCTCCTGGTGCCAGGCACTGGGATTCCTGCCAGCGACAGCCTGACCCATCTTGGTATTCCTGCTTCCTACGGGAGCCTGGTAAATAATGAGGCAACAGCGAGGGCTGGGGGAGTGGAGGTAGCTTTGCATCTCAGGAAAGGCTACTGGGGGCTCTTCTTTTAAATACCTGCTCAGAATCGTCCACTCCAGGTCATAGAAAGCACAGCATGGTATGCTGGTGACAGCAGGGTGACCAGGGCTCCTGCAAGCCTCCTTGTCCCATCACCTGGGGCCTGTGAGCTGAGTGGCCTCATCTGGAGGACTGGGGTAGCTGTGCCCATGTCACACACTTGTCACAGGAAGAGGCAGGGTGGCAAAGGCCTCGTGTATGACAGGAGCTCAGACACCCTCATGTTCATGGTAATCATTACCAACATCAGCTTACAGCTGAGATTTCTGGATCCCAACTAAATTGCAATTACCTTGAGATAAATAACACTTGGAATACTCTTGCTGTCGGCCTGGTAAATTAGAGAGACTCAGCCTGGGTCACACTCTTGGCCCAGTTACCAACTCACTGTCCACTTAGACAAATGGAACAGGAGCCCAGCTGGGCCTTCAGGCCTTCTCCAGCACTGCCATCCTCAAAGTCAATTCTACAGAATAGTGATTCTCAGAACGTGTTCCCAGGCCGGGCCCATCAGTCTCACTGGGAACTTAACAAGAAATGCAACTCTTCAGGTCTCCTAGCAGACCTACCGCAGAGAGAGTCAGGGAGTGGACCAGATGCTAAAGACGAGATCCAACGACACGAACTTCCAGGTCAATTAACTTAGATCTTCTCTTGGGAGACAACTGAGAAGGGGACACAGTAGTAGGAAGGCTCTAGGTTCTTAGGTGGGGCACTGAATGGAGGCAGATAAATCACCATACAGAGACCAGGGCTACAGAAGACAAACTTGAAAGGGAAGTCAGGCTTAGCATTTTCTGTCTGAGAAGTGCTCTACTTGGTGCTTTCATTCATTCTCTTCTAGGAACGTTCAGAACAACTCCATGGTACAAACTCCATCCATTTCCCACCCAAGGAAGTTGGGGCTTAGAAAGAACCATGCCCAAAGCCATGAACCAGATCTTGGTAGAGCTGAAATCTCTCTCCAAATGTCCTTGAATGCAAATGGCCTTCCTCTCAGTCAATCAAATGTCCAACATCAGTCTCCCTAGAGAGCCACATGGAGCCCCCTCAGCAACTGTAGTGACTCCTGCTGATTCTTCTGCCACTGGATTCTGGCCATGCTTTCTCTAATAGCACCAGCTCCTAGAACCTGACCCTAGGATGGATCATGGCTGCACTCCCTTCTGAGGCTTCCAGCACTCAAGGGAGAAACCATTTTATTTAGTAAACTGAGATTCCTCCTGGTGGGACAAAGTCTCTCAAATACCCAAGGGAAAAGGAGCAACCTTGGCACAAGAGAAAAAGAAAAGTCCTCACTTGCAAGAATCAATGGCTCCTTGCTTAAAATCTGAAATTGTTCACCATCAGCAAAAACCAGGGCCATAAACAAGCTTCTCAGGAGGGCAAAGGGACACATTGATTTTCAATGATTTATCAAAATTCTAAATTGAACAAGGACCATGATAAGCAACAATCTAATCTGAGCTATTCCATGATAAAAATTCAGAATGATCCAGAAAAAAAGAGCAAATTGCTTTGCCTGGATACCAAACAGATTCCAAAGGGAAATGAGTGTGGAAGGAGCATTGCCACCCCAGGTTTGTGGAACAACACAAGAATACATGAACCCAGGGAACAGAGAGCACAAACGTTCATGTTGGCAAATATGTCCCAAAGCATGGAGCAGTGTAGGTACCCTTCATGTGCCATGCACTCAAACACATGCATGAAAGCATGTAGACTCCGTGGCCACACATGTCTTCTTCACTCCCTTAGCATGACTGACAGACAGGTGGTGCTGGTTAAACATGTGTCGAGTGATGGAAGGGAAAGTTGAATGGATGAACATTAGAATCCAGGAAGGCTGAGGCCTTGATCACCATGTCCTGGGCTGGGCTGGCCATGTCCTGTGTCCCTCCATCTCTCCCCTCCCCCTCCTCCATCCTGTAGTTTCTCTAGAGATTGGCATTCTTTGGACAACACCAATGGGTACCTTGTTATCAGAGTAGGAGTCATTTTCTAAAATTCAAGAATAAATCAAACACTAGCAAAACAGCAGTCCTGGCAAGGAGCAGCACTGGCTTAAGTAGATGGCTCTTAGACTCCAGAGGGCACACGATGCACCTGGAGGCCACATTAAAACACAGATTGCTAGCATCTCCATCCCCAGCTCCTGGTTCCTTAGACCTGGAGGCGAACCCAGGAAGTTCTGTTTCTAACAAGTTCCCAGACGCTGCTGGTGCTGCTGGAACAGCAGCTCATTCCTTGGGAAGAACGGTGTTGAAATACGCTCTACAAGGCATTGCACTAATCCCTTCATGCCACCTCTCATCTTTGCAAGGATTCTGGAAGACTTGGTAGTTCTTATTTCTTCAGGAGTTAGCGAACTTGCCCAAGATGTCACATCAAACAAGGATCAACCTCAGTTCTTACTAACTCAAGTCCCAGTCTCTTGACTATGCTATGTTGCTTTAACCCAGCATTCACCTTCATTGAGACAAAGTTCAAGTGAGATTCATGATTCATGAAACTACAGGGACCCCTTCTTCTTCTTCTTCTTCTTTTTTTTACAGGCAGAGTGGACAGTGAGAGAGACAGAGAGAAAGGTCTTCCTTTTTGCCGTTGGTTCACCCTCCAGTGGCTGCCGAGGCCGATGCGCTGTGGCCAGCACACTGCGCTGATCTGAAGGCAGGAGCCAGGTACTTATCCTGATCTCCCATGGGGTGCAGGGCCAAAGCACTTGGGCCATCCTCCACTGCACTCCCGGGCCATAGCAGAGAGCTGCCCTGGAAGAAGGGCAACCGGGACAGAATCTGGCACCCCGACTGGGACTAGGACCTGGGGTGCCAGCATTGCTAGGCAGAGGATTAGACTATTGAGGCACGGCGCCGGCCATGGGACCCCTTCTTTATATTTCTCTGGCTCCATAGAGGGTTGTTGGCATCTGGGAACTCTGATGAATCTGGAACAAGAGAGAAGCAGCAAAACTGAATGTGCTCACCACTGAGCTTGAAGATTTGCCCATAACGGGTGGTGAGAATATCCCTGGGGCTTCTGTTGAAGAGACACATTGTGGACCCGGAGCTGTGGGGAACCGCAGGCTGGCCACCTGTGGGAACTCCTCACTTTGCTGTTTGCATGTCCTGTTGTAACAACTTGTGCAAAACAAGTTAAGGAAGTGCTAACCACAGGATGTCCTGAAGACACACAAACAACCCCGATGGAGCAAGATGAACTTTCGACCTGAGGCACTATGTGCCCTTCAACTTGATTGGACTGTGCCTGCATGGACTGCATGTGAACAGACTTGCCATTGGCTGGGAGCGTCCTGCTAGGGGAACCTTGGGTATATAATGGGGATAGTACTGTGCAAAAGGGCTTGGCTTCTTTTCTTTCGCCTTGCATCTGGATGAATCAAGTTCCATGAGAACCGAGCAAGCAACGATCGTGTCTTTACTACGCTGGACTCTCGCTGGCGAGTGTCCAGTAAGTGGTGCCGTGACTCGGATCGGGAGCGGTCGCTGGAAGAAGGTAAGAGAACTAAAAGCGTGCATACACGGGAATCTAGGCGGGTAGAATAAAGCCTAGGACTAGACCGCGGTACCATCGGTGAAGATGGAAGAAAGAAAATATATAGCCGCCAAAGCGGACAATAAGAGACCCCTAATAGGCGGGGACTAGAACACTGGTAACAGGGCAGGAGTTGTGAATGAACACCGGTAACAGGGCGGGAGTTGTGAATGAACGCCGGATTCAAGGCGGAAGTTGTCTTTAGCAGTAATGGGTAACACTCCGTCCACGACGGAACTGCGTCTGCTGCTGAGCCGCTCATTAAAAACGGTGGGGATGCCTGTCAAGGATCAGGCACTGCAAGCGGACTCGGAACAGATAGTGCACCTCCTGGATGAGGGGTCTGAAATTCTAGAAGAGGTCCAAACGGAGTCCATAAGCGGATGCCATTGTGAGGAGAACGAGGAGGCTTCTAGTGAGGAAGGAGATGTGAGGGCGGGGTTTACCGAGCCCCTTCCATCCGCACCGCCATATCCGGGCTTGGGACCCCTGTGCTATCAAGATAAGCCCGGTTGCCAGTGCAGATTTGCTAACTTATCAATAGAAAATGCATCAGCCTGGCGACCTCTCACATTGAGTAAACCTATCACTTGTGAGCACGATTCCTTACTTGAGGATGGGCCTATAGACAGAGGCCCTGCTATAATGAGAGACAGGACAGCCACGGGGGGAACACGTGGTGCCCCCCTGAATTGGGAAGAATATCATCAGGTAGGACAAGTCTTTCCTGTCATTTTGGATGGTCAGGGTAACCAAGGATGGACCCCTGTGGATCATAAGCTCTTAAAGGAGCTGCAGCAGGCTGTACAATTGTACAGGCCGCATGCAAATTTCACAAAAGCAGTTCTGGACAATATAGGGACTCAGGGGTTGGTCCCAGAGGACTGGAAAAATATAGCTAAGGCCGTGCTCGGTGGAGACTTTCTGCTCTGGCTGGCGGCCTATAGAGAACTGGCCAGAAAGCAAGCAGCGGAGAATGCTAGAAACGGCCGAGCTCCCTGGAATGAGGACATGCTCAATGGGGAAGGAGCATTCAATGATGAACACCAACAGGCAAGGTGCCCTAATGAAGTTTTGATGCAGGTTAGAGAATCGGCCTGAAGGGCGTGGAAAATAATTCCAAAAAAGGGGGAGATTAAGCACAGTCTGACTAAAATTATGCAGGGCCCTACAGAACCTTATGCTGATTTTGTAAACAGATTAATGGAGGCCACAGGAAATATCTTTGAAACAGTAGATGAAGCCATGCCTCTGGTCAGAAGACTTGCTTATGAGCAAGCAAATGAAACATGCCATGAGGCCCTAAGGCCCTGGCAACATAAGGACATTCCCACATTTTTAAAAATTTGTAGAGATGTTTTGGATGATGTTGCCTCTGGCACGCATGCAGCAGTGGCTATGGCTAGGATGATGCGTAACAATGGGAATGGGCGCAGATGCTTTAAATACGGGAAGGAGGGCCACTTGAAAAGGGAATGTACAGCTCAAAAGCCCCCAGGGCGTCAACCGGGTCTTTGCCCCCGATGTGGTAAGGGCAACCATTGGGCAAATGAATGTTACTCAAAAATGGACAAAGCAGGTAATCCAATAGTACCAAACTTTAACCTAAGGCAAAAAGGATCAGGGTCAGCACCTGCAAAAATGGAATGGGGGCCCCCTCACCCAGGGGCCCAAAAACTCAATGGGTGCGGGGGCAACCATTAGGGCAGCCCCAAAGGGAACAACAGGCATTCGCTGTGCAGAGCTGCGAGCCACCGACTATGCAGTATTAACACCACAGATGGGAGTGCAAGCAGTAGATGTGTGTTTGCCGGACTCCCTAGATGATTTGGAAGGTATAGGAATTACCATAGGAAAAGCTACTAATTCTTTAATGGGTCTTTTAGTAGTGACAGGAATTATTCCATTGCCCTGTAAGAAGCTCAGGGTAATGCTGCACTCCACCAAAGGGATTGTGAGCTGTTGCCATCCCAACCAGTCACTCAAATGATAATCATGACACCTGCTACCAACAATAGAGACAGTCAGGGAAAAAATTTTGTAGCCCTGTCCATGTCACTTGGAGACCGTCCTACATGGACCCTCACCATCAAAGGAAAAACAATCTGTGGGTTGCTGGATACAGGCGCAGATGTCAGTATCATCTCTGAGAATGAGTGGCCAAAGTCATGGCCCCTACAAGAGGGAGACAACACCTTAGTGGGTTTGGGCACTGCTCTCGCTCCGTCTAGGAGTGCTCAGGTGTTTGACTGGCAAGACCAGGAGGGTAGCAAAGGCAATATCCAGCCATACGTATGCGCTGTTCCCATTATGCTATGGGGAAGGGATGTATTAGAACAACTGCGCATATGACTAACAAATGAGCTCACACCTGCCTATTCCCCAGGATGGAAAATGATGAACCAGATGGGGTATTCTGGGGGAGGACTCAGGGTAGAAGAGCAGGGCATAAGGGAACCTATTAGGCCTGAAGCAAATAAGGGAAGGCAGGGATTGGGTTTTTCATAGGGGTCACTGAAAAGCAGCTGATGCCACTGACATGGCTCGACAACAAGCCTGTGTGGATACCTCAGTGGCCCCTTACGGAAGAAAAACTGGCATTCCGTATAACCCCCAAGGACAGGCTATTGTGGAACGTACTCATTTGTATTTGAAAAATTTAATAATTAAACAAAAAGGGGGAATAGGGGAATATGTGGTATCTAACAAGGATGCTTTAGCCCTTGCTTTATATACCATTGATTTTTTAAATAAAAAGAAAAATGGGAAAACTCCAGCCGAATTACATTCTCAAGCTGTCGAAAAGGAATCAGTGCAATGGATTATGTGGAAGGATTTACAGGATAACAAATGGAAAGGCCCGTTCCCTTTATTGAGAAGGGCACGGGGAGCTGTCTGTTTCTTTCCACAGGGAGCCACGCAACCCATTTGGACACCAGAAAGGAGGATCTGGCTTCTCGCAAAAGGCGACGACGAGCAGGAGCCCACAAAGGAGCCCACAGAACCATTGGGGGACAATTCCTTGGATCATCCCGAAACAGAGGACTACCAACGGGAGGAAGCAGTGAATGAGGCCCAAGGCCAATTTATAACAGAGAGCGAGTGAAAATTACGAAGAGACTTCTGCTTGTGCCTTTGATAGTCTTGTTTTTAGCTTGTATTGGTGGTATTTTTGGAGTGATAATCTATTATGCATTGCTGATATTTGCGACTATTAATAATAGAACCAATAATGCTGTTTTGAGTATTTTGCTTTGTGATATTTAGCAATATTGTTAGGGGCCAGGATTATGGAGTGTATTGGGGCCTGCTTAGAGCCCTACCCGAGCCCAGATAGAAGTTTGGTCCCCCTTTTCTGTAATAGGAAGATGGATCTCTGGTACATGGTCAACCGTTAAAGAATGGGCAGCCATAGGAGGATTGTTTGTGCTGTTACTTTTAGGGTTCATTGTGATTAGCAGGGCTATTGCAGCCATTGTTCAGCGCCAGCAACACACCAACTTGGTTGTATGTCAGGCCATGCTCGCAGTGTAGCACTCCAACCCTCATAAGGAAGTATGGCTCAGCATGATGGAGCAGTAGTCAATGACAGGTAATCACTGGAGAGCGCACCTAGCAACCTAAGAGAGCATGGGGCATGCTCCCCAATGTCTCAATTACGGGTAAGCAGGTGACGCGTCTCCGGGAGCCTAAGACAGGCACGACTCCACGCCATACTACTAATAAAGAAAAAAGGGGGAGCTGTGGGGAACCGCAGGCTGGCCACCTGTGGGAACTTCCTCACTTTGCTGTTTGCATGGCCTGTTGTAACAACTTGTGCAAAACAAGTTAAGGAAGTGCTGGCTGCTGAGCAAAACAAGTCAAGGAAGTGCTAACCACAGGATGTCCTGAAGACACACAAACAACCCCGATGGAGCAAGATGAACTTTCGACCTGAGGCACTATGTGCCCTTCAACTTGATTGGACTGTGCCTGCATGGACTGCATGTGAACAGACTTGCCATTGGCTGGGAGCGTCCTGCTAGGGGAACCTTGGGTATATAATGGGGATAGTACTGTGCAAAAGGGCTTGGCTTCTTTTCTTTCGCCTTGCATCTGGATGAATCAAGTTCCATGAGAACCGAGCAAGCAACGATCGTGTCTTTACTACACTGGACTCTCGCTGGTGAGTGTCCAGCATGGAGCCAGAGCTGGAGCCGGAGGCAGAGCCCCATTTGCAGCTAAGTTTTCCCTCCTGGCCTCTGATCACCATCAGCCTGGAGAGACAGAGCCAGCACAATGGCACTGGCAGGACCTACTAAAGAGGTCATGCTCTGACCAGAAAGTTCCAGAAGGACTCCAATCCCTCACAGCAGAACAAACCTGGGGACTCTCTGCCAGGATTTACAGCTTTGAGAGGTCAGAGCATCACGTTAAGTTCACCACCTGAGGGGCCTGGCAGGGGTACTGGGTCAAGGCCCTGTTCCACTCAGCTGGAGGCCCCACTGGACAGTCCCCGGATGCTGAGGTCTCCACACTCAGTGCAAAGTGCTCATCACCACCAGGTAATGAACCGAGGTCTGGCACATGGGCAGCACAGAGCAGGTCCTCATCCACGGGGCAAGTCTTCAGATGTCAGACCTCAGATTCCACTGCTGAGAATTTCCTGTGCAGGACAACCACTGTGCTTCCCGTCTCCGACCTGCAGATAGCACACCCTCTGCAGGATTTACTGCTATTACTCCTTCTACCCCTCACTCACAGCCCCCATTCAGTCTCTCCCCCTCTTACACACACACACACACACACACACACACACACACCATGCCCTTTCTGATTTTTTTTTATTTATTTGGCAGGTAGAGTTATAGACAGTGAGAGAAAGAGACAGAGAGAAAGGTCTTCCTTCCATTGGTTCACTCCCTAAATGGCCGCTACAGCCGGCACTACGCCGATCCAAAGCCAGGAGCCAGGTGCTTCCTCCTGGTTTCCCATGAGGGTGCAGGGGCCCAAGCACCTAGGCCATCCTCCTCTGCCCTCCCGGGCCACAGCAGAGAGCTGGACTGGAAGAGGAGCAACCGGGACTAGAACCCGGAGCCCATACAGGATGCCGGTGCTGCAGGCAGAGGATTAACCAAGTGAGCCAGGGCGCCCCATCCCCCCCCACCCCTGCCTCGGTTTTAAATGTAGGGCCCTGCAGCACGTTTTTGGCCTAGCAGTTAGGATGCTTACAACCCACACTGGAGCTCCTAAGTTCAATACCTGGCCCTGGTTCCTAATTCTAGCTTCCTGTTATTGCAGACCCTGGAGCACTGGCAGTGATGGCGCAAGAAGATGGACTCCTGGCACTCATGTGGGAGGCTTCAATTGAGGCCCTGGGCTGTGGCTTTAGTCAGGGGCCATTGCCTGCAACATGAGAGTGAACCCATAGATGGGAGTTCTCTCTGTCTCTGTTTCCATCTCTCTTTCTTTCTCTCTCTGAGAAATAAATAAAAAGCATTTAAAATGTAGGTCTCAGAGAAAATTTAATGGCTCACATGCTGGAAAATAAAAACTATCATCTCTTTATTAGAGCTACCCATCAAAGTGGAAGTCACTCCCTTGGACCCATGCACATCTTACGCTTATTGATGACGACGATGATGATACAATGATGATGAGGATGACAGTAATAATGATACAGTACAGATGATAGTAATACTGATAAAGAGCCAGCGCTGCAGCTCACTAGGCTAATCCTCTGCCTTGCGGCGCCAGCACACTGGGTTCTAGTCCTGGTCGGGGCGCTGGATTCTGTCCCGGTTGCCCCTCTTCCAGGCCAGCTCTCTGCTGTGGCCCGGGAGGGCAGTGGAGGATGGCCCAAGTGCTTGGGCCCTGCACCCACATGGGAGACCAGGAGAAGCACCTGGCTCCTGGCTTCGGATCAGAGCGATGCGCCGGCCGCAGCGCAACGGCTGCGGCGGCCATTGGAGGGTGAACAAACGGCAAAAGGAAGAGCTTTCTCTCTGTCTCTCTCTCTCACTGTCCACTCTGCCTGTCAAAAATTAAAAAAAAAATACTGATAAAGTAGATGGATGGTGCAGAGTTAGATAATCTTGGTTTAATGCTTTTGAGTTTTGCACACCTTACTTGCAACATGGTATTATGACAAAATGCCCTCCACACTGAAGATAAAGGACACAAGCACTGGACCAGCCATAATAATTTCTTCATAAATATGATTTCCCTTTTTCCCTTTCTCCATTTTTGTTCCTGAACAAACAACACGGTACCAACAAAATGGAAATAAAAGTAAGCTACGCAAAAATTGCCAACCATCTGTTTGATTTTAATATAACCAAATAACAAAAACAATCCCATTCAAGATGCAAAAACTTAAGTCATAAAACCCAAAGCCGTAATATTCAGTGGAACGAACAGGATGGAATCAGCTCCCATTTACAGTAGCTTGAAGGTGGAGCATGTCAGAGCTGAGGACAAAGCAAATTACGGGGCAGACGAAATCTGAAAAATAAAATCAGACTTCAGGAAAGTCAACATCCTCCCACTCTCTAATGAGGAGTTGGAAAATAATCAAAGTTAACATGATGGCATGGATATTGTTTTGATTCCTGAGCTTACCTGACCAAATTGTGGAAACTGCAGAAAAAAGGAATTGAAGAATTCGTGACAAGATGTGCTTGGCAATGTCCAAAACCCAAAGCAAAGTAAATTTGGTAAAGGAGGTGCAGAGAGGGTGTTGCTTGACCGTTGGACTGCATTATCCCAAACCAGTCTCCAAACTGAATGAAACGCTGGGAGTCAGCAGGGAGCCAGCTTTGTCAACTGTGAGGCAGCTGGCTCCAGGGTCCCTGGCTATGCCCCCGGGGGACCAGAGCAGAAGACCCTACCAGCCTGCCCCTGTGCACCCCTCCTCGCTGCTGTTGCAACTGGATGCAGTGGTCCTGCTCACTCACATTAAGGAACATGCATGTGACTGCATTTCCATCTTACTCGTGGGATACTTACTTTGATTTCTGAAGATTTAAGAGGCTTTGAAGACCCATGAGCTTTGTCCCTGTACCCACCCCTACCCTAGGCCAGCCTTGGGGATGGACAAATAAGCAAGAGGCAGGTCCCAGCCATTGGAAGCCCTGAGTCCACAGGGCTGTGACAGCACAGGGCACTGAGGAGTAGGGGATGCCAGGTGAGGCTGTGTTCTCTGAGATGCACAGTGGGGTAAGGGAAGGCTGGGGGAAGAGGATGCTTCTACTGTGCCTTATGGGGTCATCAGGAACCAGCCTGGCCCAGTGCTTCGTGCTGTGAACTCTGCAGTGCACAAGGGGTGGGGAAAGGAAGGTGTCGCCCAGGCTTCATTCTAAGGGCACCTCTCCTCCATGTGTCACGCCAGGGTGCCAGGGTGGGAAAAGTCTTGAGCTGAACCCCTGGGTCGAGTGTGCTCATCAGCCAGTCCCCTGCCCTCAGGGGACTTCAGTTTCCTTGTTAATGAACAGGTACACTCAAGCATGAGTGAGCTCATACCTTAGAGAAAGTTAAACCCCCACCGGATCCATGCCAAGCCCCACCAGCAGGATTTAAATTAACCTCCTGCTCAAGAAACCCTGATGTAAGGTCCCCATGGAGGGAAGCAAGACTGGGGGTAAAGGCAAATCAGCCTCCATCTGTTCCTAGGGTTAAGTCAACTCCTCACACAAGGTCTCAGTCAGAATTAGGAGAGAAGTGCACGTCCACTTTTTCATGTTAGCTGAGCTTAGCACTAGTGAATGCATTGAAAAAATTAGAAGCCTAATAAATGGACTAAAGACCAAATCATTCACAAAGTAACTAACTGCAGAAATCCATAGTTGGTGAAGTGGTTTGTATATGTATCACTTCTGATTGCTGAGCAGCAAGGACTCCCTAACCATGAGATTATTTAACTTCCCCAGACCCAGCACAAGGGCTGTCTCACAGTTTATCATGGCCATGTTTAGGTGGACCTAGGTAACAAAAAGATTGAAAAGAAAATGATTTCTGTTCCACTACAGTTCCCAGAATAATGAAGGAAAAATTCATGCAGATATAAATACATATGTACTAATGTAAAAGGAGACAGAAAAACAATCACAGTAAAGGATATGAGGGAAGTAGAAAAAATACTAATTCATAAAAGGATTTCCCACGCTTAAGAAAAATCACAAAACTTGGATAGGGAAAAAAATGAAACCTGAATATTCTTTTTATCCCTAGAATAAGAATGTAATTCATCCAAATACTGATTTTGGCAATACTCAGTACTATTTTGTCAAGAGCTTTAAATGTTTACATCCTTTTTAACACCATAATTCTACTTTTGAGAATCAGACCTGCAGAAATAAATGTAGTAACTGGAAGAGCATTAGGCTCAACGATGTTCATTGCAATGTTATTTATTTGTGAAAGGCTGGAAATGATCCAAAATGGCAGTCAAGGTGGGAATGCTTAAATACATTGTTTTACAGCTATTTGATGAACTACAATTAGCCACTAAATGATTTTTACTAAGTTTTGCAATCGTGTTAGAAAACCACAGGATAAAAATATTTTATAGCATCATTATTACATTAAAATTTGTAGAAATTTTTAAAAGTCTAGACAAATTCATAAAAGAATTCCTGGAGCTATATTTAGAGGGTAAAATAAAAAGATGCTTAAAAATTGGTTTTCTTCTGCCTATTTTTATTTTTCCAAATACATTAAACTTATCCTGGGGCCAGTGTTGTGGTGTAGTGGGTAAAGCCTCCGCCTGTAGTGCCAGTATCCCATACGTGTGCTGGCTTGTGTCCCGGCAGCTCCACTTTTAATCCAGCTCCATGCTAATGACCTAGGAAAGGCAGCGGAAGAAGGCTGAGGGCTTGGGCCCCTGCCACCCACTTGGGAGACCCAGATGAAACTCCTGGCTCCTGGCTTAGACCTGGCTCAGCCCTGGCCTGTATTTTTCTGGGCCAGAGGATACAAGATCTCTCTGTCTCTCTCTCTCTCTCACTGTAACCCTTTCAAATAAAATAAATACATTTTTAAAAACATTCTCAATGGTAACACTGATGTATTTTAATGAATGGATAGTGGATATCCTAATTCCCCTCTCCACACTGGTTATTATTTTAAGCTGAGATGGTGGGATAAGGGGAGGTCAAGTGGACTTGGACATGGGCTGGACAACACAGTGAAAGCCTGGGAGAAGGGCTGGGAGCATGTTCTTGGCCAAGGGCACCTGGAACTCAGAAGGCAGAAGCCCAGGCCACACAAGAGGGAGCTGGCAGGACAGTGACTCTTCCCAACACTGTGGACACCACTGCCCTCCTTCTCCGATGTTGAGTGGAAATGAAAGCGGGTTTCGTTTGTGTGGCATTGGACTGTCTTTTCCGCCTCTCTGATTCCCATTATCTTTCTGTGTATGTTATTTCCCACTTGCCAGTTTTCTTTCACATTCTCACCCTTTTACCTTCAAAATAGGAAGGGAGCTGAGGCGTATGGACTCTACATCATGTGTGCATGGCAGGGCTGCCCTAGGAGGCTGCCTCCAGCCTTACTCAGTGAACAAACCCATGCTCTGTGCGTTAAATCAGAGCCATCTTCCGGAACTCAACACAGACACACTGAAAAAGATTGATCCTGAGACTTCATCCTTTGGATTCAATAAGGAAGACACCACCAAATTAAAATGCATGGGACAGAGGTAAGTGTTTGGCACAGGGTGAAGATGCTGACTGGGATTTCTGCAGCTCACCCTGGATGCCTGTGTTCAAGTCCCAGCTCTGCTCCCAATTCCAGCTTCGTCCTAATGTGTACCCTGGGAGGCAGCAGGTGATGGCTTAGGCAGCTGGGTCCCAGTCACCCACCTATAAAATCCTCTGTTGAGTTCCCGGCTTCCAGCTCAGCCTGGCCCAGCCTTTGCCAATGTGGATCTTTGTGTGTGTGTGTGTTTTGGTTTTTAAAGATTTATTTATTTGAAAGGCAGAATTACAGAGAGAGAGATGGAGAGAGGGAGGGAGGGAGGGAGGGAGGGAGGGAGGGAGAGAGAGAAGAGAACCTTCCATCTACTGGTTCATTCCCCAGATGGTTAGACCAGACAGAAATCAGGAGCCTGGGACTCCATCCAGGTCTGCCACATGGGTGGGTGGGGCCCAAGTGCTTGGGCTAGCCTCCACTTCTTTTCCAGGCTGCATTAGAAGTGGAGCAGCCAGGACTGGAACTGTCACCCATGAGGGACACTGGCATTGCAGGTGGCAGTCTAACCCACTACACCACAGGTTAGCACCCAATGTGGACAGTTAGGGAGTGAACCAGAGGATGGGAGCTCTGTCAGTGTGTTCCATTTGTCTCTTTGCATCTCAAATAAAATAAATAAATAAAAATTTTAAACAAAAATAAAAATAAAAGTCATGGTATATAGCTAATACGGTGCTTAACAGGAACCTTATAGCTTCACAAATATTAAGAAAACAAATATAAAATTAATAATCTAAGTGTTAACATTAAGAAACTAGAAGAGGTAAGAGAAAATTATAATCTAAGTAGAGGTAATATAGTTTACAAAAAAGATGAAATTAATAAAATATAAAAAGAAGAAACATTAATGAAATCAAATGTTTACATTTGCTTAGTAGAAATACCATGTTCATGAATTGGGAGACTCAGAAGTAAATATCAATTTCCTCTAAATGATCCACACATCAAATATATCAGCTATCTAAATCTCAACAGACTTTTTTGAAGAAATGAACAAGGTAATTTTAAGTTTAAGTAGAAAGGCAAAGTTTCTGTAGTTTCTCAGACAATATTACAAAAGAGGAACAAAGCAGGATTTAACACTACCTGATCTGAGGAATTATTATAAAACTACAGTGACCATTTTTGTATAAGAATAGACAAACAGATCAATGGAATAGAATGGAGAATCCAGTATCTCATCTATTTTCTGAGTAAACACAAGTCTTTTTAACAAATGATGCTAGGTCATTTGTTAGTAGGGCAACATTAATTTGAGATGCATGTAATGATGACAAAAACCCCTCCCTTCCTCACTTTATGATCATTGCCACAAGTCTCTCATTATATGGCAGTAATATCCCTGTTTTCAAGAAAAATAGTATATATGCATATGCATATAATAACTACATGTAAAGCAAATATGGAAAAATGTTTAAAAATGTAAAATATCAAAATAAATTTTAAAAATGTTTCCAGGAGCACAAAGAAAAAAGAAATGTCACACTATATCCCATAACTATGTTTGAGTATTGCTAATAAAATATTTTAATAAAGACAAATAAAAATTCAAACAAAAATGTAGATCCTACATAAAAACCTCTAGAAGAAAACTAGCAAGTCTGAGTGAGTGAAAACTTTTAAAAATTTTTATTTATTTACTTTGTTTGAAAGGCAGAGAGAGAAAGAAAACTATATGCTGGTCCATTCCTCAGATGCTCACAACAGCAAGGGTTGGGCCAGGCTGAAGTTAGGAGCCAGGAACTCAGTCCAGGTCTCCCATATGGGTGGCAGGAACCCAAATACTTGAGCCATCATTTGTTGTCTGCCAGGAGGCTATAGCAGGACGCTGGATTGAAAAACAGAGCTGGGACTCAAATCCAGGGAGCAGTTTAACCACTGGGCCAAATGCCTGCTCTAGACAAAACGTTTTTAGATGGGACTCCAAAAGCATTAACCATAAAAGCAAAGGGAAAAAAGTGATTTTTGCATTTTATCAAAATTAAAAATTTCAACTCATCAAAAGACACCATTAAGACAATTAATGGGCAAGTTACAAAATGGGAATGATATTTGTAATAGTTACATTTCGTCAAGGACCTGTACCCAGATTCTATAAAAAGCTCATAACAGTCAGCAATGAAAAGATGAAGAGTTCAATAAAAATTAACGGGAGACTTGAGCACACACTGGAGGAAAGAGGATCCATGGGTGGCCGATGAGCAAATGAGAGCGTATGCGACAGCCCAGTCACCAAGTTAGAACACTAACATATGTCCTCACACCCACTAACACTACTGCAATCCAGCCAGCCAAGAGAGACTGGTAACACCAACGCAGCTGGTTGGAACGTCCAGCAGCTGGAATCCACAGCTATGCAAGGAGTGGGGTGTTATCAGTGGGGGTAAGATAGCAGGAGCCATTGGAGGTGGTGAGACTTTCACACAGCAGTAAACACACATCTACCCAGAAATTACACCCTTTTTATTTAGCAAAGAAAAATGAAAACATATGTCCACACAATACTTGACTACAAATGTCTATGTGGTCTTATTTATAATAGCCTTAAATTAGTTAGCAACTGAAACTGAAATCAACCGGAGAATGGATAAACAGACCGGGCTTTATTCCAACAATGGAATACTATTCAAAGATAAACAGAAAGAAAGCAACACACAGCACAGAACTGATATTCACAATGTTGGGCCAACCTCAGACACTTTTTTGGGGTGAAAGAAGCCAAACACCAACACATCCAAGAGGACTTTGAAAAGTTCTTAGAAAAACAGGATCCTGAGATAAATTTATTTTGGTGCAAAGACTTGTGAAACCTACCCATAGCTTTTCCCTAGCATGCCGCCTTGTCCATGAACTTTCGGAAGTAGCCTTATATATTTCTGTAGGGTTCCATTTATATTAACTACAAAAACACGGACAAGCTGCTAAAAATCACCAAAAGGTTGCCTCTGGGGCTGAAGAGAAGGTTTTGCAAGGTGACAAGAGAAAATGTAAAGATTTGTTTTCTTTTATGTGAAAGGCAGTGTTACAGAGGGACAGGAAGAGATGGAGAATGAGTTCTTCCTTCTGCTGATTCACTCCTGAAACAGCCTCAACAGCCAGGGCTGGGCCAGGCCAATTCCAGGAACCCCGATATCCATCTGGTCTTCCATGTGGCTGGCCCAGGTCCAAGCACTTGGGCCATCTTCCTTGGCTCTCCCAGGCACATCAGCAGGGAGCTGGATTGGAAGTGGAGCAGCCAGGACTGGAACCCACACTCCTATATGGGATGCTGGTATCATAGGTGGCAGCTTAACCCATTGTGTCACAACACCGGCCCCAAGAGAAAATTTCTTAAGTGATGAAAATGTACTGCAGTTTTCAATGAAGATTACACAATTATACAACCATCTAAACTCATGAGATAGATGTGTATTATATTATTGTATATAAAGCGTACCTCATAAAAAGACTAAGCACTATTTGTCTTTTGTGTTTTCATCTTGGCCTAAGGCATAGGAGATGCTAAGACAGTCTCTGTCATCTGATGATTTCAGACCCAGGCTGCATCTACACTGTGTGCTTCCAGTTCTGTTTATTGGAAACTTCACAATGAACCTGGGCAGGCCTGTGGCAAGTCTCACAGACGGTTCTAGCAGGTGAATTCACTTGCTCAAAGCTGCAGATTAAATTAGGTTGAAAGTGGAATTTAAACTCACTTTCCCTAAGTCCTAGGCAAAAGCTATTCAAACCACATTTCTTGAATGGATTCATGAATAAATGAATAAGTAAAGAGAAAAGATCACCCGACTTACAAAATGACTACAGTGCCTTTAAGCAAGTACAAAAGAAGGAGCAATCATTGAATGAGTGGCTGAGAAGGAAGGAACTTTACAGACTCAGTGTGCACTGACATGGAAGCAGAGAAAGCAGATTTGAGTCTGAAGCAGGCCTGCAAAGCCTCTGCTGCTACTGAGGGCAGTGTTGCTGCCTTCCACATCGCTGCTACAGGTTCCCTTCTGCATTCCTCCCACCATCGTGGTCAAACCTTCCTGATACTGGAATCAAGCATCCCCGAGATGTGCCATCCCTTAAAGCCTCACACACAGGGCCATCGTCTTCACCTTGTTCTTTCAGAAGGAGGGTGCTGGGGTGGGGTGAGAGGACTTCAAGTTCCCACCCCTGGCCCTTCTATGGAAGACGGCAATCCAGTGTCCCTGCCACTCCACAGTGAGTGTGTGCAGTGAGAGCTGCCCTTGCCATGGACCAGAAAGGAAGAGCAGGGAGTCAGTGCAGGGGCTGAGAGGTGATGCCCACATACTATCTGGTGCCGGGGCCAGCACTACATTGATGGGAGAAATAAATAAGATTTGTGGGCCTGTTTTCTCCCTGCGTTTGCACTTACACTTTATGACCTCAGTGCTGTTTACTGAGTGGAAAAAACCACCCTTGGTTAGCACTGCCGGGCTCCAAAGCGACTTCCCTCTGAAAAATACAATCTCCAGCCACAGGGTCCAAAACCAGCTACTTGTCTGTTTACTCAGAGAGCTCAATGAACTGTGAGGACTGACATTTAAACTATTAACACTATATTCTATCCGACAATGTTATAAAATATTAAGTCTGATTTATGGAAGGACTTAATCAATTGGTAGCTCAGGTCAGCCCTGGCATTGCACAGGAAATGGGTTAAGTTGGACGTGACTTGATAGAGTGGATTAAGTTAAAGAAAAAAAAAAAGATCCCACCAGCAACATTAAAGTTGACTTCACATGGCCAAGTTATTAGCATATAAATTTGAACCACTTGCCAGCTCAATTCTGCATCACAGAGTTTCTCTCCTTGATATTTTTAATAGTCTGAAAATCAAAAGATAAAATCACCTACTTAAAAAATCTTGGCTATGATGCAAGGAAGGAGGGGTAAGGCTTGGAGAGAAGGGAGCCAGAAGGTACTTTGGCATCAAAGTGGAAGGGGTATAGAAGCCCATGGAAGGAGTGGGAGGGGCACTGAGCAGCGGAGATGGCAATGTCAGCCTAGGGGAAGAGACAAGGTTGGCGGGCTGGATGACCATGCCATGACTTACTCATGGCTGTGTGACCTTGGGCACATCATCAAGCCTCGCAGCAGCTCGGGTCCCATCATGATGCTATGGGAATCATAATTAAGTAGTCTGTTTAGGATGCAAATCATCTGGCACTGTGCCTGGTGCATGGAGGCTGCTCGGCAGACTGCAGGAAGAGACTGGAGCAGGCCAAGAGGAAAGCTGGTGCCTGGGACAGGGAAGGGCCAAAGTGAGGCCTGGAAGGGACAGGGAAGGACACAGGCTGTATACTACAGGTTGAGCACCCGGACTCAAAATCCAAAACACCCCCAGATCTGAAGCATTTTGAGAACCGATAGGAGACCATGAGTGGAAAATTCCACATGGTAAAGCGTGTTTGAGGAACACAATTTAAAACATTGCACAAAATTATCCTCAGGCTGTGTGTGTAAGGTGTGTATATAATGACACATAAATGCATTTCTTATTTAGACTTGGGTCTCATCCCCAAGATATCTTATTATGCATATGCAAGTACTGTAACATCTGGGAAGATCTGAACTCCGAAACAATTCCATTCAATTGTGCAGAGTTAGACGGTGCATGACTACAGGTGCCTTTGGGCTCTTAGCTGATGCAGCACCTGGGGAGTGCACCTCTGCTCCACACCAAGGACCTCCATCCTTTTCTCTAAGGGGTTAGATCCTAACTATGTCAAGGTTTGCAGGCTGTATGGTCCCTGTCCCACTACTCAACTCTGATGAAATGGCAAGAAAGCAGCCATACATAATATGTAAATGAATGAGTGGGACTGTGTTCCAATAAAACTTTATCTACAAAATGAGCAGTGGGCCAGATTTAGACCATAGGACATAGTTTTACAGTCCTTGATCTTAATCTACACCTTCCTCAGCTCTAACAGGTGCGTGTGGCTGAGGGCAATGGAGGCAGTAACCTTGATCCCCCCCCCCCTTTCTCTCTCTCTCTCTCTCTCTCTCTGCTACATCTCTTGTGACCAGCAGAGTCTGATTGGGAGACAAGCCTGAAACAAAGTTTGCAGCTGTTTCCCTGTGGCTTCCGTGACAGAACCTCTGGAAGACAACCCGCTAACTGCTGGTGGGCACCGGGTCTCAGATTTGTCTGTCTCTGCTCATCAGACAGCAAACAGATGACTCATTCAGGAACAAGGTGGAATTCACAGACTCACTGGATGCCAGGCAGGTTTGTTGTCTAAAGTGCATGTTGCAGGCTCTTATTAAATAAAAATGTCCTCCTCTTGCTCTCTTCCGAGTGAGGTCCAGTGAGCCTCACCGTCCTTGTCTGCATGATCACTGGCAATGCAGGGTTGGGTCCCAGGGATGGGGCAACTGTGGTATAACCTTTTTCTACTTCTGATATTGTGTAAGAGTGATCACCTCCTCTTGCTGAGCAATATTCCACCTATATTGGTTTTAAGTCATTAAAAACTACAGCATTCCCAGGGAAAACAATGCTAGCAGCTCCCAGAGGTTACCCTGACGCCAAGCTCCATCACTTTAGTAGCAATTAGACATTTCCCCATGACCCAGCTCTCTCTGCAAACCGAGCCAAAGTCACCAAAGGGAAACTGGAAATTAGAGGTGTGATTGTCATCTGGGACTAGAGGGGTGTCCAGGAGTCCCTTGGTGACGCCGCTTCACCTTAGCCAGGCTGCCTGCCCTGCACAGAATAGGCTCTGTTGGAGACCCAGAGCTGAATGTTAGGACAGGGACCATTATTCCCCTACTTGCTGGATTCCTTGTGGTTTCTAGATTCAAGCCAGGTTCCTCACTCAGGGCATGGCCATCTCCAGTCTCATCTGCTGAGAGGCTGGGGTTTCTAAGGTTACTGTAGCCCTACACTAAGGGGAGAGATAGTCCCATGTAGGCAGATGGACAGGACAAATTTCAGACAAGCTCACCCCAACAGGTGTGAACGGAGGATTTGAGAGTGAAACTGAGCTCTTTCTCTATTAAAAGAAATGCAACGTGCTTCATTTTTTGACAATACTATAAACTCCCTTTTATGACACCAGTTATAAAATCCTTAACATTTGTCTAGTGCCAGCAGTCCATTTTTTTTACAGATTCAAATGCAAGAGAGAAAATTGTGATCCCAAAACCAGCTTGGGTTATAAAAACAGGGTATAATAAAAGTAACACATCCTATTTCCTGAAAAAAAAAATTAGACTCTGTATAATGAATGTATAGGCAGTGATGAAGAATCATGCATTTGTATCCATCATTGCTTCTTCTTTAAGTAGTTTAATTCATGAGCAAAATCCAAAATATCATCAGAGAGTGATAATTTCTCATGTTGGACCACGGGCATAGGAGGCTGAGGTGGCAATTTACTGAGATTTCCCAGATGCTTTTAGTGGGGTGTGCTGGCCTCCCTGAGCCACACCAGGGCAGGTGCACAGAGCTTGTAAGGAGGCCAGACACTGGCACTAGTGGACAGCCACACGCTAGCTGGCTGGGTCTGGGTGTATTTGGGAGAATTGGCAGGTGTGCAGAAAGGATTAATCACAACAATTGCTTGAGAACACCCATCCATTTGTTCAAGTAGAGATCCCTCCTTTTTGTTAAATCTCTCACTATTATAATGAAAAACGAAAATAAAACACCCGAGAAAGCTCATTTGGCACCGCAGTTTAAATACCACTTTGGATACCCACATCCTATATTGGTGTGCCCGGTTTCAGTCCTACCTCTGCTTCCAATTCCAACTTCCTGCTAATGGACTTCCTGATAATGGCAGGTGATGGCTCAAGTACTTGCATCCCTGCCACCCACTTGAGAGACCAGCATTGAGTTCCTGGCTCCTGGCTTTGGCTTTTCCAAGACTTGGCTATTGCACTATGATGGGCATTTGGAAAGTGAACAGGTGGATTGGAGGTTTTCCTCCATCTCTCTGCCTCTCCAAAAATAAAATAAATAATTTATTTTAAAGAATTGGGAACAGAGAAGTACAGCCAAGAGGTTATGAAGAAAAGGTTCTTATACATGATTACCTAAAAGTTACTATAACAAAACTATAACATTACACAAAGGCACAGCTTTGTACAAAAAACATTTCTGGGGCTTGTGCTCTGGCATAATTGGTTAAGCTGCTACCTGTGACTCCGGCATCCCATATGAGCACCAGTTCAAGCCCTGGGTGCCCCACTTCTGATCCACCTTTTGGTGATGTGCCTGGGAAAGTATCAGAAGATAGTCCAAGTGCTTGGACCCCTGCACCCACGTGGGAGAGCTGCAAGAATTTCCTGCTTCCTGGCTTCGGCATGGCCTGGTCCTGGCCATTGAGGCCATTTGGAGAGTGAACCAATGGATGGAAGATATTTCTCTCTCTCTCCTCTATCTGTAACTGCTTTTCAAACAAATAAATAAACCTTCAGATCAAAACAAAACATTTCTGCAAGGATATTTGTCCAGCAACTATTTGTTCAACCTCAGAGAAAGCTCTGGCTGCTAATTATTGTGGCCAAAGTGTACTGCTCCAAAATATCTGAAGGAATTCCCCCCCCCCACAACCTTTTGTTTCTAAAAACTTTGCCTTGCCTCAACCTCTTGGAATATGTTCATAATTTTCTATGCCATGCATATGCCCATTATAATTCTCTGCTATTCCCGGGAACTGCCGTGTTTTGGTAGCTCCAAATCAATATCATTGTCTTTAGAGAGTCTCTTTCTCTCTCTGAGCTGGTTTGTTTGTTTTTTAGATCAACATGCTGCTCTCTTTCCTGTTGCATTGCCTCCCCCAACTGCAGCAGGCACTGGGGCAACACATGTGTTTCATCGTTACTTTAGATGTGTGTATGCATATGTTTTGTACATTCTAAAAAGAGTTATGATGGGTATGCTATTTTCTATTAGTTGATACATATATAATTTCTGCTAAGATTCTTCCATATTATTCTATGCAGCTGTAGGTCATCCCTGTCACTGTTGAGCCATATACATTTTTGGCACTGATAATGGTCATTTAGATGGTTCACAGGGGTTTGGTTCTGTGAACGAGGCTGCCATGGCCGTTCCTGACTCCAAGGGAATGTGTGAATGTTAATTCAGGGTTGATGGATATGAGTGGAATTGCTGGGCTATAGGGTCTGTGAACATTCCATTTGCTAAGAGAATAACAAACTCTTTTTCAAAGGGGTCATCCCGAGTACCCGCCCACCAGCAATTAAACACCTGTTGCTCCACATCCTCTCAGCTACTTCTCATTTTGTGCTGTCTAATTGGTGTAAAATGATATATCTCTGTGCTTTTGATTTGTCTTTCACAGATCATTAATGAGTTTGAACATCTCTTGATATAATTATTGCTCATATGCATTGCTTCCTCTGTAAAAGGCTGTGCGAGTCTTCTGTTCATTTTTCTATTAACTTGGAGCTTTTCTTAATGATTTATAACAGTTCTCGATATTAACTGAATATTGGGTATATGTATTATAAATAGCCCCTCGTAGTGTGTGACTTGCCTTTTGATCTTTTAGAGTGTCCTCTAATGAACAGAAGTGTAATATTATCAAACAGTTCCCTTTCCTTTACAGGAAGAGCTTATCGTAGTATTGTTGCAATGTATCTTGTTAATACCCTGTGTGGATGGGCATATTGGCTGTCTCAGAGAGACAAAGAACATCGGGAGAAGGAACTCAGGGCTACTGGGCTCTGGCCTCACACTCACAAAACGCCTTAAATCAATTTTGTATTCATTATCTCAAATGAGGTCACCTACAGCCACAAAGAGTCACTGTCAGGGATGAGAGAAGACTGGAAGCTCCAGTCCAGGCACCATCCTTGGCAGCGCAGTAGGAATTAGGAGGTTTTCCTAAGTCTTCTAAGCATGAGAACAGCAGAGTTACACTGCATCCCATTACTCCTGTGAAAGTATCACTCGACTATGTAAACATCCAAAAGCTTCCATCACATGCATTTTCAGATGTTTGAAGTCCAGAAGGAAACCCCCAAACAGGAGGTTCTCCAGGTCTCTCTCGACTCCATGAGGTCCCAGGTTAGGTGGCTGGTGTGCCACATTTTACGTGGTTGACGAATCATGCAATTGGGATTCCCACCCATCTGTGTCAGGCTCAGAGCCCAGGCACTGTCTGCTGTGCAGCTGATCTAAGTAGGGGTGCCAAAGGGCCAGCGCCCCACCCCGCCCCGGCCTCAGCCAGTGGACCTGAGACAGCACTTTCTGAGCTTGTTTCAAACCTATTCCTAGCAGGCACTCAACAGCCCCACAGCCAGAAGCTGCCTCCTTCTCAGCCTTCTGCCCAGTGGTCCCCAAGCAGGGCTCAGGCCTCTGTCTCTGGACAGCCTGGAGCTCTCCTGGGAGTGACTGGTGGGTTGCTGAGGATGCTTCTCATTATAAAGAGCAGGTAGATCCTGGTGGCCCCGAAGCTCACTCTACATCATCCTCACATCCATCCCCTGCCCTCAACAGGCAGCTCCTGAGGGGCTGCAGGAGACATCAAGTGTAGTGTCGGGGGTTGTGGAAGTGGGTAGAGTAAGGGTTGATGGACCTGGCCACTTCCCACCTGTCCCCCAAGTACAGGCTCTGTCCCAGGCTTGCTGCCCTAACCACCATCCCCAAGGCACACTTCCTCACAGCAGGGCCCCAAAGACCCTGCCTGACCCCTGCCCTGTGTGTGGACCAGCATGTGGACCCCCAGGCTGCAGCACCACGTGCTCCACCACTGCTGAATCTCCTCCTCCACCCCTGTGCCTCTCGCCAGCACTCTGATTCTGCCAAGTGTTCCCGAGTGCCAGCATCCCCAGAACTCACCAGGAGGGAGGGCATGAGGCTGGGACTCCATCTGCTGGCTTTCCCCCAACCAGCACCTCCCTGGAAACTTAGAACACACCTAAAGAACCTGCCCCTGCCGAGAATGGAAGTCCATGGAGAGGAGGGGTGGGGAGGGATCACCCTGCAGGTGACAGGGCTGTTCAGATGCACTGGGGGATGATCACGCCCAGGGCCCAAGCACCAACACCCTCCTACCTTCCTAATGCCTTCCGAAGGACTGGCCACGCAGTTGTCGGCCCCTCCGTTCTTGCTGATGGTCCTCCACAACTCGGCAAATGTGCTGTCCTGCTCCAGCGGGTTGGTGCCCTTGGCTCGGAAGTACTCATACACAGCAGAGTCCCGGACGGTGCCGTAAGACATCTCCACTTGTTTGGACAGGTCCTGGAATGTCCTGAAACGCAGACAGGCGGGGGGGGGGGGGGGGGGTCGTGGGTGTGTGCTGCACCCTGCAGGCTGCAAGGCCAAGACCACCACAGCCCACACTCCACGTTCTTCACACCCACTGCCTGACAGCACCAGACCCTCAGCCTGGAGCATGACCGCTACTCCATCACTGGATCACAGGCATGTTTCCTCCATGCACATGAATTCAGCAAGATTAATGAGCACCCACGGTTAGGTTCTAGGCTGAGCTCCAGGAATGGAAGGATGAATAAGACACATTTCCTGCCCAAAAGGAGTTGAAAGTCCAGCTACAGAGACAGATATGCAGACAGATGATCATGATGTAAGTTGGGGTTGTGTTTGCCCTAGCGGTGAAGACACTGGTTGAGACACCTGCATCCCACATGGGAGTATCTGGGTTCGAGTCCCAGCTCTGGCTCTTAACTCCCGCTTCCTGCTAACGGGAGGCAGTGGATGACGTCTCAGGTAATTAGGTCCCTGCCACCCAGGTTTGTATTGCTGGTCCCTGGCTTCAGCTCTGGCCCAGCTTTGGTTATTGTAGATATTTGGAGAGTGAACCAGCAGATGGGAGCACACCCTTCCTCTTTCTCTTTCTCTCTCTCTCTCCCTCCCTTCCTCCCTCACCCCACTCCTTTCTGCCACTCAAATAAAAATAAATCAATGAATAAATGAACAAATAAAGAAATAGGATTAAAACAAGATTTATGTATTTAATTAGTTATTTGAAAGGCACAGTGAGAGCAAGGGTGAGAGCGAGTGAGTGTGTGTGAGAGAGAGATCTTCCACCTGCTGATTCTGTCTCTAAATGGCAGCAATAATCAGAGCTGGGACAGATGGAAGCCAGGATCCTAGAACTAAATTCAGGTCTTCCATTTGCATGGCAGGGACCTAAACTCTTGAGTCATCACCTACTGCTTCCCAAGTGCATTAACAGCGAGCTGGATGGGAAGCAAGTAAGCAGAACTTGAACTGGCTCTCTGATACTGGATGCTTGTGTCCCAAACAGTGGCTTAACATGCTGTACCCCAACACTCATCCCAAGAAATTGGGTTCTTGCATGAGCTTTCCTGACTTTTAAATATTTGCAATTATTCAAAAGATAATTCAGATTAAGCCACAGCATTTTTGGGGGGCCTTGTGTTTGCTTTATTACAGAGAAGAGGTAGATATCTCTGGCCTAGAGCACATCGGAGGGAGAGAGATTTTCGAGGGGCTCAGCAACGTAAGAGCAAATATCTGAGCTGGGGGTGAAGGAGGAGACTTCTTCGTGGGAGGAGGAATACAGATGCTCCTTGACTTATAAGACTGCATCCTGGGGTGGGTGTTGTGGCACAGAAAATTAAGCTGCTGCTTGGGACACCCTCATCCCATAATGAAGTGTATGGAATAGAGCCCTGCCTCCACCTCCAAGCCAGCTTCCTGCTAATGTAAATCCTGGGAGGCAACAGGTGATAGCTCAAGTTCTTGGTTCCTGTCCATCCATGGGAAACCTAGATGGACTTTTGGCTTTGGCCTGATTGAGCCCTATCTCTTGCAGGTATTTGGAGAATGAACCACAGATGGGAAAACCTCCTTCCTCTCTCTCTTTCTTTCTCTCTCTCTCTCTCCAACCACCTTTTGTCTGCTTTTCAGATAAATAAAAATAAGTCAACTGAAAACATATTATCCAGATAAGTATCATAAGCTGAAAATAATGTAAGTCAAAAAAGCATTTAATACTTAGTCAACTTTAATCATCCTCACAACCTCTGCATTAGTCTACAGTTTGGCAAAACAACTCAAAGAAGCCACTTTATGGTAGAGTGATGACTATCTCATGGAATCCATTGAATATGAATAGCTCTGTTTTGAGATAGACTGACAATGTGGTATCTGCGAGGGTCAGTGGCTTCCCCTCATGACTGCAGGACTGGCAGGGAGCTGTGCTCACTGTGGCTGATTGGCACTAAGACAGAGGACTGCACCACAGAGGACCAACCCAGGGAAGGACTCAAGACTCAAATTTTGAAACCAGAGTTCTCCCCTACACGAATACTTTTGCACCACTGTAAAGTGAAACCATGGTAAGTTCGGGACTTGTGGTCAAGGCAGGGATGACCAGCTGATAGCAAGTTCCTATCTGCCCTAAGACAAGCAGTAACTGGCTCCAGGTGCTGAGAGTGCCCTAGAAACCTCAATGGGGAGTCAAGCCCCCTCTCCAGCCTCCAACCATCCATGCTTTGTTTCTGTTCTGGAAACCTCACTCACTTCACTCACTCATTCACTCACTCACTGCTCTCTACTCACAACATTCATCACCCCAATTTCCCATTGAATCCCCATTCCAACAGGAACATCTACTCCTCCCAACCTCTACATATCCCTCCTTGTTCCAGTCTCCTCTCTGGCTGCTGTCCTCACCCCCACATGGTACTGCGGCCAGTACTGAAAGGAGAAAACCCCCACATGCCACAGCCACGACACTGGGCCATAGTGTTCCCGCACCGCTCTCATCACCCATCTACTTCTATAAGCCTCTTGATGATGGATGCCACTGATGCTGTCCCCATGCCTTGCCTCCCTGTGCTGTCTCTGTGCCTTGCAGGCTTCTGGGACAGCAGGATCTCACCGTGACTGCAGAGGGCAGTGTGCAGAACCAGGGCAGGCAGGGGCTCCGGAACCCAGCAGCCAGCCTTGCCTCCCAGCTCCACCACCACTAACCCTGCAAGCCCAGACAAGTTGGCCAACACCCCCGTGCCTCAGTTCCCAAATGTTTTACAAGTGGGCAGGAATAGCAGAGCACTTCTGTGAGGATGCAACGGGATGTGTGCTTGGTTCTTAGAGCAGTGCCTGCTGCACTCAGCGCACTGTCACTAGAACCAGTTCTTCCGTGCACTTAGTATACATCTGGGTCCCCCGTAGACGATCAGAATTTGGAGGACTGGTGCTGAAGCAGCCCCGTCGGCATCGGAGGCCCTGGATTCAGGGCTCATAGCAGCCGACACAGCAAGCACACAGGAGCCCCAGTCGGGAACGGCAGCTCCCTACTGCCTCAGAGATGCCCGAAACGGCATCCTTTCCCTGCCAGCTACGCGGCCTAGAAACAGAGCTCCGTATTTGCTTCAAAACGTTACAGATAAAAGGAAACATAAAATCACAAATCCGATGAAGAAATCTCCCTAATTATTGTTCATTATTTATATCTAATTGAAGCAGAATGTTCCTTTGCTTGAAGGGCTCCGAGGGTTGTAACTCTGTCGTAATTTGCCTGTAAATGAAAGGAAAGGGAATCTTTTTTTCTCCCCACATTTAAAACATTTTTTTCTCATGCTAATACAAACAAACACAGGGCTTTGATGAATGGGGAACATCCGGAAGAATCACACAGTGGAGTCTAAATACTGAACCGCTCCAAATGACTGCGCTCACTCTCCAAGTGCCCGGAGTGGATGTATAGCAGTCCCATCCCCCCACTGGAAATAGAGAGTTCTTCTGCACTTACTCATATGGTGCCTGTGGCCAGCGGCACACGGAGCATCATCTCTGGATGACAAGCATGCGGCCCAGATGTTTATGGCATCTGTCCTGGTGTAGCTCCTTGTCCTCAAGGTCACCCCGAAAGGCCCCAGCCCCCTTGCTCAGACTCCATGGGCCAGCCCATCACCTCCCTCAGCCAGGGATCAGTACAGAAGCATCTCTCCCACCACAGATGCATACTGCCCTGTTCAGCAAAGGTAAGCCCACTGCCATGTGCAGCACACACTCCCACATTTCAGGGTGAAAAAACCTAGATAAGGGTACGGGGTGGGGGTGTGGTTGGGAAGGAGGGCTCAGTTATTCACGGACCAAAGTTATCATCACCTCCCTGGGGCATCATCCTCTTGTCAGAGTATCCAGTGTTGGAAGGAACACCTGGGGAGGAGCAAGGAGGTGTGGGGCAGGATAGCCACCCGCCCAGGTGGCTAAGTGAACAGCCATCAGACATGGTAGCCAGAGAGGAGGCCTATCTGAACCAGTGAGACAGGTGTCACTGGGAGTACACTGCACTGTGTAAAGTCAATGTCTTCAGCAGTTGATTCTTAGATAGTGGCCAAGTGCTCCCACCACAGAAGGAGGGGGGGGAGATGTACCCCCTCACAGGTGGGGTCTCTAAGGTCCAGCACACAACTTGCTGAAGTCATTCAACCAGCTATTTCCTCGACAGTTCTGGACATCTGCAAGGTACATCATCTTGCAGAATGAAGGGAGTTCATTCTCAAGGGGCTCCCAGCAGAGGTCAGAGAAGTCAACCAGCAGTAACCAAACAATGGCAGCTGGGTGGAGATGCATGTCCATCCATACAGTGGATCCCAGAAGCACAGCGGAGAAGCAGATGACACATGGGCCAGAGCTCAGCAAGGTGCCTAGCAGAAGCCTCCCTGGGAAAAGCCATGACCAATCGGACAAGGAGCTGACTCAGGAGACGCTTCAAAAGCATCGTGCCAGGCTGTCCACCTGGGCCTGGCTTGGCTGATGACATGTCATGGTGTAAGCAGGTGCAGCTTGAGGCCTGCCCCATCTCTGCTTGCAGCCTATCTCCTTGCTTTCACTCTTGATAACACTGAAGCTTAGAATCCTCTCATGGCACAGCCTGCCCTCTCCTCCAAGCCAACTTTTGACCTCATGGCTTCTACTCAGTCGTGCCCTAGAAAAGCTGGGTTTGGGACCAATGCAGCTGCTTGTGTGTATGTGCTGCCCTGGATTGCTGATTTGGGGGTGGGAGGTACTTCGTAGTTCACAACTATAAGCCCATCAGACCGTCTTGCAAAAAGACTGTGTGAATGTCCTTTGCCTTTGAGAGCAGCTTCCTCCCTTCACAGATGCACCTGCTGGTAGCTCCACAATGTCTCCTACAGTCATGGCCAAGGACAGTCTACCCAGCTCAGCAACACCTCCCTTCCTCCCCACACTTCTCCCCATAAATCAATCTCCTCATTAACAAAGAGATAAATGCGTTTGCAGCATGAGACAAATCAATAATACAGCATTCATAAATGCATCTTTGCATGTTAACAGAAGTATTTACATGGCCAATAGAGATAAATACACTTGTAACAAGGACAGAATCAATATACACGGTATGCAAAGCAGATTTCAACAACGGTGGGGATGCCGTCATCACGGGACTTATAAATTTAAACCCCCAAGCCCTATTCTTCTTCTTTAAGGAGGAAAAGAAGGTAGTGGAATGGCCCAAAAGACGGGGGCGGGCAGGGACGCTCAGCCTGGTAGATTGATGCTGCGTTAATTACAGCCTGCAGATGTCTTTACTCACATTCCAGCAGTCTCGCTTCTCTCTCATGTCTGCCTCTACAAGAGAGGACAGAGGACGTGGCACAAAGCAGTCAGCATCACCTGGTGGGGGCTCCACAACCAGCCTACAGGTCTTTCTGCACCAGAGACCTGTTCCCTGTTCCTCCTGGATTTCTTCCCTAGGGTTCACCTCACATCTCTCTCCTCTCTGAACTTTCCTTCATACCCTGTAGGTCTTCCCGGGTATCTTTCCTCTTTCATTCATTCATTTAAAAAAAGAAATAAACTATTTCCTAAGCAGCTGCTTGTGCTCTGGGTCTATGCTAGGACAACACAGCACAGCGCTCCTGCCATTTGCACTGACACGGGGGTAGTGGACAAGAAGCCAGGCGTCCACTCCACCAACATGCTGTAATACCAGCCTGGGAAAGGATACAGATGGCCTCCAAGGACCACAGAGGACTCTCTCTGTCACACAATCCTTCTTTTTGTGTTTTCAGTTTTATTTTTCTCAACACTTAAAAATGGTAGGAAAAAAAAAAGGGACACGCAGTCTTAGCTTGCAAGCTGTGAAGAAACAAGCTACAGGCCAGGTGTGGGTGCAGCTGGAGACCCTAGAGTCATGGATCTAGTGAAGAAAAATGCCCTGAAGATTAAGAAAGCATGGTAGGGGTTGTCGAAGACCAAGAAAACAATTGGGAGGGTCACCAGGGAGAGTGGTTTAGCTTTGAAGTTGACATCTAGGAAACAGGCTTCTCCCAGCCCGTTCCTTGTGCCTGACTGAGAGGAGCCTGGAGCAGCGAGTTCACGGAGGGCAGTATGGGCCTGAGGCACCCAGGCTGTCCAGGGTACAGGCTGCTCCTGGAGTCCTTCTGCCACTTCTCCTGCCCCAGGTCCGTATGAAGAGCGACTGCAGATCCATCATCCTTATCCCTGGGTTGGAAAACTTTGCGGCCCACCAGGATGAGGCTGTGTGGTCCATGGCAGGAGAATGTGACATCACGGACATAAGCCCTTCACACTGTGCTCAGATACTGGCCTTGGAGAGCCAGCTGACCTGTGGCCATCTCCCCAACCCCTCCTCCACATCCACTTCTCCCCAAATTCCATTTCTCTCATTACAGCCACCCTTCCTTAACCACAGGTTCACTTCCTCTTACCCACGGTCAACATAATGCAAAAATACTACAGAGAAAAATATAGAAATAAATAATTGAGAAATTGTCCATACTCTTTTTACATTATATTATAACTTTGTTATCAAATAATATTACAAAACATATTACATGTTATACTGTTATATTTAATATTAACATTAAATATATTTTATAACACTGTACTTTTTATAATATAATATAGTATTATAAAATAAAAAATAATAGCTTTATTATTAGTTACTGGTGTAA
This sequence comes from Oryctolagus cuniculus, assembly GCF_964237555.1. NCBI lineage: Eukaryota > Metazoa > Chordata > Mammalia > Lagomorpha > Leporidae > Oryctolagus > Oryctolagus cuniculus. The sequence goes on along the minus strand of NC_091446.1, from coordinate 76,634,380 downwards.
ATGTAAATCTCTTACTGTGTCTAACCTATAAATTTAAGATTATCATCATGATATACAAGGGCACTTCAGAAAATTCATGGAAAACTGGGATTAAAAGGTATCCTGGGGCCAGTGCTGTGGCTTAGCGGGTAAAGTTGCCACCTGCAGTGCCGGTTTCAAGTCCTGGGTGTTCCACTTCCAATCCAACTTTCTGCTATGGCCTGGGAAAGTAGTAGAAGATAGCCAAAGTCCTTGGGACCCTGAATCCACGTGAGAGACCCAGAAGCTCCTGGCTTCGGATTGGCACAGCTCCGGCCATTGCGGCTGTCTGGGAGTAAATCAGAGGAAGGAAGACCTTTCTCTCTCTCTGTCTCTGCCTCTCTCTCTCTGTAACTCTACCTTTCAGATAAATAAATAAATAAATAAATAAATGAATAAAAAATAAATAATTTTTTTTAAAAATGTATCTTTATTTTGGTGCCACACTCCCTGAAAGATGCATATTAGGGGTCTCCAAAAATTTCATGGAAAATCAATATTATGAAAAACTATGCCTGCATTTCAAAATACTTTGCACCAGAGTAAACTACCTTTTAATTTCATTTTCCCACAAACTTTTTAAAGAATCCTCATATGTGAAGAAGACAGTACAACATATCAAAACTTAGGAGATACAGCAAAAGCAGTGTTAAGAGGAAAGTTTATAGCAATTGGTGCCTATGTCAAGAAATTGGAAAGGCACCAAATAAATGAGCTATCAATGCATCTCAAGGATTTAGAAAAACAATGGAAAACCAAACCCAAAACTAGTAGGAAAAGAGAAATATTTAAAAGTTGAGAAGAAACCAACAAAATCCAAACCAAAAAAAAAGAAATGCAAAAAGATCAGCAAAATGAAGAGCTGTTTTTTTTTGAAAAAATAAACAAAATTGACACACCATTGACCCAACTAACCAAAAAACAAAAAAGACAGAAGACCCAAATCAATAAAATTAGAGATGAAAAAGAAAATGTAACAATAGATACCACAGAAATAAAAAGAATCATCAGAAATTACTACAAAGAGCTGTATGCCAACAAACTGGGAAACCTAGAAGAATTGTGTAGATTCCTGGACACATACAATCTACCTAAATTGAGCCGTGAAGACACAGAAAACCTAAACAGACTCATTACCAAGACAGAAACTGAATCAGTAATAAAGACCCTCCCAACAAAGAAAAGCCTAGGACTGGATCGCTTCACTGCTGAATTCTAGCAGACATTTAAAGAAGAACTAAGTACAATTCTTCTAAAGTTTTTCAAAACAATTGAAAGAGAGGGAAACCTCCCAAATTCTTTCTTTTTCCCCCAGATTCTTTCTATGAAGCCAGCATCACATTAATTCTTAAACTCAAAAAAAGATGCAACAGAGAAAGAGAACTACACAAACATAGACACAAAAATCCTCAACAAAATTCTCTCCAATCAAATCCAACAACACATCAAAAAGATCATTCACCCTGACCAAGTGGAATTTATCCTTGGTATGTAGGGACGGTTCAATATTTGCAAATCAATCAATGTGATACACCACCTTGATAAACTGCTGAACAAAAACCATATGATTATCTCAATAGATGCAGAGAAAGCATTTGATAAAATACACCACCCTTTCATGATGAAAATTCTAAGCAAATTGGGTATAGAAGGAACATTCCTCAAGACAATCAAGGCAATTTATGATAAACCCATGGCTAGTGTCCTATTGAATGGGGAAAAATTGGAAACATTCCAACTTTGAGATCCAGAACCAGACAAGGATGCCCACTCTCACTACTGTTATTCAATATAGACCTGGAAGTTTTAGTCAGAGCCATTAGGCAAGAAAAAGAAATCAAATGGATATTAATTGGGAGGGAGAAAGTTAAACAAACCCTATTTGCAGATGACATGGTTCTATATATAGAGGATCCAAAAGACTCCACCAAGAGATTATTGGAACTCATAGAAGAGTTTGTTAAAGCAGCTGGGTATAAAATCAATATACAAAAATCAACATCTTTGTATACACAGATAATGCCACAGCTGAGAAAGAACTTCCAAGAACAATCTCATTCATAATAGTTACACAAAAACCAAATACCTTGGAATAAATTTAACCAAGGATGCCAAAGATCTCTGCAATGAGAATTACAAAATATTAAATAAATAGGAGATACAAAAAAGGGAAAAATCTTCAATATTCATGGATTGAAAGAATCAATATAATCAAAATGTCCATTCTCCCAAAAACTATTTATAGTTTCAGTGTGATATCAATCAAAATAGCAAAGATATTCTTCCAAGATCTAGAAAAAATGATGCTGAAATTCATATGGAAACACAGGAGACCTTGAATTGCTAAAGCAATCTTGTATAACAAAAACAAAGCAAGAGGCATCACAATACCAGATTTCAAGACGTACTACAAGGCAGTTATAATCCAAACAGTCTGGTACTGGTACAAAAACAGATGGATAGATCAATGGAACAGAATAGAAATGTCAAAAATCAATCCAAGCATCTACAACCAACTTATATTTGATCAAGAAGCTAAAACCAATCCCTGGAACAAGAACAGTCTCTTCAACAAATGGTGCTGGGAAAATTGGATTTCCACATACAGAAGTATGAAGCAGTACCCCTACTTTACACCTTACACAAAAATCCATTCAAAATGGATTAAAGAACTAAATCTATGACCTGATACCATCAAATTATTAGAGAATATTGAGGTCATTGTCAAAGGCAAAGAGTTTTTGGAAAAGACCCCAGAGATACAGGCAATCAAAGCCAAAATTAACAAATGGGATTTTATCAAATTGGGAAGCTTCTGTACTGCAAAAGAAAGAATCAGGAAAGTGAAGAGGTAAACGGGAGAAAATATTTGCAAACTATGCAACCGATAAAGGATTAATAATCAAAATATATAAAGACATCAATAAACTCCACAACAACAAAGCAAACAACCCAGTTAGGAAATGGGCAAAGGACTTAATGGATATTGTTCCAAAGAGGAAATCCAAATGGCCAAAAGACACGTAAAAAATGCTCAGGATCACTAGACATCATGGAAATGCAAATCAAAACCACAATGAGGTTTCATCTCACCCCAGTTAGAATGGTTTTTCGCACAGAATTCAACAAACAACAAATGCTGGCAAGGATGCAGGGAAAAAGGTTCCCTAATCCACGGTTGCTGGGAATGTAAACGGGCAAAACCACTATGGAAAACAGATGGAGATACCGCAGAAATATGAATATAGACCTACCATATGACCCAGCCATCCTACTCCTAGGAATTTATCCTAGAGAAATGAACTCAGCAAATAGAAGAGTTATCAGCACACCCATGTTTACTGCAGCTCAATTCACAACAGCTAAGACAAGCAATCAACCTAAATGCCCATCAACTGAAGACTGGATAAACAGATTATGAGATATGTACTCCATGGAATAATACACAATGGTAAAAAAAAAATGAAATCCAATCATTGCAACAAAATGGAAGAATCTGGAAAAATCGTAGTTAGTGAAGTAAGCCAGTCCCAAAGGGACAAATAACATATGTTCTCCCTGATCTTTGATAACTAGCAAAGCACCTGAAAGAAAATCTGTATATGTGAAATTGACACTTTAAGAAGCAATGACTTGTCCGGCGCCGTGGCTCACTAGGCTAAAACTCCGCCTTGCGGTGCCGGCACACCAGGTTCTAGTCCTGGTCGGGGCACTGGATTCTGTCCTGGTTGCCCCTCTTCCAGGTCAGCTCTCTGCTGTGGCCAGGGAGTGCAGTGGAGGATGGCCCAAGTACTTGGGCCCTGCACCCCATGGGAGACCAGGATAAGTACCTGGCTCCTGCCATCAGATCGGCACGGTGTGCTGGCCGCAGCTCGTCGGCCGTGGCAGCCATTGGAGGGTGAACCAACAGCAAAGGAAGACCTTTCTCTCTGTCTCTCTCTCTTACTGTCCACTCTGCCTGTGGGGGGAAAAAAAAGGAGCAATGACTTGAACAGCCTTTGTCTTGACTGTCGAGGAACAGTTTTTTTTCTTCATACTATTTGTTTGAACACTTTACTTAACATAGAGTTAATCATATGTATATAAAGTAGTTGAAAAGTAAAAAAAAATAGTAGGAATGAGAGAGGGAGGAATAAGTTTGCAACTGTAAAACTGTATAGTTCTGCATACATTCTTGTGGACTTACTTCTAAGGGTACAGTTTAAAAACTTGCCATGGGACCCCAAATCCCACTAAGCTGGGTGTTAAAATGCCATCTGAAGTGTTAAAGTGATCATATTAAGTGTTAAAGTGTGGGTAGCACTGTGGTGTAGCAGGTAAAGCCACTGTCTGCAGTGCCAGCATCTCATACTGGTGCCAGCATCTCATATTGGATGCTCCACTTCCAATCTAGGTCTCTGCTATGGCCTGGGAAAGCAGTGGAAGATGGCCCAAGTCCTTGGCCCCTAAACCTTCATGGGAGACCTGGAAGAAGCTCCTGGATCCTGGCTTTGGATCAGCACAGCTCTGGCCATTGTAGCCAATTAGGGAGTGAACCAACGGATGGAAGACCTTTCTCTCTCTGCCTCTTCTTCTCTCTGTGTAACTCTGACTTTCAAATAAATAAATAAATCTTTAAAAGTGTTAAAGTGATCATATAGATAGAATTAAATGTTAAGGGATCATATAAATAAGATCAAGTGTCTGGTAATAATAATAGAATTAAAAAAGAGAGAATATTCCAACATGGGAATCAATCTATACAGCAGACTCAGAATGACAATCGCTTTAAATAGCACTCTGACCTCGGAATCAGCCCTTAAAGCTTCCTGGTCTGGCTGAAAAGCCCACAAGAGCATTTCAGGCATGGAAAGCCAAGACACTGTGGCAAAAAAAAGTCTTACATGGGGCTGGTGCTTTTGTGTAGCAGGTAAGGCCGCCACCTGCAGTGCTGGCATCCTATCACATTCCAGATGCTCCACTTCTGATCCAGCTCTCTGGTGTGGCCTGAGAAAGCAGTAGAAGATGGCCCAAGTACTTGGGCCCCTGAACCCATATGAGAGACCTGGAACTAGCTCCTGGCTCCTTTATTTGGATCAGTGCAGCTCTGGCCATTGCAGCAAATTGGGGAGTGAACCAGCAGAAGGAAGACCTCTCTCTCTCTCTGTCTCTGTCTCTCCGTCTCTCTCTGTGTAACTCTTTCAAATAAATAATCTTTAAAAAAAAGTCCTACATGTCCTACATGAATGATCTCTGTAAATGAGACCCCAGTGGAAAGAAGTGGCCATCAAAGAAAGATGTGCTTTTCTCTGAAGAGAGGAGAGAACCTCTACTTTGCTTATGGCCTTGTCTAAATACTGATGGAGATTGTGGATTCAAACCGTGTCCATAGCCTTGGCAGCTCATGTCAAGAGCCTTGGGTGATCACTGATGTCATACATAAGAATGCTAACTGTTAAATTAACAACAGGTGTCACTGTACACTAACTTCCCATGCAGGACCTCTGTCCTCATGAGTTTTATTATGAGAATTAATTGTAAAACTTGTTCTCAAACAGCTTGGGTGTGTGTGTGTGTGTGAGAAAATTGTTGAAATATTTATTTAGTATAGAGTTGGTCTTCTGTGTATAAAGTTAATTGAAAATGAATCTTAATGGAGAATGGGACTGGGAATGGAAGAGGGAGGAGGAGGTAGGGTGGGAGTGTGGGTGGGAGAGGGGGTATGGTGGGAGGATTCAATATATTCCTAAACTTGTACTTATGAAATTTGTACTCCTTAAATAAAAAAGATAGAAGTTGAAACTGTCATTATATATGGATAGTAAAATCATATATATGGATAACCCAAGAGAATTATATACAGAATAAGTAATTTCTATATGTATAAATAGGTAGTTTAGAAAACATATAGAATTTAGTCCATTTATAATAGCAATAAAGGGCTAAATAATTAATAATATTCTTAATGTAAGAACTCTAGATAAAACTTTTGAAAACCATGAACACAAAAATCACTCCCCCAGTTTATCTAAAACTTTGTACTCTGTGGTCAATGTTTTCCTTTTCCTCATCTCTCATCCCCCAACCTCACCAATCTCTGGTAATTACATTTCTACTATCTGATTTTATAAGTGCAATTTTTTAATTCATATAAAAGTGATCATACAATATTTGTCTTATTTCAGTTATAATAATTTCCAATTTCTCTATGTTGTCACAAATGACAGAATTTCCTTCTTTGAAAAGGTAGTAATACATTGTATGTGTGTATGTGTGTGTGCCTGTGTGTGTATAAAGTACCCTCATATACATAGGGACAAAACCATAGTATATGTAGGGAAGGTACCATCTCAGGTACCATCCACTAGGGATCTTGGAACTAACCCCTCTTCTGTGCTTTTGAAATGAAAAGATGCCCAAATTAAACAGGGGTAAAAAAAAAAACCACCTCAAAGCACTTATGCATCGTATAATTGTACCATTATAAAAAGTAACAACTAATAAATGTAAATAAATAAAAAAGTAGGAGGACTATGTTGGAAATAGCTATAAGAAGTCATTCCTTACAAATGTCATTTCTGTAAAATTTGCATTTTTTATTGCATCGTAAATAAAAATGGGACTTGAATGTGTTTAAAATCCTGCTGCCCACATACTGGTGTAGCTCCAGGCCTTGGGGACATGGCTCCATGCCCTCTCCTCCTCCCCGTCCAGAGTTTCCTCCTGAGTCACCTTCCCAGTCTGTGAAGACCCGCTACAGTCTACTTCCAGGAGGCAGAGTGATCATGTCACTTCATCGTCCAAAATCCTCCAATGACTTCTGGTCTCAGAAGAGCATCCAAACCCTCCCTGGCCTGAGAGCTCCCATGTGGTGGAACCCCAATACCAGCACACTCACCACTCTGGCCTCCCTCATTTCCCAGCAGGGGTATTTTGTAGTTCTGTTTTTCCCTTAGCTGCAGATTCCTAATTGCTTTTCTTTTTCAGTGTCTTGGGTCTCTAATCAAATGTCACCTTCTCCACGAGAGGCCTTTACTGACAGCCCTTTATAAATTATATGACAAAAATAAACACCACACAGCCTGACGTATGCTACTCTTTCATGCCGTTTCTCCCCCTAGAATGGGATGGAGGGGTTTCTTGGGATGTAAGGCTTTCAGTTCTGAAACCAGGAAGGTTCCAGCTAAATCAGGATAATTTGCTCCCTACCCACAACAGTGCCCGCACACAGCAGATGCTCTTATGAGCATGGGTTGTGTGTGTGAATCATGCAGTAGATACAAATGAGCTTCCTGTGTGCCTAGAAAGCAACCTGCTGGAAATTCTCAAAGTCCTCAAAGTCTTCATGCAGAGCCAACTAGTGTCCTTTCTGGCAATGGGTGGGAGGTGCCCGAATGGCAGAGGTGTGGCCTTGGGCTAAGAGACTCAGCACCGAACCATGTGGATCAGAACCAGCTCAGGAACGAATCAACAGGGGTCTCAAGAATCAAGCCCACTTCTTTGTGGGGTCCAATCAGGGTGTTGAAGCTTCACAGTCACGGGTCTGGTGGACATCAGCATCTATCAGCTGAGAGAATTCTCCCCAGATGCAGCCGCTGTCTGCTTCTCTGGATGCTGTTCTGCCTTTCCATGGGAGCCCTGTACCAGCATCCCCACAATGCCAAGACCATGGTCGGCTCCCAGCTCCTAACATCCAGAAATATTCGCTGCCACAAATCAATATAAAAGCAGGATGCACCATTAAACTTTAAGATATCGATACAGGAGCTCTTAATCCATTATGAGGCTGTCATAACTGACTGAGATGCAAATCAGAGGTGCAGCCTTTGGGAGAGGTCAAGGCACCTCCCCTGCCTCCTGGCACAGCCTGCATCCCCCTCAACTCCAGAGCAGTGGCCGAGACTTTCCTCTCCCGGCCAGAAAGTCACCATTCCCACCATGCCCCTGCCCTCTCCTCCTTCTTGGCAGAGGTCTGACTGAGCCCCGCTCCTCAATCCGTCTCCTGGCAGCCACTTGATGTGCTGGAGCAACGACATGACAGCACTAACTCACTAACTCCCAGACCCCAGACTAACACTTCTTGGGTATTGCTTCATTTAACCTTGGCAATAACCCTTTCACAAAGTTATTATCACTCCACCTCCCCTGACTTAAAGAGGAACAAGCCAAGGCTCAGCGATTAGGGGATTTATAGAAGGTGGAAGAAACAAGGAATAGAAGGGCAGCTATTTCCCACTCAGGATTGACGGAGACAAAATCTTGGACATGCCCAACTCCTCCGCTTCTGATCTGGCTCTTTGCTAATGTGCATGAGAAAGCAAAAGATGGAGACCCAGATGGAGTTCCAAGTTCCTGGCTTCAGCCTGACCCAGCCCTGGCCGTTGTGGTCATTTGGGGAATGACCCAATACATGGAAAATCTCCCCCCTCCCATGTTACTCTATTGATTAAATAAGTAAAAATCTTAAGAAAAACTGTGCTATATCAATGTCATCCTATAGTAACGCTAAGTAACCAAAGCAAAGGAGGGGTGATTAACAAGTCCATGTAAAATTAACACAGACTGCAAACACAAGGTAGAGTTAAGCGGTCATGGGCACGTGATATAGAATGCATGCCAGCCTGCAGATGAAGCAGCTGGGGTATGGGCAGGAGGAGTGGATTTGTGGGCAAGGTGAAGCCAAGAGAAGACTTGAGGAAAAAAGAGAAAATTGGCATGCAGTGGGCAGATATAAGATGCTCTGATCAAAGGTAGGTGTGTATCAGAGGGTGGAACATTCTAGCAACTACCAGTGGCTTAGGAAGAGGAGTAGTCACATAAACAACTACAAAGCACAAGAATGGGAGCGAGCGACAACTGCCCATCAAACACTTACAAGACAGTGATAATGGAACTTTCATAGAAGTGCACAGATAATGGGGAAATGAGCTCTCAATGTTCCAGGATAATTACAAAGCCAGAGGACACCTGAGCTGAGCAGGTGGGCACATCCTACACTGCGGACATATCATGTGCTTTGAGGAACTCAGGGGCAGAGGACTGCACAGTGCAACCACATGCAGGCCTGGCTGTGTGCATGTGTGAGTGTGTGCCCGAGGGCTGCAGGACAAGAAGAGGAGGAGAAGGACAGAGGGGGGTATCACTGCAAGGCTGGGATGATCAGACCAGGGGATGTCATTTGCTATGATAAACTTCAAATAAATGGAGCAGCTGTGGGTTCTGCAGAGGTGGGATGGGGACCACATAGGCGGCAGATCTGCGCGGCAAGAGAAACCACGCAAAGCAGCTGATGCCGAGCTCACGGCACACAGGTCGTCTGTACACCAGAGCTTGTTTCTAGTTCTGGGCAGTCAGCACTCACTGTGTGAGAGACTCGGGAACTTCCCGTGTGGGAAAGCTGTAGGGAAAACTCCAGCACACAGAAGCCTGTTACTGAGCAGTGCAAAAGCAGCTGTAATTAAGTTTGAAGCTCCAATATGCTAGCCAGTTTTCAGAAAAATCACTGTAACAAGGACATAGTCGGGTGGAGACGCCAGGGAAGAGAGTTAGAGGAGAAAGGGATGTTGTATTATTAATGAGCTTTGAGTTCTGAGTATGGAAGGAGTCCCATTTTGTGCCGCTATTTGGCTTGGCTTATTCCAGCTTCAGAACCACCCTTGGAGATTGTGGGGAGCAAACCGGACTAGACTGAGTTACTGGAATTAAGACTTATTCTATGCATCTGCTCTCCCACAATATGGCGCTGGGAGAGAAGTAAACAGCTTCCGCACAGCTGCCTCCAGTTCAACTAATAAACTGTAGGACTTGCTATTGATTGGAGGAGAGCAGCGTACTCGGCGTGTGGGCAGCCGAGTTAGGATTGGCGGAGGAGGACTATAAAGGAGGAGAGAGACGGCATGCACCAGGAACATCTATGGGGAACATCTAAGGGAACCCGTGCAGCCCCCGAGAAAGCCAGCCGGCGGTGTGCCGCTCCCCTGCGGAAGTGGGGAATGTGGCCAGGGGGAACTGCCCTTCCACGGAGGTGGAAGGGATAGTAGCCAACCCGGGAAGAACCAGCAGCAAACCCGGGGAGGGCCGAGCAGACAAAAGAACAGCGCAGGGTCCTGTGTCGTTCCTCCGCGAAGAGGGGGAGCGACATAATGGTGCCGTGACTCGGATATGAAGCCTAGGCAGGGCTTAGTGTCGTTCCTCCACGAAGAGGGGGAGCGACAGAGATAAGTTAAGAGACTGGGCTTTGCAGAGCTGGTCCATGCCAGGGCCATGCTGGACTTGCTAAACATTTGCAGGTCTGCATCTTCAAGCTGCCAGAGAGACTGAGAGATCTCCCCAAACCAGCTGCCATTAGGGATGATGTCCCCACTGTGGACCATTAAGCCACAGTTGGTTTTCCCTTGGACAAAAAGTTCTTGTGACACCATTAGCAATGCCAGGTACAGCCTCACCCCACCGGGAACCCCACAAGCCAATTGGCCTTGACTGGTGACAGACTGTCTACTGCTGGTTGCTGCACTCCCCGGGTGGGCATTGTCATGGGCATTACCTAGTGCCCACCTGTGCCCTGAACAGAACAGCACTGTCCACAGCTGCAGACCTAGGGTGTTGGCAGGAAGGAGCATGATCTTGGTTTCATGTTCTCTGAGCTCATTACTCATCCCATTAACTTCTCAGGGTTTGGGCAAGACACCCAGTATGTCTACTTGTGTCCAACAATGGACTGCCTGATGGAAAGACAACGCCCGGCTAGGAAACACCAGATAAACCACTGGGGTAAAGCTGTTGGACAAGCAGACTAAAGGACCCTGCCACTGAGGAGGCACCAGACACAGCAGCCCCGGGAGGCAGTTTGTACAGCCTCAGAACTCTGAGAGTGGAACTGACGTCCCCCAGAATTGGAGATTCACACCCACCAACCCAGGACTTTGCAACTGGTCAGCACCAGAACCCAGCACAGAAGCAAGGCTGTTCTGGCTGCAAGATTTGACTCTGCACCTTGAATGGTTCCTTCCTGAGAAGCAGCAACAAGGTCTAGGTCATGTGTTAAATCATAGTGGGGTAGGCTCTGGCTTCCAGGAAGTGTCCAAGGAGCAGGGTAGGCATGGGGGTGCAGGGCAGGGTTCATCACTCGGATGCTGGAGGCAGATTGTGCTCTGGAATATCACCCTAGCATGTACTAGCTCTGTGACCTGCACACGCATCAGTGGCCTCATGGACACCACAGGGATCTTCATGGAATAGGTTAATTCAGGCGAAGTGCTGAGAACAGCACTAGCGCATGGGAAACACCCAAGGACCGTGCTCCACCATGAGCAACCTCATGGGGCTGGCATTCTGTGGTGTAACAGGTCAAGCGGCTGCCTGCAACACTGGCATCCCATATCACAGTGCCTATTGGAGTCCCAGCTGCTCCACTTCCAATCCAGTTCAATGCTAATGTGCCTGGGAAAGCAGTGGATGAGCGACCAATGCTTGGGTCCCTGCCACCCACATGGGAGACCCTGATGGAGTTCCTGGCTCCTGTCTTTGGCCTGGCCCATCACCAGCCATTGTGGTCATTTGGGGAGTGAACCAGTGGATGGAAGATAATTCTTTCTCTCTCCCACCTGTCTCTGTTACTCTGCATCTCATATAAATGACTCTTAGCCTCAATAGCAAAAATTATTAAATGAGAGAATCATGCTATATTGTGGTCATGATGTCTGGTTGGGTCCAGGGGCAGCTGGTCTGGCTGTCACAGTGCATTTGTTTCGAATGTGTTTAGTCCAGATGTGTGATTTCCGGGTCTCCATAGGACCGGCACCTTCCCTGGTCTCAGACCAACACTGACATTCTTGGCCTGGCCCTGGCCATCTGGGACAAGAGGATCTGCCAGGTCTGCCCTCCTGTGAGATTTCATGAGTCTGTGGCTGGGCTGGAGCACAAAACCTTGTTTGAGATTCTTTCTTCAGACAAAGCAGCACTGTGGACTCTCCTCTGAAAGCCTGCATCTCATTTTCCTGTGTCTGCTGGTACCCAGAGCATCACAAGGAACAGACTCTTAACAATTAAAATCCAGTTTGTCTATACAGCAGGAGCCCCATCCCTGCAGACTGTAGGCAGCCACATCCCCAGTAGCAAGGGCCCAGGGGCCTTGTCATCATCACACCATGGTCTCAGCCACACCAGGCTGAATGTGCCAAAGCAAATTAACCAACCCTCAAAGGCATCAGCTCGGAGGGCTGTCGGCTTCTCTGACTCCACAACATAGCACTGCCCCCATGGGCAGCTGTAGGCTGAAAAAATAATGCAGAACAAACCAGCAACAAAGCCAAAGCAAAGCCAACCCCTGCCTCAGTGGGGCAAGTGGGCTGTGCAGCAGGGAGGCTGGTGGTGAATTCTAGGTGGAAGCAGCTGCCAGGCTTCAAGAGAAATGAGAATTCCAAAGCAACCTTCAAAGCACTGCTCTTCACATGCGGTGCCCTGGGCCTGCTGTCCCTGCAGATCGCTGTGTCCACTAGAAGCAAGAGTCCACCTGGACGGTCCCCTTCCTGCCATGTTCACAGAGCATCCAGGCTAGGCAGGATGGACGCTGCCTCCCCACTGAGCATCCTGGGGTTCAGCGCCTGGAGCACCAGGATCAGGCTGCACCTGCATCTTTATGTCTAGATCCCAGGAGCCGCTTGGCCAATGCTGCATGATGATTGGAGTGGATGAAAGATGTATAAGCCACACATCCCTACTGCTTCAGCCCTGGTTTTCTCTCCTTTTCCTCCACTCTGGAGGCTTCTTGGTCAGGCACATAAACAGGGGTGATTACACCTGTCTATAAAGGCATTTCTGAAAATGTGACTTCATGGATCTGGCCAGATTGGAAAATGAACAGCAATAGGACCTGGGGGCAGTTGCCTGGAGGAGACCACGGGGTCGGAGAGGGCTTGGATGTGAGCATGGGACACTTTCGGGCCACGTGACCACAATGAAAGCAGCCAGGGAGCCAGCAAGTGGGCGGTGGGAGGTGGAGGACCATCTGAAGGGAGCCTATCTCTTGCCAGCCCCAGGCGCTATTTTCCCATTGCCCTGGCCAGACTCCTGCCATCCCCTGTGGCCCATGCTCATCAGGAACAGGTGTCTCTCTTCTCCCAAACCCAGTTAGAGGCGGTGTTCATGGGCAGCATTTTTTAAGCTTGGGACCTAACAGGAAAATGGAGCCACCCAGGACAGAGCTGCGTCTCATTGCAGGAGGCACAGCATCTTGCCACGTGGTTGCAGCAAGGTTCTCCATGGAGGGCAGTGATAGACTCTGACCATGATGCTGCCTACATGAGCCCATTACAACCCTCCAAGCACAACTCTCCACTCTTCCTGGGCTTGCCTGCACGTAGCCCACCAGCCACCTCTGTTCTTTATGTCCTGTCTCACTAAACCCTTCCGTTTCCCAAGACCACGATGCTTTCTCTTTCCTTCCCAAGTGTGACATGGAAAGCTTCTCCCTCCTAACCATGCCACCAACGCCTCACATTGCAGACCGTGGGCTGCAAATCGCTGCCTCCAAGATTCTGTTGAAGACATTCCCCACTGTGAGCTGAACGGCAGCCTTCCAAATACAAGTGCTGGGACAGGCATCTGGTGCAGTGGCTTAAGTTGCCACTTGGTTTTTGTCCTGGCTGCTCCACTTCTGATCCAGCTTACTGCTAACGCACATCCTGAGAGACAGCAGCTGGTGACTCAAGTAGTATGCTGGCCACCACACAGTGACTTGGGTGACATTCTGGGCTCCCGGCTTCAGTCTGGCCCAGCCCTGGCTGTTGTGGTCATGTAGAGAACGAACCAGCAGATGGAAGGTCTCACTGTGTCTGTCCCTCTTTTCTCAAAGACAATGAAAATAAATATTTTTTTTAAAAAGGTTTATTCATTTATTTGAAAGGCAGAGTTACACACAGAGAGAAAGAGAGGCAGAGAGAAAGAAAGTCTTCCATCTGCTGGTTCACTCCTCAGTTGGCCCCAATGGCCAGAGTTGTACCGATCCAAAGCCAGGAGACAGGAGCTTCCTCTGGGTCTCCCATGTGGATGCAGGGCCCAAAGACTTGGGCCATCTTCTACTGCTTTCCCAGGCCATAGCAGAGCACTGGATCGGAAGTGGAGCAGCCAGGTCTGGATGCCGGCACTGCAGGTGGTGGCTTTACCCACTACGCCAGTAAATGCATTTTCAAAATAGACACACTGGACTGCCATCCCCCAGTGTTTATGAGTGTGCTGCAACAGAGGTAAGTGAGGTCATCATGAGGGCTGCACTCCATCATAACCAGCACCCTCGGATGGAGGAGAAATTCAGACACAGATGTTGCACAGGGAGAATGACACATGAAAATGAAGGCAGACGTCAGGGTAATGCATGGGCAACCAAGGGAGGCCAAAGATCACCAACAACCACCTTAGAAGCTAGGGAGAGACAAGAACAGGCTCTCCCTCACAGTTTCCAGAGGGAACTGCTAACTTCTTGATCTCTGACATCCAGAACGGTTGAGACAATACGTTTCTGTTGTCCCAGCTGCCAAGTGGAGCTGGTACAGCCTCCATGTGCTCTGACAATCAGACTTCCCTCGTCACAGCACAGGTCTTGTCACACTGCATCCATTCACTCACCCGCCTGCTCCTCTCCCTTGCCAACCGCCACTCCAGGGAGGTGCACACGTGCCTTCTCTATCACCCTCTCATCTCCAGAGCCTGACACAATGCTGTGGCCACAGGGACAAGTGATCTTTTTGCTGTAGGTGGGAGGGAGGGAAGGAGGAATGGAGGGAGAAAGGAATGGAGGGAGGGAAGAATGGAAGGGAGGGATCTGGGGCTGGTGCCATGGCACAGTAAGTTAATCCTCCGCCTGTGGTGCTGGCATCCCTTACAGGCACTGGTTCTAGTCCCAGCTGCTCCTCTTCCAGTCCAGCTCTCTGCTAAGGCCTGGGAAAGCAGTAGAAGATGGCCCAAGTGCTTGGGCCCCTGCACCTGCATGGGAGACCAGGAAGAAGCACCTGTCTCCTGGCTTCGTATCAGCACAGTTCCGGCCGTTGCGGCCATTTGGGGAGTGAGCCAATGGAAGGAAGACCTCTCTCTCTGTCTCTCCCTCTCACTGTCTGTAACTCTACCTGTCAAATAAATAAATAAAAATCTTTAAGAAAAAAAGGAAGGGAAGGATAGAGGTGGGGAAGGAAGGAAGGAAGCAGAGAAGAGGAACAAGGTAGGAAGGAAGGGAGACTAACCCTAATTATGGGCAACTCTTGCAGTATGCTCACTGTGTTGGTCATGAGCTGATGTTACTGCAGTACTCTCACCCAATGCATTCTCAGTCCCATCCAGGTACCATATGTGCTCAGTGACTGCCTGAGGGCTGGGCAACTGACAGATGAGTTGTTAATCCACAAGCAGACGACTCCTGGAACGTAAGAGGCATGGCGTGATTTCTTTCCCGGTGCTGTGCTCCTTGGAAGGACCATGCCACGTGACAATTGAGGAGCAGCAGAAATGGAATGAATGCAGAGATGTTGAGCAGCCTGGGAGGGAGCTCCTCACTGGGGTCACAAGATCACAATCTCTTTGTGCCGCCAGTCTAAGAGTCAACATGGAAGAGCCTCCCATGAGAGGAGTCGCATGGTGAATGGCTGCTAACTGTTAGGTACTGTGTAAAATCTTCAGGAGGTCCAAGAGAGGCAAGTGCCCTAGGAGGAAGCCAAGGCATGTGGGGCAGGTGGCCAGAGTGTTGTCCTGTCACAGGTAAGGGTGTGAGTGATGGAGGCTCTTCTCGGAGAACCACAGCATGGCTTTTAGGCTAACCTCACATCTCAGTCTTCACAATGGCTGCTTTCAGGCTTTCACCTTTTGTAAAGGGAATGTATCCATGTCTCATTATTCTGCATGGCTTGATGAAGCATTTTCAAAGTCCCAGCAACCCCAGCTGTACATGGGAACCCAAGCTCTGAGCTCAGCCCCTCTGCTGGGAGCCAAGCTGGAAGCCATGGCCATGGGTACCTTCCAAGTGGTGGCAGCGATGATATTAGAATTTGAGACCCTATTTCCCCTAAAGGACAGGAGATCCAGGAGGGCACAATAGGGGTCCTCTCGACTTGAGACTTTCTTCTTAACTTTTCAACGTGACTTTCATTAAGCAATGTATGGTACTGTAAAGCAATTACTTTGATGCAAACAAGCGTACATTTGAATCCAAGCTCTGCTACAAACCAGTTTCCTCATCTGCAGTAAAAGGTCAGTAAGTTAAAACTCAGTAAAAATTAAATGGTGTAATTTATGGAAAGCACTCAGGCAGTTGCTAGCAAGTAATTGTATCATAAACACAGTATATACCTAAGTACTTCAAGAACTCCATGGAAAAAATGGAATTCAAAGATAATTTTATTTTGCTGCAAGAAAGTTTTGAATCCATGCATATCGGGAGCGTGAGGGGGTCTTCAAAATGTTCGTGGAAAACTCATTGTGGAAAAAGTTTGCATGCATTTCAAAAATTCTGCACCAAGATTTCTTTAATTCCATTTTCCCAGGAACATTTTGAAGTACCCTTGTATATGGATATATGGTATATTATAAAATACAGTAAAATAATATTCATTCCTCAGCAAATGGTACTCACTGTTTATGCCATTTTTGTAATTATTACTAGTGCTGCTGGGGTGGCTTTCTGGCAATTTCCTGTACAGAGAAATGAGCATGACTGATCTTTCTCTATTGGGCCAGTGCTCTCCACTTTCCCTTTCTAGAGAAGCAAACCCCAGCAGCCCCAGGGTCACTCATGGACAGTGGCCAGCGCTGGTGCTCGGTCAGTGACACTCAGCTCTAGAGCTCCCTAAAGCACCACCCCGACCCAACATTCATACTTCTTCCTGCCTTTGCTCACGACACTAAAAGGTTAACATGGTAATTAAAGCATGGGGTCCTAATTCTTATGATATTAATTAAAGTGAAAGCTGCAGAAGGTGTTTAATAACAACTTAGTCCCAGAAGGTTCCAGGCACTTTACCTAAATCAAACATATCATAAAGTTGGCATGAGAATCACAGAACCTGGCCCTGCCACATCTGGCCAGGGACACACATTTTCATCGACAGTGAAAGCAACAAGCCATCTCTATTCCTGATGCAGATGTGGCCTGAGACAGCTTTGGTGTGATCCCACCCCACCCGCTCTAGGAGCCAAAAATAAAGGCGTATTGATTGCAAAAGATTAATAACAGAGCTTGAGAAGGAAAATGGTGCAAAACACCTTTTTCTCTCCTTTCGTGATATAAATGCTTGCCGCCCCTACAACCTAATTTTGTCACCCAGCACATGGGAGTATATTAATTAAAGTGACACCAAGGACAGGAAAATCTGAGCTCTTGGGGTGATGACGGGAAATACATAAATATGCATCTCCACGCTGCCTCAGGAAGGGAGGCGCGTTGCCAGGCAAGATCGGCGTAACTCCACCAAGGGCAGGGTGCAGAGGGGCCTGCGAAGCTCACCCTTGGAGGTCAAGGCTCTGGTTCTGGCCAATGCACACAAAATGCAAGCAAGGAAGCTGGACAAAGAGCAATTTGCTGATGGCCCACCTCTTTTGTAAAGAACTGGACCATCCCTTGTGTAAGTGTCCCCCGATTGGGGCTAGTGTTTAATGAATATGTGTTATGCACTCTACTTTCAGAATACAGATCATCCCTGACTTAGGGTGTGACTTAATGCTCTTTTGACTTCACGATGGTATGGAAATGACACGCGTTCTGTAGAAACCGTACTTCAGTTTTGAAATGTGGGATCTTTCCTTGGGCTCGCTGTGTGCAGTCCAATCTCATGATGCCAGGGGGCAGCAGAGGGAGCAGCACCCAGCCAGGCCCACGGACACAGGGGAAATAACCTGGACACTCTGCAGGGTGCTGTGCTGCTATCTTGTGATTTCAGGAGGTTAGAGCCGTCCCGTGCATTTCTGAACTTGGGCATTTTCAGCTTACACTGGGTTTCCCGGGATGTAAGGCCATCATAAGCCGAGCAGCACCTCTGCATGGGGAGAAAATGGTGCCATTTCATAGCAGAGGAAACTGAAGTCCAACATGGTTAGTTAATGGCTCAGCAGGAACCCAAAACCAGTTCTGATTAAAAGTCCTCCTCTATATTGCTCTGATAAAAAGGAGGCTTGGGACACCCAGGTAGAACCAGTAGTGTTTCCCATGGTGCCAGGCCTGGAGCAGATTGGGGACCTCCCTCCAGGGTCCGTGCTGACCCTCAGCCAGGGGCAGGGCCAGGCACTGGCAATCCCCGGTGAAGACGAGATTTCACTGAGGCTGACTTGTAAGTCTAAGGCGCCAGTGGATGATTTTGGAGATGTTCATGTTTGCCTGGTTGTATGTAGGTCAATTTCACTGTGATCAATAAATCAATCTCAGCAGCCAACTGCGCGGCTATGTGCCCTGATTTCAGCTAACACATGGGATGTGACTTCAGCTCGCCTTAGCTTCCTCGCGGTCATTACCTATCGGCATCTCCGCCTGGACATCCATGGGCATCTAGCATTTGCCTGGACCCAAGTGGACCGTGCTGCCCTCCCCACACTGGCTCCTCACTTATATGCCAGGTCTGGCACCACCGCCCACTCAGTGCCCCGAATCAGGACCCCGGCTGCTCTGCCTGTTCTCTCCTTTGTCTTTCTCCTGTGTGCCATCCTCTGACAGGTGCGACCAAGTACACACACCCCAGGCTTTCTCAGATCCGCCTTCTCCAGCACCAGTGCTACCGCCCTAGCTCAGGCAAACCCCGAGCACATTCATCAGGTAGTCATGAAAGACTGCTAAGCAGAGGCAGAGAGGAGCAGGCTCTTGGAGAAGAGCTGAGCCTCATGAACAGCGGGCAAGTGGGCTGACCCATCTTCCCTGCTCCTGGTGCTACCACAGAGACAACGTGACCATGGGATCAGTGTGGCTGAGCTGGGTATAAAACAACACCCACATTTAGCTCCTGGGAGGCCTGTCTGCCTCTGCTTCCTCTGTGGTATGCTGGGCTTCCTGGGAGAACTCTCCTTAGCAGCCTCTGTGATGGCTAGCTTGGGACAGAGCAAGCATGCTATTATGCAGCAACTTCTTCCTTACCCAGAGCCATATATATCAAACACATGCACATACATTATGTATCTGGTTTGCTCGCTTGCTCCCTTAATAAACTGCATCTGACACAAAAGGAGGAAAGATGAATAAGAGGAGATTATTAGGGAGGACTTGCTGCATGGGGAGCACTGCTCTGAGCATTCACAGAATAACCTAGCTAAAACCTATTATTATTCTCGATCTACAGAAGAGAACTCTGGAGCCCAGAAGGTTAATTAATTTGTCCAGCGTGACACGTCCATTCGCTACTGGGTCCAGGCTCTGAGCTCAGGCAATCTGCCTTCTGAGCACGCATGCTCTCCTCACCTGTGCCAATGCTATAAGCTCAGGAAGATGCCAACCATTCTGTCTTCTTCCCCTGTGTGGCCCAGAACTGAGTGTAGCACCTGACGCTTGGTAGGATGTCAACAACGACACTGGGAGTAAAGGGTGGCTGACCGCATGTGTGTCACTGCTGGAAATTGGTCCTGGGCTCAGCAGCGCTCCGTTCCTGGCCATGTTGTCACATGGGCTTCCCTCTCCCCCAGCAGGAAGTGGCTCCTCCTCCTTCCCTGCTTCTCCCTCAATTCAGGCAGAGCCAGCGCTCTTACCAGGAAGGTGGCTAACTTCCCCACCACCTCCCCAGCCTCATGCAAGGGCCAGCCAGGCAGAGACGACCCGCCATCTTGCCCTCTGAGTTCTCCCCATGTTCAGAGGAAGCTTCCTCCCCAACCCTGGCCACTGTGTCGTGACCACATTATTCTAAGTTAATGCACATTAGTGGTGTGAGGGCATCAGGAATGCCAGCCACACAGCTGTCACACACAGGAGCTGGGGAAACCCTCCCTGGGAGAGCAACAGCTTAGCACAGCTCTTCTGGGTCAGAGAGAGAGAGAGAGAGAATCCTGTAAAAGACCACAATGCACAATGAGGGCCAGGCAGAGTGTCTGTGTGTGAACAAGAGTGTGAGGCTGTGACACTGTGTGTGTGTGTGTATGTGTGTGTGTGCAGGTCCCCACCTCTGAGCTGGGGGGTCAGTGGGCTAATGCATATCCTCTTGGTGTAGAGCTCCGAGACAGAAGGAAGAAAAATGCACTCATTCTTACCCAACAAGAGAAGCCACTTAGGAGATCTCACACAGAAGCTACTGTGTGAGAGCAGAGTTGGTGCTGAGTCACAGATAAACTCACAAATTGTCAGAACAAGGAGGCAGGGTTGGAAATCTTGTAAAATCCCTTCCCTTCACAGAATGAGATAGTGAAGTCAGAGAGGATAGTGAGTTTCCAGGGACACACAGCTGCTGAGGACTCTCTGCCCATTGAAATGCAAAGAGAGAGAGAGAGAGAAATACAGAGACAGAGACAGAGAGAGACAGAGAGAGAATGAGAGATTGATCTTCCATCCACTGGTTCACTCCCTAAATGGCCACAATAGCTGGAGCTGGGCTAGGCTGAAGCCAGGTGCCAGGAGCTTCATCTGGGTCTCCCATGCGGATGCAAGGGCCCAAGCATTTGGGCCATCCTCTGCTGCTTTCCCAGGTGTATTAGCAGAGAACTGGATCAGAAATGGAGCAGCTGGGACTTGAACAGGCACTCCAATAGCGGATGATGGCATTACAGGGTCTACAAAACAAAACTGGCCCTGTCAGTGGGATTTCTGGGGGCTTCTTCACAAACCCAGAGTATAAGGGGTCTCCAGAAAGCACAAACCCCCAGTTTGCACTAGAACAAACCTTGAATCTTTTCCTCTCCATATTGAAGGAATATCACTCCCCAACAGAGGGAGAAGCTTCAGGGAAAAAAAAAAGCCAGAAACAAAATATCAGAAGTTTAACAAGGGACTTTAGCAGCAGAGAACATTAAAGAACAGCCTCCAGGGTCCACAAGGACCAAGGGGAAGACACTGAGAACATGGGAAACACAAGGGAGTGCCTTGAAGCCCCCTGAGGTCCTGTGTCTGTGCCCCCTGCTCAGGGCCAGCAGGTGCATCCTCCCCCTCAGCTCATGGGGTCCCTTATCTTGCTGAGTCACTAGACTACGCAGACTCCTACCTCCTGGCAATTTCCCTGTCCCCGCTTCCCCATCTCAAGGCTGCTCTCTCTCTCTCTGGTTCCTTCCTCCATCTGCCTGGGCCTCCTCCCACCCCTCACATCGGATTTCCTGCAAGAATGCCATCGCTCAACCCTCTTCTTCCCAAACCAGCTCACCGTCTGACTGCCATATTTCCTCTCCAGCCTCTGACACACTGGGCTTTTCTACATCTTGGTCCACTGCCTGGTGCTATCAGAGCATACCGGAAACAGGAAAACTTACAAAGGAAAGAGGCTTAACTGAACTTGAGCTTCAGGCAAGAGAAAGTCCAACAATGAGTGACCACATCTGCTCAGCTCATGGCACAAAGCAGAAGGGAAGCACTTGCATGTGGAACAGGGGGACAAAGAAGTGGGTCCCCAACCCTGAGAACTAATGCAGTCTCATGGGAAAGACATTAAGATCCCCAACCCTGAGAACTAATCCAGTCTCATGGGAAAGACACTAAGGACCTCACTCTTCCAGCACCGGCAGGCGGTTTCAACATGAATTTTTATGGAGAAAACCTCACTTGTACCATATCTTCTGCTTTGTTTAAAATCAGAATTTTATGGCCAATGCTTCCCCCTCATTTTTAGGGAAGGAGAAACGATGCCAACCACCACCCTTTTAACTCAATCTTTTTGTCACCTGTCTGTTGTAGAAGCCTCCTCCTGGGCTTCCAGTATTTCAATCTCTCTCTGCTCTTTCCAAGCCAATAATTCTTTGCATATCAGTCTTCTTAACTGATAGATCTGTTTTTTTTTTCACAGACTGTACCTATGTTAAAAATTGTCTGTTCTTCTTTCCTGCCTTTCACTACCTGCCCTAGTTGCCACACCTGTCCAGGTTCAAGGATGACTACCTTTGAGCCTCCTTCTGTCCACTTTTGCAACAGGATGTGTGCGTTTGCCCTTCCCTCTGGGCCTCCTCTCTGGCTCATGAGCTGTGACTTGGCCTGGAGTTACAAAGCTGCTGTCCAGTTGGCTTGCCCTTTGAATTCACTAGGGGATGAGCTATGCATCTCTAGCTGGTGGTGCACATCACTCCAAAAGCAGGTACCCAGGAAATGTGAGTGAAGGAGAGATCAGATAGATGCATGGCTTCCATATCTCCCTCTGCATAGTTCAAAGTTCATGAAAGATAAATGAGAAAAGTCCTATTTTTGAGCGAATGGGTTATAAAAGCTCAGGTGGCGTATCCCACATGGCATTTTAGAATATTCCAGGAATCATCACATAAATCATATGGATTGATTAAGGTAAGTGTCCTAAAAAATCAACTGCAATTAATTCCCCCATTTAAAAGATGAGCTAGGGGGCTGGCACTTTGGCATAGCAGGCTAAGCCCCAGCCTGCAGTACTGGAATCCCATACATATGCTGGTTCAAGTCCTGAATGCTCCACTTCCAAGCCTGAGAAAGCAGTGGAAGATAGCCCAAGTCTCTGGGCCCCTGTACTCACGGGGGAGACCCAGATGAAGCTCCTGGTTTCTGATTTTAGACTGATGCAGCCCTGGTTGTTGTGGCCATTTGGGGAATGAACCACTGGATGGAAGAATTTTCTCTGTCTCTCCTCCAATTCTACCTTTCTACTAAATAAATAAATCTTAAAAAAAAAAAAAAAAAAAAAAAAAAAGACGAGCAAACAGACCCTGAGAAGTTGAAGATCACAGAGCTAAAATTTTGTGGAACTGCATAACCAGTTACCATAGAAAAGTTAAAAGTGATCACTGTAGGGTTTTATAATTGCTACCTAAATCCATTCATAGCAAGGTCAGACGGATTACCTGCCTCTGACACCCCCAGTGTATGCTAATGGGAGGCTCATTAACTATTAATGCAAATCCTAATCAAAGACATATTAGGTCCCTTATCCCAGGAGGAGATAAATGTAGGACAAACCCTGGGCCTGACGCTCAGACACACAGAATTGTTCTGCCTAATGCACTGAAATGTTCCATCGGAGCATATTGAAAATTATATTTTAGAGCTCATTTTGGGATCGATGACTTTACAACTGTTTCAGAGGAGATAAGGGACCATCCTTCAGGCTCAATGTTGTTGTGTCATTACATCTTAGGAAAACTGGCCAGATAAAAGAGACTCCTATTCCCAGCCACAGTTTCAGAAACTATTCACTCTGAGGCCTAGAAGTGGAATGATGGTGTCTTCCTGGGGGCAGCACATGCCTGAGAGCCAGGACTAGGAGGGAGTGAGGGGAAACTTCAGAGCCAGCAACTGACCCTGCAGAGAAAGCCTGGAAGCCAAGTGGCCTCTCCCTGTCCCCCATCCTCTGCATCCGCCCCAGCTTCTCCCAGGCTAAGGGACAAGGAAGAGCTCAGACACAGAGCAGGGACTTGGGATAAGGGTTGTTGGGAAAGGCTGTTTGGAGGAGTGGCATTGTCCCTATGTCACGTGGAGAGTCCCCTGACCCCATATGCATACCATGCCTGATGTTCCTTAGGGGCGACATCTGAGGAAATGACAAAGCAAGCTAATTACAGTGTGTGTGTGTCATGGAGAATGAGCCCCCACTGCCCGCCTCATCTTTATCTCTCCCAAACAGAGGCAGACCGCAAGCACAGTGAGTTCAATGGCAAACTCCAGGGACCGCAAGGACAGTGTCCCTCAGTGTCTGGTGGGACCCTTGCTATGAAGTCACGTCCAAGCCTGGTGTGATATCAATCCTCACAGGCAGAACTGGCCAGATTTAGTGTGCTCATGAGAGGGATACTCTTGGTTCTTGACCTACTGGGCAAAGCCAGAGGCCAGCGTGGGGTCCATGTCGGGGGACCACGGGGAGGTGCAATTAAGTGTCCAGTGACCCTGTGAGGGCTGGGACCTGCCTGTGAAGCCATGACTGAGATTTGAAGATCCACAGTTGGGCCCTGGTTTCTAAACCCTTGGCTTGGTCAAAGGGCAACAGACAAATTCTGCCTCCTCTCTTGCCCGTGCTGTTTCCACTACAAAGTCTGTGCAATGCCTCCAAGGATCTGATCTGCAGGTTTCCTGTGGCAGCAAAGAACACAGTTATGACCTGAGTCCCTGTTCATGGGAGGGAGGTCACCCAGAACTGTCGCAGACATGGCTGGTGCATGGCCTAGAGCCCTGTGTGCAAGATGTGCTCATCCCTCCCATGCAGGTCAGCTGCAAACAGCACAAGAGGGTTGCCTTCCACTGAGGGAAGCTGCCTCCCTTGGAGATGCAGTGCGAGAGGCAGCCCCTCTGCCTAAGGCAGATCTACGTCTGTGGGGAAACCTGCCCTCCAGAACTCTGCTCTCTTGGGGTTGGCTGGAGCTTGTTTCCAGCTGACACCACACTCTTGCTTAAAATCTTTCCCTGCCTTGCTCTGTGTCCCTCATCCTGCTTCACTGGAAATGCCCCCTCCACCCATAAGCCATTTGTGCAAGATTTCCCAGCTCAGGCTCTGCTCCTAAGGGTTCCCAATTCGAGGCCAGAAAGTCTGAAGCTTCTTGTCACAGTGGAGCTGCAGCTTCTGACAAGCCACTCCCAGTACCTAGCGTGCAGGTCCCAGAAAGCTGTGGGGTGTGGCGCTGAGCTCATCGTAAGCACCCTTGACGTCCCAAAGGTCTGACTTGATGCCTAAAGCTGCACGTCACCTACAGTCTTTGCACGCCTGCTTTTCCGTTCCCCCCAAGTCCTCAGGAGCCAGGCTTTGCAAGGACAATTAACTTCTCTTGCTCATCAGATTCAAACACAATTAGTCACTGGGTTTGCCATTAGTTAATGGCAGGCACAGTTATCAGAACCATCATTTTTTCTGTTTTGAGAAGGAATAAAGTAAAGAAGGCCTGGGAGAACACTTGATCCTCAGGAGGTATTGTTTTCAGATGAGCAGAGACACCCATTTGTCAGGCCCTGTGGCACATTCTAAGCAGCCCATGATGATGACTTTAGACTGTGGGTCAGGTGTCCTCTGATAGACTCAGACTCAGGAACACAGCCCACCTCTTCAGTGCTAAGCCTGGAATTTATTTCTGAATCTAAATGTTAAATGCCAAAGTGTTCATCAGAAAAACAGGACAAGTGGGACTAGGATGGGGCTAGTGGATTAAGCCACAGTTTGTAATGTCAACATTCCCATACCACAGGGCTGGTTTGAGTCCTAGCTGCTCCACTTTTTCTCCAGGTCCCTGCTAACGTGCCTGGGAAAGCAGTGAAAGATGGTCCAAGTGCATGGGTCCCTGCCACCCATGTGGAAGAGACTAGGAGGGCGAACCAGGCTGCCAGCTTCAGCCTGGCCCAGCCCCATCCATTGTGGCTGCTTAGAGAGTGAAACAACAGATGGAAAATTCTCTCTGTGTGTGCCACTCAGCCTTTCAAATCAATTATCAATCAACCAATCAACCAATCTTTGCACCTAAACCAGAGCACCATTTGAAAACAAAATTAGGGGTCCCAGCAGCTCGGGCGGCGGGAGCCGCGGCAGCGGCAAGGCAGCCCAGCTCCGCGAAGGCTCTCGGCGCGCCGCGGCCCGCAGGCACCAGGCATGCGCCCTCCGCACCGCCAGGATGCCCAAGAGGAAGGTCAGCTCTGCCGAGGGGGCAGCCAAGGAGGAGCCCAAGAGGAGGTCGGCACGCTTGTCGGCGAAGCCGGCCCCCGCGAAGGTGGAAGTGAAGCCCAAGAAGGCCGCGGGGAAGGATAAGTCATCAGACAAGAAAGTGCAAGCAAAGGGGAAGAGAGGAGCAAAGGGAAAACAGGCCGAGGTGGCTAACCAAGAAGCTAAAGAAGACTTGCCTACAGAAAACGGAGAAACGAAAAACGAGGAGAGTCCAGCCTGTGATGAAGCAGAAGAGAAAGAAGCCAAGTCCGATTAATACCATACACCATGTGTTATCAGTGGTCCCTGTCTCCCTTCTTGTACAATCCAGAGGAATATTTTTATCAACTATTTTGTAAATGCAAGTTTTTTAGTAGCTCTAGAAACATTTTTAAGAAGGAGGGAAGCCCACCTCATTCCATTTTTTAAGTGTAAATGATTTTTTTTAAGAGGTGAAATCATTTGCTGGTTGTTTATTTTTTGGTACAACCAGAAAATAGTGGCATATTGAATTCTGGGAGGCTTTGACTGTCTTGGGTGTCAGCTTAACATTCCATAGGTGGGGGTGGTTTTTATATCTTACAGTACAGCGCATACTAAATGGCAATTTGGAGTCTCAATTGTGCATTTAATCTGTCTTGAATATTTTCAGTTACTTCTCCCATGTTTTGTAGAATTGTTTCCTACAGAAAACCACTCCTTGTTCTGTCAGAACCATGTGCACTCTGTAACATCTTTGGTTGTGGTAGTCCAGTTTTGCTAATGATTTTGTTAATGTGCCATGAAAGATTGAAAATTTGAGTGGCGTGTATATGCTATTATATTGTGAATGGGTGGGATTTATGTAACAGCAACATTTGAAGATACTTGTACTTGATAGCCTCTTAAAGAAGAGTTGCCTCCAAATTTGAAGCTGGAAAGTCACTGGAATAACTTTTAAAAAAAAGAATGAAATAGCCGGCGCCGTGGCTCAATAGGCTAATCCTCCACCTTGCGGCGCCGGCACACCGGGTTCTAGTCCCGGTTGGGGCGCCGGATTCTGTCCCGGTTGCCCCTCTTCCAGGCCAGCTCTCTGCTGTGGCCAGGGAGTGCAGTGGAGGATGGCCCAGGTGCTTGGGCCCTGCACCCCATGGGAGACCAGGAAAAGCACCTGGCTCCTGGCTCCTGCCATCGGATCAGCGCGGTGCGCCGGCTGCAGCGGCGGCCATTGGAGGGTGAACCAACGGCAAAGGAAGACCTTTCTCTCTCTGTCCACTCTGCCTGTCAAAAATTAAAAAAAAAAAAAAAGAATGACAATTCATGGCTTTTTACATTTTTGGTACGTATGTTAAGAATTGTGTACAAATTAAAATGTGTGTGCTGATTCTCAACACCAATAAAATCTCAATTATGGAAAAAAAAGAAAACAAAATTATACAGGGGTAAGTAAGTTTTAACTAAGACCAGAGTCCGAATGAGCTGGCTGTAGGCAGGCTGAGATTGCCCCAGTCAGCATGCTCAGCCCAGGGTGACCCGAGAGCAGTGGGAAGAGCCAAGGCATGAGTCATCCTTGTGATTCCATTGAGGAAAAAAGTCAGGCTAGGGGCTCAGTAGTTTCCTGGCACTGGAAATGGAAGGGTGGGCATTTAACCTAGCTGCTAAGACACTGGTTGAGATACCCACATTCACTACTCGAGTAGCTAGGTTCCCTTCCTGGCTCCAGCTCCGGTTTAGATTCCTGTTAATGCAGACCCTGGTGGGCAGCAGTGATAGATTGAGTAGCTGGATCTCCGCTGTACACGTGGGAGATCTGAATTGAGCTCCCAGCTCCCAACTTGGGCCCAGCCCAGCCCAGGCCACTGAGAGCATTTATGGACTGAACCACGGAATGGGAGTTTTCTGTTGCTGTTTGTCTCTTGGTCTCAAAAAGCAATTTGAGAAAAAAAGCACAGAATTGGGAATTGAGATGGGGAAGGAAAAGAGACACAGTCATTTTAATAGAAGACCCATCATGTGCTGGATGCATGCGCATAGTTGTCTATTTTCATAATTTTCAATGCCTGGTTGATATTTCTCTCTAGGAGCCAAAGGTAGCAATGACAAGAAGATACACACCCACATCAGCCAATTATAAAAGTTTATGTGATTCTCACCCCTCCTCTCAACGTTTTATTTTCAATACTTTTCTAGAATCTTAGCTGGATGGGACCTTACATGGAGACTTGACATCTTTGGTCTCTGCAAGATAGGAGTGAGTAGGAGCTGTGAATGAAAAGTCGAATGTAGGGTTAAAGAAACTGTGGAGACCACTCCAGGGAAAGGAGACCACAACAGGGAAAGAAGGACATGGTGCATTTGTTACTGAAGAGATCAGAGAGCAATGAGCACATGGGGACAAAAACTCGAGCAGCTGGAGAGAGGGCTGGTGCTGGAGTCTCCCCCAGACTCCCAGAATGTACTCAAATCTACAGAAGAATGAACTCAATCACAATACACACAAGCAGGATGCCAGTTCTTATCCCTTAGTGACTTGGCACTCAATGGCCAAGAGCCCCATTTCCTTACTCTAAGCACTGCGCCCCCCACCCTTGACATCCAAACTCTAAATTGGCCCAAGTTGAAACAGGGCCTAGGGTTTGGCTTCCTGGGAAAACGTCAGGTCATCATGAGCCTTTCATTGGAGGTCTCAGAGCCCCACTGGGTGCCAAGAGGAACGATCATCCTTCTACTGGTCAGGGCACTCCAGGAGAAAACCTTGTCTGTGATGTGGGCAAAGAAGGTCTTCTTCTCGGTGATGTCACTAAGGAAAAGGGCTTGGCCTCACACCCTCATTTATCCCATCCACACACACTCAAAGTGAATTGTGGTGTCCTTGGGCCCTTTCTCATATCCAGAAGCAGACATTAGAAACTCAGAAGAGCAGATTTCAAGAAGATGCAATACCTGCTGATGGGCTTGAGTCCTTCCCCAAATGGAGGCCTCGCTAGTGTTCTCACCACAAGCGGCCCCGTCCTCCCTGCTTCCCTCTCCATCTGGATTTCAGCTTTATTTTCATTTTCTTCAGTTTCCCTTAGAGACTTAGCCTCATTCAGCAGCCCCCTGTGGCTCCTTTCAATATTATTTTTATTTGTGTTCCTTGGAAACACAGGGAGATAGAGAGAGAGAAAGAGCAATCTTCCACCTGCTGGTTCACTCCCCAAATATGTACAACAGGCAGGGCTAGGCTGGGCCAAAGCCAGGAACCAGGACTCCATCTGGGTCTCCAGGTGAGTGACAGGGATCCAAGTACTTGAGCCATCACCTGTGGCCTCCAAAAATGGGCATTAGTGAGAAACTGGATCAGAAGCAGATATGGATACGGATATGGGATGCAGGCATCTCAAGTAGCAACTTTAACTGCTGTACCAAACGCTTGCCCCATCCACTCAGTCTAAAAGCTTGATCCGATTTGCCTCATCCTAAAATGATAACTCCAACATGCAATCCCCCAACACCTTCCCCTGCCCAACAGTGCCACTACCGCTGATGCAAGCTCCTGGCTGTCTCTTCCCTTCCTCTCACCATTAACGTTCTCAGTAACAATAGAGCCTCTCCTCTTCAACTGTGCTTTATATTCCTTCACATTCAAATGACACCCTTAGCAACGAACTTTCTCTCTCCATGGATAAAGGAGAGGGAGCGACACTCAGCTGAGTCCCACACTGCTGCCTAGCATGCGTCATTAGAGTTACTCTGCACCTGACATAAGAGGAAACAGGCTCTCAAAGAACATGAATGGCTTAATGTGTTATTTAATCCAGTCTTCTATCCAGCCTGCGAGCCCATCACAGCAAGGCCTTGGAATTCCCCTGTGGAAACCACAGAGGCAGTGATGGTGGAGGCAGAGTTTCAATGTTCCCCTCCCCCGGGGCATTCTGAGACCTACTCTGGACTGCACCTTCTCCTCTGATGCTCCCTGGAGCACCATGGCATCTTCCTGTGTTCCCCCAGGCCTCTCCTCCACCTGTCTGCTCACAGGCTTGCGTCTTCCTCTGCTATGCCCTACAAGTGACCCCTAACCCAGGTCTGTCCAAGTGCCCTGACTTTCCAGTTACAGTAGTGTCTCCATTGGGAATCTGTTCACAGCTACAGAGGTGCACATCTTCTCAGGAGACTCTGAAGTTGCTGGATTTAGCAGCCATGACTCCTTCCAGACCGGAAGGGGAATGCTTCCAGCTGTTCTTCAACCCAACTGGAGGGGTGTGGAGCGACCCTTTCAGAGGAAGGGATAACTGAATTGTGTCTTAAAGAGATCAGTTCCCTGGGGAGGCATGGGAGCAGGACTTTCCAGACAGCAGAAATTGGGGCAACCCTGGTCTGCTGGGCAAACATGACAAGCATGGTATGGAAGTGGAGAAGGTAAGAATGTGTCCAGAGGAAATGCCACCCTGCTGGCTCAGGAGAAGGTACAAGAGGACTGAGTCCCATAACCAGAGGAGAAAGTGACTGTGAATGAGCACAAGTGACATGAATGAGCATGGGGACCCATTGACAAACCACCTGTAAGGGGCACTGTGGTGACAGAGACACAGTCCAGTGTCTGTGTGACATTGCATGATGGCCTTGATCTTGATGAGCCAAGAGAAGGTAGTGGGTCAACATGGGTGGTCACAGGAGGGGTTCTGTGGCCCTGGAAGAGGCAGACCAGGCTTCACAGCCTGTGTCCTAATGTCCACCATGGCAAGACACATGGTGGCCTACACCACCAACCTGCTCCTCCCTTTGGTGCCCCAGATGGTGCTGTCAGCCAATTCTGGGAGGCCCAGGACCTCCCAATCATGCAGAAGAGCCAGTACCAGGACAAATGAGTCTGGGGTGTGGAGGGTGAAGCAAGAGGCGAGGGGATGGAGCAGCAGGCAGATCTAGAGCATAAGTTGAACCCCCTCCACTCTCCTCCTTCCAGGCCTCATCCCACAGGATACTAAAAAAATGGGAATATTCCAAAGGACATGGGAGCTGACTCAAAGAGCTCCTACTGGCCAGAAATGAAACCATAAGAACAATGAAGTGAATATGTTAGTATTGGGTTATAATTCGAAGATAAAATATTCATGAACCTGTATTAATATAAATTAAGACTCAATAACTAAGTGACTGGGAGAGTTGATATAAAGCTCCCTTAGAGAAGAATTCCAGATCACTTGGTAGATGCTTCCAACTCCATGAAGTGAAAATTAATATGCCCTCAATCCTGAGTGTGGGCAGTGCCTAATGACTTGCTTCCAAAGAGTAGAATATTTGTTTCCACAAATACAAAAATGTAAATTCACTTTGGAGAAACCTGCCAGGCACAACCTTGGCCAGGAGAACAAGATTAACATCACCAGTGGTGGGTAACGTGCAAGGCATACAAACATGACTTCATGGGGGAGAACAGCTCTCCTTTGCAGTCTTCTTCCCCTAAACCCATGAGCCCAGTCTAACCAGGAAACACATGCACCAGCAGAAGACAACTTAAGGGACCTTACAAAATATGATTCAAGATTGCCAAGGTCATGAATAGCAAAGAGAGAGAAGCCGTCAAGACCACAGGAGAAATAATGGCACACAAAGACCAAATACATAATGTGCTGTCCTGGATGGGATCCTAGGATGGGATCATTTTAACTGGGCAGAAGTAGAGAAATCCATATAAACTATGGCGTTCAGTAAATAATCCTACACCAATGTTGGATTTTAGCCAAAGGCAAATGTCCCACAGTAATGTAAAAACATTAACAATACAGGAAAGTAGAGACTTGGTACTATCTGTATAATTTTCAACAAATATAAATTATTGTAGAATAAAATGCTTACTTAAACAAATCATGGCAGAAAGACAGACTCTTTGATAAATGTTTCTATAAAAACTGTTTATCTGTATGGGTTAAATGGCAATCTCCAAAATAAATTCCAAATGGATAAAAGACCTACATGTGAAAATCAATACTGTATAATTTCTAAAATAAATTATATGACCTGGCGTTAAAGATGATATTTTCAAAGAGCATACAAATAGAACAAACCCTAAAAGGAATAACTTATCCAGTTAACTATATTAGTATTAGAATCTTCTCACAATAAAGATGCTATAAATAAAATTAAATGTAAGCCCTGTAGAAGAAAAGTTTAGCTCACAGGTAACGTATAAATGTAAGATGAATATAATGCAATCTTTAAAAAGAACAAAAATATGCATAGGATATGTGCAAAAGAAGCCCAAATAGAAATAAGCTTATGAAAACATGTTTGGCCTCATTTGTAATCAGAAAAATCCAAATTAATATAGTCATTAGATAGCATGTGATATCCATCAGATTTTCAAAAATGAAAAGTGTGAAATCAAATATTCATAACGTTGATAAACAATGTGTACTCTCAGACACAGCTACTGACAATGTAAATTTGCAAAACCACATTAGAGAGTAATTTGCAAATGTCTAATAAAATTAAGCAGGCCCATACCAATGAGCCAGCAATTCTAGTTCAAGGTACGGACCCAAAGGAACACATCCATCTGCTCCCAAGATATATACAACAATGCCCACTGCAGGGCTGTCAATGCTGGCCTGCTGGCAAAATTCTGAAACAACCCAAATGTCTGCAGGCAGTCAGCAAGGCACAGGACGGGTCTAAAGTTAACATATATCTCATTATATGGTATCTAAATAAGTAGAGTATACCTAAATGTACCAAATATTGATTGCCAAGGCAATGACATCAATTTTCCATTATATGTTGATTATATAAAATCTAATAATACTGTATATTTTTGAAAACATATTAATAAAGTAAAGCTATGTTAAAATAGTTAAAATGATATTACATGTTATTTTCAGATCCATTTTATACATTAATATATATTTCCATATATGAACTTGCTGAACTCTGAATGCATGTCAGCAAGTGCCTATATGTGGAATAGAAAAACATGAAACTAGCTCTAAGTTCAATTTGTATTCAAAAGCATTTTATATAATTTTTATTTCAAAAAACATGAAGTGCAAATGAGTATTTTTCCTCCCCACTCCCTTTTTTTTTAGTGGTTAAGATTCCCGCCTACTTCATCAGGGTGCCTGGGTTCCAGTGCTGGCTCCAGCCCCAATTCTGTTTTCCTGCTAATGTAAACCCTGGAAGGCAGTTATGGTGGCTCAAATGACTGGGTTCTTGCCCCCCTGGTGGCAGACCTGGCTTGAGTTTACAGCTCCTGTCTGTGTAAATAATATAGCTCTTGGCTACTAACATAAACATGAAGGGGACGAACTGTCACACCATCACTCAAACAATTGCAACTCTAAAATGGCAAATGTGTCATTTCTTCGCAATCATTTTTAGATCTGGTACAGAAAGCCTAAGAAGAAAACATTTAAATGTGAAAAGTCAATTGCCTAGCCCAGGCAATTGTGGGGATCCTCACAGTGAACCAGCAGATGGGGTCTTTGTATGTCTGTCTGTCTTTCTCTATTATCTACCTGAAGATGGACAGATCTGTCTATATCTATCT
Organism: Oryctolagus cuniculus; assembly: GCF_964237555.1. Taxonomy (NCBI): domain Eukaryota; kingdom Metazoa; phylum Chordata; class Mammalia; order Lagomorpha; family Leporidae; genus Oryctolagus; species Oryctolagus cuniculus. The sequence continues at coordinate 76,601,158 of NC_091446.1, read as the reverse complement.
ACTCTATCATCTCTCTCTCTCCTTTCAGATAGAATAAATAAATAAATAAAATTTAGAAAAGCAAACTGATGAAGTAACATTTATTACATGTGGGAAGTGGGGTATAAGTGTTTGTTATACCAGTACATATAAATATATTTATTTTTCACCTGTTTAAATATTTTATACAAATACAAGATAGTTTAATGAGATGTGAGCTATGATAAAAATACAGATAATGGGCTGGCACTGCAGCTCACTAGCCTAATCCTCCGCCTGTGGAGCCGGCACCCCAGGTTCTAGTCCCGGTTGGGGCACCAGATTCTGTCCCGGTTGCTCCTCTTCCAGTCCAGCTCTCTGCTGTGGCCCAGGAAGGCAGTGGAGGATGGCCCAAGTGCTTGGGCCCTGCATTCACATGGGAGACCAGGAGGAGGCACTGGCTCCTGGCTCCGGATCGGCGCAGCGATCCCTACAGATAGTGATCAAGTTCTGAGTTAATCTTCATATAGAATTAATATTTTGCAACTATGGATAATTGTAGTATAGAAAAAAATAAAAATTCATAATTTTGTCATGTAAATATCATAGATAAGAAAAATGCTTAAGGAAATGGGAGAATATTTGTGTAGGACAAGTTCCTTATTTTCCAGAGTAGAAATTCAAAGGAAGGAGCTCAATGTGCACCAACTTATTGACCTTTTCCTGTCTGACCTTATCACTACAGAAGGATAATGTAGGAACTAATATTCTTTGATTTAAAAAGTCTATCAAAGTTCAGCAATATCGTTAGTTTTGCTTGTAGTCATTTTTCCTCGAAGTCAAGTAAAAATAAAAGTAATAATTTTTGAAAAGGAGGTTTATTATGTGATCCCATATTTTCCTATATTCCTCTGCCTCTGCATATGCATAAGTATGCAGATCCAGATACCGAAAATAATTTCTCCAAGTAGAAGTGTTGATGGTTTAGGGAAAGGGAAATTTTTTTTGACAGGCAGTTAGACAGTGAGAGAGAGAGACAGAGAGAAAGGTCTTCCTTTTGCCGTTGGTTCACCCCCCAAATGGTTGCCACGGCTGGTGTGCTGCACCGATCCAAAGCCAGGAGCCAGGTGCTTCTCCTGGTCTCACAAATGGGTGCAGGGCCCAAGGACTTGCGCCATCCTCCAGTACCTACCCGGGCCACAGCAGAGAGCTGGACTGGAAGAGGAGCAACTGGGACAGAATCCGGTGCCCCAACCGGGTCTAGAACCCGGGGTGCTGGTGCCGCAGGCACAGCATTAGCCTAGTGAGCCACGGCGCTGGCCTAAAGGGAAAAATGTTTGATGATTGACTTACTTTTTAGGGTTTGAAATTTTGGTAAGAATAAGAAATGCAAAATACAATGTGACCATTACTATTTTAAAACATATAAGGCCATGAGAATGAAGCACAAAGTTCTAGAAACAGTGTGTGACAACGGATATTAATGAAGATAGAACCAACTAAACCAGGTAAGTTTAAGGAGAATTTTCTGAGAAGCAGAGCCCACTGGGTTTTGTGGGGGAAAGGATGTGAAGTTTCAAAAGGAACTGAAGGAGTGAGTGTTTGGGAGAGGAAGTTGGGGGAGGTGAATTAATGGGAAAACAACTGGTTTACTGACAGCAAAATGGCTGTACTTACATACGTAGGGATACTGAATATTAATGATGCCATTTCAAAGAGGGAATCGGCCATGCATGCAGGTCTGTGAGGAGTCCAGGGAAAGCACTGAGAAATGGATTGTTCAGAATTCATGGAGGATGCACCTAGGATGGAACTTGAGTGCATTCCCAAAAGGAAAATGAGCTTTCCAGGAAGGTGCGGGGAGCAAAGCATTCCAGGAAAGAGAAAAAATTTCTGACTGCAAAAGCAGAGGAGCGAGACAACTGGCTGTGACCCACATGTCACAAAAATGCAAGGGTCAGGAGCCCTACGCAGACTTTTTCTTGGGGGTGGGCGTGGAGCAGTTGGGAAGGCATTGAGCAATGATGTGATCAAATGTGGTTTGTGTTTATAAAAAATACTGAGATGCTATCAGATGAAAAAAAGCATGAAGGATGGATTTAAACATGCAAAGACAGGGAAGAAGCCATCCAGGCCCTGAGCACCTGCTCCAAATCTGGAGGAATATTTATGAGGCAGGCCGAATCTCCGGGAGGCAAATGGTTTCCTGTGGGAGATGAAGCCAGGCTGGAGGTCAAGAGTGGCCGAGTGACCAGGCGGTGCACTTCAGCCAATGGGCAGGGTTGGCAGAAAGGCTCAGAGTCTAGCTAATGAGCTCACTGTGGGACATGTTGCATTTAGGTGCCTGGCCTGGCCCAGGGCCCCAGGTGTTAACATCTTCAACATCTGGTGGTAATTGAAGACTTCAGGGTAGGTGACATTGCTCAGAAACGGCAAGGAGTGAACTCAGCAGTAAACAGGATATGCAATCCTGGAAATACACAAGTCAGGACCCCCTCTCCTGCCATTAACTGACATTCTTTTCAGGCAGCCTGTCAGATCCCATTTATCCATCTTGTTGGTTCTAACACTTTGTTCCTTCCTGCTGGCATCATTTATAATCCTGATTCGATCAGTCAACATATTAGGCTTAGGCATCCCAGGCTTTCCAGTTGAAAATGGCTCCTGTGGAACACCCACTATTCTCCCCATTGGCTAATAAGATAAAGATAATAAGATAAAGAGGATAAAAAGTCACACCATCACTCAAAAATTACAGCTTTGTAAAATGGCAAATGTGCCCTGCCTTTGCAAGCATTTTTGAGTCTGGAACAGAAAGCCTGAGAGGAAAACATCCAGATGTGAAAAGTCAACAGGATAAGATGTAAAGGCAAACAGTTAGCAAAGTAAAAAATTACAGGGGAGGATTGAAATTGGTGAAATGAAATCCACACAACAGAAAAAGAACAGTATAATCTGTGAAGGATGTGCTCCAAAAGTTGGCTCCGAATCCAGAGTGTAAGGCAATAAAGCAATGGAAGGAAACTGAACAGAAAAAGACAGTATTAATGGAACCTAAGGACCAGACCAGCACCCTCGGAATACAGGAACTGCTGAGATACCTGCAGACAACCATAGAAGAAGTAGTAACCGCAGATATAACTGAAGAAAAAGATCCTCAAATACAACGAAATAAGTATGAACATGAGAGAGTTCACATTCCAAAGAAATCCAATGAGGAGGAACAAATACTACTTATACAAATGCTAACACCAATCTGTTTAAAATATGCTATGTAGGGGCTGAGTGCTTGACTCAGCAGTTAAGACACCAGTCAGGGCAGCCACAGCATACACTGGAGAACATGGGCTTGAGTCCTGGTTCCAGCTTCCTGCTAATGAGGGCCCTGGGAGGCAGCATGACTCAAGTGATTGGATTCCTGCCACCCACCTGTGGGACTTGCAGTGACTTGCCAACTCCCTGCTTCGACCCCTGGCTGCTGTGGGTATTTGGGGAGCAAATAAGCAGATGGGAGCTGTCTGTATGTGTCTCTCAAATCCTCACAAGTCAATAAAACATATCCTACAGGAATATTTTTTATAAAAGGTTTGGAGAACAGATTCAAAGGAAGGAAAACAAAGCTGCCCATTTTATCCTGCGGAGCCCTACATGCTACATAATATGAACTTGGACACATCCAAATATTATTTTTTATATATAAAGAATCAGAAAAAAACACATCTGAAGAAAAGCAGGAGTTCAGGAAAAAAAGTCTATGTTCTATTGTTGAAGTGCCTACTGAAAACAGTTCAATGAATCAAGGGTTAAATTGACAGGAAGAATCTAAGTACAGAGAAACTGTACATAAAATTAGATTTACCAACTAACTTATCAGCAGAAACAACACTCAACTTATAAGAAGGTTTTAATAAAACATTTTAACTACACCTATTTGAGCTCACAATGAATTAAATCTGCAATAAAATAATTATACATTGAAAGATACAGTCTTGGCCGGCGCCACGGCTCACTAGGCTAATTCTCTGCCTGCGGCGCTGGCACTCTGGGTTCTAGTCCCGGTTGGGGTGCCAGTTCTGTCCTGGTTGCTCCTCTTCCAGTCCAGCTCTCTGCTGTGGCCTGGGAAGGCAGTGGAGGATGGCCCAAGCACTTGGGCCCTGCATCCGCATGGGAGACCAGGAGGAAGCACCTGGCTCCTGGCTTCAGATCAGTGCAGCACGCTGGCCATGGCAGCCATTTGCGGGGTGAACCAATGGAAGGAAGATCTTTCTCTCTGTCTCTCTCTCACTGTCTAACTCTGCCTGTCAAAAAAAAAAAAGCAGTCTTGTGTTTCTATACTTTTTGAATGTTTTCCTTTATTTTAATTCTTTATCAAGTGTTATTTTTATAGTATAACTTTATATAAAACACCTGTGTACTTCAAATTATGTACTGTTCATAAAATTTATTAATATGTCTTTGCTATCCTAATACAAATGTTGAAGACAATGGTACCAAGTCAGAATTCTATAACATTCAACCAAACAACTATTTGGCAGGTCAACACAAATATTCATTTATTAATTCTCCAGGATAGTTTTTCATTAACTGCAAATTTAATTAAATACTACTTAGCTTCCTATTCATGAGAATACTATGCAAAATCACCAAACATTTCTGAAACCAAGACATACTTCCCAATTTGCCAATCTAATCAGCCTGTCAGAAACAAAGAAAAATAAATTTCTTTCTTTTTTTATTTTTATTTATTTTATTTGACAGGTAGAACTACAGACAGTGAGAGGGAGAGACAGAGAGAAAGGTCTTCCCTCCATTGGTTCACCCCCAAATGGCTGCCATGGCCGGCGCTGCACCGATCCAAAGCCAGGAGCCAGGTGCCTCCTCCTGGTCTTCCATGCACGTGGAGGAGCCCAAACACCTGGGCCATCCTCCACTGCCCTCCTGGGCCACAGCAGAGAGCTGGACCAGAAGAGGAGCAACCAGAACTAGAACTGGCACCCTTATGGGATATCGGTGCCACAGCACCAGACCCAATATCTTTCTTTTTAAAAAAAAATATATATTTATGTATTTGAAAAGTAGAGTGACATAGTGAGACAAGGAAAGACAAGACCGATCCTCCACCTACTGGTTCATTCCCTAAATGGTCCCAACCATCAGGGCTGGGCCAGGCTGACACCAGGAACTAGGAACTCCATCCTGGTCTCTCACCTGAGTGGCAAAGGCCCAAGCACTTGGACCACCTTCCACTGTCTCCCAGGCACATTAGCAGGAACTAGATCAGAAGTAGAGCAGCCAGAACTTGAACCCACACGCTGGTATGGCATTGCATATGGTAGCTTAACTCAATATGGTTTGTTCTTGTGAATTGGAATTGCCTCCTAAGGATCATATTTTACTTTCTAAGTATTCAGTCTTTCAAATAAGCCATTTACAAATTTTGCCTGACATCACAATACCATATTTCAAGACATGTTACAAGGCAATTATAATCAAAATAGCTTGGTACTAACACAAAAATAGACATGTGGACCAATGGAACAGATTAGAAACCCCAGAAATTGATTCACACAAATTGTTGAATTTTCATGCATCTACAACCAACTAATCTTTGACAAATGAACTAAAATCACTCCCTGGAGAAAGGACAGTCTTTCCAACAAATGGTGTTGGGAAAATTGGATCTTCACATGCAGAAATGAGACTCCTACCTTAAACACTATAACAAGCCAACTTATAATAGATCAAAAATTTAAACTTAAGACCAGAAACTATCGAATTACTACAGGCAAATATAGGGTAAGCAAGCAAGACATCGGCCTAGGCAAAGACTTCTAGGGTAAGACCCCCACAAAGCACAGACAATAAAAGGAAATTACATCAGGCCAAGAAGTTTGTGCACAGCAAAGGAAACACTCAACAAAATGAAGAGGCAACTGACAGAGTGGGAGAAGACATTTGCAAATGATACATCTGATAAAGATTTAATATCCAGAATATATAAGGAGCTCAAGAAATTCAACAACAAAACATACAATCCAGTTAAGAAACAGGCTAAGGATACGGCAACAGGCATTTTTCAAAGGATGAAATACAAATGATTAAAAGACACATAAAAAGATGCTCAGGATCACCAGCCATCAGAGAAATGCAAAATAAAAATACAAATAAAAACCATGAGGTTTTACCTCACCCCAGTTAGAATGGTTATCACTCAGAAATTTAAAAAAAAATGCTAGTGAGGATGTGGAGAAAAAGGTGGGAATATAAATTAGTACACTCATCATGGAAGACAGTAAGGAGATTCCCAAAGGAAATGAAATCAGCATATGAAAGAGTTATCTGCACCCCCTTGTTACAGAAGCTCAATTCACCATAGTTAAGATATGGAATCAGCCGGCGCCGCGGCTCACTAGGCTAATCCTCCGCCTTGCAGTGCCGGCACACCAGGTTCTAGTCCCGATCGGGGCGCCGGATTCTGTCCCGGTTGCCCCCTTCCAGGCCAGCTCTCTGCTGTGGCCAGGGAGTGCAGTGGAGGATGGCCCAAGTCCTTGGACCCTGCACACCATGGGAGACCAGGTTAAGCACCTGGCTCCTGCCATCGGATCAGCGCGGAGCGCCGGCCGCAGTGGCCATTGGAGAGTGAACCAACGGCAATGGAAGACCTTTTTCTCTGTCTTTCTCTCTCACTGTCCACTCTGCCTGTCCAAAAAAAAAAAAAAAAAGATATGGAATCAACCCAGATGTCCATCACCTGATGACTGCATACAGAAAATGTGGTGTGTGTGTGTGTGTATGTGTGTGTATGTATATATATATACATATACATATATATATGATGGAATACTACTCAGCAATAAAAAGAATGAAATCCTGTCTTTTGCAATAAAATGGATGCAACTGGACACTAATATGCTTACTGCACTAAGCCAGTCCATAAAAGACAAATATAAGGCTTTCTCTTATTTGTAGCTAATATACAGAATACACAAAATGTAATGTATGTGAGTGAAATTGGCATCTTGAAATTTGAATATTGTTTATATTGTCTGTACTTCTGAGGAACAGTGGCCATAATGCTTGCTGAATTCTACTTAGTGGAGGACTAAGCTTGTGATTATGAAATAAATTGAATATATATTATTGTAAAAATTAAAAGAAAGATAAGAGAGCCTGGAGGAGGGAGGGTGGGAAATACAATATGTTCTTAACACTATATATATGAAATACATGAAATCTGTTCCCTTTATAAAATCAATAAAAATAGTTAAATAAAAATTTATATTACAATGCTACAGCATAGTATTGACATAAAAACAGATCCACAGACCAACAGAACAGAATAGAAACCCTAGAAGGAAACCCACACAGCTGCAGCCAACTGATTTTTGATAATGTTGCCAAGAACTTGCAATAGAAAAGCACAGTCTTTTTCAATAAATGATGTAGGTAAAACTGGATATCCAAATGCAGAAAATGAAACTAGATCTCTATCTCTCACCCTGTACAACAACCTACTCAAAATGGATCAGACCTAAGTGTGAGGCCTGAAGCTTTGCAACCATTAGAGGGAAAAATATGTGAAACACTTCAGGACACTGGAATGAGCAAGGATGCTCTAGACCAGGCCCCCAAAGAAACAGGAAACAGAAGCACAGACAAACAAGCAGGATTTCATCAAACTAAAGAGCTTCTGCATGGCAAAGAAATAATCAACTGAAGTTCACTCTTCCAAGAAGCAATTACAAACTGGTTTTCATCTAGGTTTCAGAAAATCTTCTTTGAATTTTAGTATTTGTCCTTGATTTGTTTTCATCTTAGGTATTCCCTATTATCTGTCAGTTGCAGCTTCTCTCTTTTCAATAATCACTCTGAATTAAACATTCCCTGAATTACATTTATTTCTTCCTTCCTTTCTTTTGACCTTTTACTAAAAATAAGGCATATCTATTATTTTTATTACTTTTGTATGCTCTCAATTTTAGTCTTCATTTATAAATGATTGTTTTAATTCTTAAATAAATTGTGCCTATTAAATTTGCTATAGTAAAAAAATCAAAAATTCAATTATTCAGCTGTTTCTCAAAAAGTTAAACATTTAACCATCTCCAGTACTATGATGCCATGCTGAGTTTCAAATATTATCAGCAGCACATTGGCCTATACATATATATCTACAAATTATGTCTTGATGGTTTCCCAATTGAATCTGGAAGTAAGCTTTCAAAAGGTATCAAGGGAAAGTTGGATTTATTTACTTATTGAGAACCACTGAATGTTAACTCCATGCTGGGTCTTACATTGTGTATCTTTTTTTTTAAAGATTTTATTTACTTATTTGAGAGGCAGAGTTACAGAGAGAGGGAGGGAGAACCATCTGCTGGTTCATTCCCCAAATGACCACAACGGATGGAGCTGAGCCAATCTGAAGCCAGGAGCCAAGAGCTTCTTCTGGGTCTCCCATGCAGGTGCAGGAGCCCAAGGACTTGGGCCATTTTCCATTGCCTTCCCAGGCCAGAAGCTGAGAGTTGGATCAGAAGAGCGGCAGCCAGGACATGAACTGGCCTAGTACGCCACAGCTATCTTAACTAACAGACACAATGCACCAGCGCGTTGGTAGGACTGTGACTGCTTGGAGGTAAGAAAGTTAGAGCTCAGATCCCAAAGTGATCATCTAAAATCACACTCCAGCAAGCCTCTGTGCTGGCACAGAGAGAAAATCCAGTGATTTTTATATGGCCTCTGTGTTTCCACTCTACTCCATTACCCATTAATACAATCCAGGATTCCCCTAAGCACTAACCTCTTTCCTTGCATTTTTTTTTTTAAAGTCAAAAGCAAAGTTCGAAATCAATTCTACCAAAGTATTACCTCACCTGCATATTTCCAGAGTGGAAATTCATTCTGTAGCTTGGCCCTACTTGCAAATCGTTTCAAGTAAATATCCTTGTTTTGTTCTGTGACCCTATGCACTACCTCTGGACATCCAACCCCATGATGCCCCTTTCTTGTGGAGACCATTTGTGATTAGACAACCACCAATTCATTATTTAAAGACTTTGCCTTCTGGAATCATAGCCTTGGACCTCAGAATGTTCCCTTTCCTGTGCGCTGAGCTAACTGCCACGTTCTGCCCACCCCACCTTCTATTCCTCATCTGGTAGAATACATTTCAACAAGATGGTGATGCTTTCTCCCAAACCTCCCATTGCTTGCATTATCAACCAATTATTTTCTTTCCATTATTGTAAAAATATGAACAACTCCGTGTGGCTCCAAATTCTCCATAAATATTCTGGCTGTTTTCCAAGGCACTCGACCCGGACTTGTTGGAAGACAGTCGCTGAATACCAAGAACATCTGGGCACAGCCACTGAGCAGCAAAAGCAGCGAGCAGCTCCCCCAAACTACCTTGTTTCAACTTCAGAACAGTCTGGAGCAGGGATCCCAGTGGGCACTGGGTGGCCTCAAGTTGTCACCGGCTCCCTCTTGGTACTTTCCCACCCTGTTGAACAAGCAGAATGGGGCAGCTCATTCTTGGCAGCAGCTCAGCCTCCTGCTTCCAGCAATAGCCATACTTACACAACCTCCTCCTTACAGCCACCCTTCTCTTCTAAGAGCTTTCAAAGCTAGTTTTCATTGTTATATTCTTTCCTGCTGACTACTAATGAGTGACGTGTCTCAGAATCCCTCGACAACTCACTCACGACCTTAGCTGCCTCCTGTAAGCCCTAGCTAAGTGCCAGAGCCCTTGCTTAGCATGGAGACTATATGAAGGTGGCACAGTCCTCACCCCCAAAGAAGCTGTGTTCTATAAAGGAGAGAGTTTACAGATGAACAGTAATCACTCAACTTAGTAAGTTCAGTGAGAGAGGCACAAGGAGAACAAATAAATGAGTGGTGAAAGTCCAATTTAAGAAGCTCTATACAGGGGCCAGCACTGGGGTGCACTGGGTACAGCTGCTGCCTGCAGTGCTGACATCCATATGGGTACTGGTTTGAGTCCCGGCTGCTCCTCTTCAGATACAGCTCTCTGCCATGGCCTTGGAAAGCAGCAGAAGATGGCCCAGGTGCTTGGGCCCCTGCACCCACAATGGAGACCTGGAAGAAGCTCCTGCTCCTGGCTTTAGATCAGTGCAGCTCCAGCCCGTTGCAGCCAACTGGGGAGTGAACCAGTGGATGGAAAACACCTTTTTCTCTCTCTCTCTCTCTCTGCCTCTCTGTAACTCTGCCTTTCAAATAAGTAATTTTTTTTTAAAAAAAAAGAGCTCTATACAGAAGCTGCCATAAAAGTAATAATGGAAAGAAAATCCCCCAAGATTAAAAACAAAACAAAACTGCATCCTGACAATGTCAACATCTTGAACTCCTAAGTACAGGAACTACATCCCGATACTCAGCAAGGCTTAGTAGTGTGAAACATCACAGAGCATCCATGTTTCTCTAAAGGGAAGGCTGGGAAAACATCCAAGGTCAAGGGCAAAGTTACTGAGCCAAGGAAGAGTGCCTTGAACCTGAACATTGGAAAGAACCACTGGAGATTTATAAGCAAAGGATTGACTTTGATCAGAATTTATTTTACAAAGATTTCTCTACTGGCAATATAAAGGAGTAAAAAAGTGAGGAAAAAAGTTAAGTCAGAAAATTTCCATTGTAAACTAAATGGCCATTGGGGCTGGGATGTAGCCGAGAATATGACCTGATGCATACTTCAGAAATTTAGGGGGTAGAATGAATGGAATCAATCAACAGAGTCATTGCATGGAATGTGGAGCAGATCAATATGTACAATGACCCCATTTTTGCTTAGTTAAAATATTTGGGGAGAGGGAGAGTGAGATGAAGAGGTGGAGTACAAGGGATTTTCCTGTGCAGTGGGACAGCTATGTTTGATATTGCATGTTGAACACATGTCATGACTCAGTCATCCCTCAGCTCTTGAGGATTGGCTGCAAGACTTTCCACAGATAGCAAAATCTGCTGAGGCTCAATTCCTTTCTGAGAAATGACACAGCACTTGCACGCAACCTACACACATCCTGCTGTATCCTTCAAATGATCTCTATTCACTCACGATGCCTACTACAATGGGAATGCCATATACACAGTAGTTGCACTGTACAGTTTGGGAATAATGACCAGAACAAAATCTACAAATATTTAGTACAAATGCAATTATTTTTTCTTCAGTGTATTCCATCCAAGGTTGGTTGAATACAGTTCTACATGTAGGCAGAACTTGCAGATAAGGAGGGTCAAGGGTACACTTATCATCATTCATGGAATATACAGGACAAAGATGGAGTCTCAAGTAAAGGATTGTATTCAGTTGGTAATAATGTGTGACAGTGGCTCATCACCTGCAACAAATGTCAATAAAAGGGGAAGATGGGAGAAAGGGAGGAAGGGCTACATGGGCACTCTGTACTTCCTTCTCAATTGTCCCACAAACCTCAACTTTTCAGAAAACAGACTCTATTAACATCTTCTAAAAAACAGGAGGTGGGAGAAATACCAATTTGAGATTTCCAAGTAACCTGGGCATGTCCAATTTAGGTTCGTCATAGAGGGTCATCTTGTTGAGTGCCATCTACTTAGGAAGAAAGCCCACGGAAGAGCTGCCTCCACACTTCCTTAAGAGCTCAGCATCAGCATTGGAGGGTTGGACTCAATGTCCTTGGCATTCCTTTGACAGACAGATGCTGCACTTGTAAGAGAATTGGACATGCACCCCAACACAGGAGTTGCATAACATGCTTGCCCTTCAGGAACCTTGATTTTCTGAATTATATATTTCTTACCAATATATCGTGTGTTCATAAGCCTGAGCAGGAAGAAATTCTACAGCCAGGTCGTGCATATGGATGACTTATCACAGCTATAAAATCTGGATGTTTCCAATTCATGAACCTTGCTGCTCAAATGTGAATCAGAACACACAGTGCAGACCGCATTCCTCACAAGCCTAAGAAGTCTATGAATACAGGAGCAAAAGAGGAATGAAAAGGCTGAAAGCAAAAATCAAAAGATGTAGAAGCACTCCAATTTGACCTTTAGGAAAAAATGTGCTGTTGACACTTAGCTCGGCAGGATATTGATGTGTAGACCTTACATAAACATTTGTCTTCCAGCTAAAAATAAACAAACAGGAAAACAACAAACCCACCAAACAACAGTTGAGCCAGCTCCTTGCATGCAGAGCTATAAATGGAGCATGACCCAAGCAAGAGGGAGCACAGAATAAGCGACTCTGGGGTTGAAAAGAGATGGTCACGACTTCCCAGCTGTCATGGACGCACCTCGGGGACACCTAATTCATCACCTTCAAGGATGTTTATCCAACCTCAGACAGGTCTGACACCAAGAAAGCATTCCTTTTTTTCCACATGAGCTGCATTCTGTCTCAAACTCTCCTATCCAAAGTTCCTAGTTTTCTCCACATGGACTAAGAAACCAGGTCAGCCTTTAGGAATTAATTCTTCCAATTACCATATGCATTAGGTGTATACATTGTGTCAGGCGTTGCACTAAACACTGGTTATTCAATGGGGGAAACACAAATGCAGCCCTTGGATCCCCAAAATTTATTATCTAGAGGAATGGATGCATATTAAACAAAAAGTTAGCTCATAAATTCACAGCTACACAGTGTGATCACTGCAAAGAATCACAAGCGTTTGGGGTGATGACACAGAAAAATCGAGAGAGGTGATTTGAACTGAAGGGTGTTGGGGAAGGTCACTGAGCAGGCTTCAGGACTGAGAGAGAGTTGGTTGGGTCACAAACAGAAGAGTATCCCAGAATGCAGGCAGCCTATCTGAAGACCATGAGCTGGAATCTACCCGTGGTACTCAAGGAGCAAACAGAGCGAGGAAGCAAGACAGTGGAAGAGGTGAGCAGAAACCAGAGAGGGTGCGCAGAAACCCCCCATGTCATGGAAAGTCTTGAAATCACAGTGCTTGTTTTCCTTTCTAAAAATTCTTTCCATTACTCTACATCTTTGCACTTACATATAAATGTTTAGGATAATCATGTCATTTTAATTTTTTTAAAGTCCAGTGGGGTTTTGACAAGCACTGAGTCTGTGCCTCGGGGAGACTGACCACCTCAAAAATATTGCATCTTCCAGCCATGAATGTCAGATCTTCTTTAATTTCTCTCAGCAACATTTTATACTTCTCAAGGCACAAATGTTAGCTATCTTTAAAAAATGTGTTTGCATCAATCTTATGCTTTTATGCTACGGTAATGCTTGGATTTTATTTTTATTGCTTCCATTACTGGCTGTTACTATCCATAAATGCAAGTGTACAGGGGAGGGCATTGTAACTCAGGGGGTTGAATGGCTGCTTAAGATGCCTGCAACCCCTATGAGAGTGCCTGCTTGAGTTCCAGCTACTCTGTTTCTGCACCAGTTTCCTGCTGATGTGCCTGGGAGGCAGCAGGTGATGGCCTGAAATGAGAGCTCTGGATGGAGTTCCTGACACCTGGCTTCAGCCTGGCGCAGCCCTAGTTGTTGCAGGCATTTGGGGAATAAAACAGCAGATGAGCAATCTCTCTCTCTCTCTCTCTCTCTCTCTCTCTCTCTCTCCCCATCCCCCATCTCTACCTCTGTCTCTTTTTCTCCCTGTGGCTGTGACTTTCAAATAAACTTTAAAAATATAATGTGCCAATGCCATCTCACTATTCCAAGTGATCAATTTCAGTTCACAATTGATCATAATGAAAGGACTAAGAGTCAAAGGGAGCACATAAACAAGTCTAGTATCTGCTAACACTAACCGATAGAATAAATAAAGGGGAGAGTGATCCAACATGGGAAGTGAGATACTCAGCAGACTCATAGAATGGCAGATGTCCTAAATAGCACTCTGGCCTCAGAATCAGCCCTAAAGGCACTCGGATCTGGCTGAAAAGCCCATGAGAGTATTTCAGGCATGGAAAGCCAAGACACTCTGGCAAAAAGATCTCTGTGAGTGAGATCCCAGTGGAAAGAACAGGTCTTCAAAGAGGGAGGTGCCTTTCTCTGAAGGGAGGAGAGAACCTCCACTTTGACTATGACCTTGTCTAAACAAGATAAGAGTCGGAGAACTCAAGGGGCTTCCATAGCCTTGGAAACTCATGACTGGTGCATAGGGAGATTACTGATGCCATAAACAGGAGTGTCAATTTGTAAAGTCAACAACAGGAGTCACTGTGCACTTACTCCTCATGTAGGATCTCTGTCCTTAATGTGCTGTACACTGAGGCTTAATGCTATAACGAGTACTCAAACAGTATATTTCACTTTGTGTTTCTATGGGGGTGCAAACTGTTGAAATCTTTACTTAATGTACACTAAACTGATCTTCTGTTAAAAAAAAAAAAAAAGAAAAGAAAAGAAACTATCAATTCCCAACTTGACTCTCACTGGGATTAAACATGACAATAGGTCTGATCTGATTTCATCATCATTTAAAAAAAATCATCTATTATTTTTCACTTTATGTTTCTGTGTGGGAACAAACTGTTGAAATCCTTACTTAAGGTATACTAAGCTGATCTTCTGTATACTAAGATAATCGAAAATGAATCTTGATGTGAATGGAAGGGGAGAGGGAGTGGGAAAGGGGAGGGTGGTGGGTGGGAGGGACGGTATGGGGGGGAAAGCCATTGTAACCCATGAGACGTACTTTGGAAATTTATATTCATTAAATAAAAGATAAAAAATAAAAATAAAAATAAAAATATAATTGTATAATGACTGTTTCCTGCAACATAAAATTTACATACAAGATTTAACTGTTTTAGAAAGTTGCTATTATTTTCTACTAAGACCATCTTGTCACCACAAAATACAGGTACCCCACCTGTTCAAGTCTGGATGCTTTAAGTCTTTCATTGTTGTCACTTAAGTCACAACATAGTTTCTGATCTTAAAGCAATGAAAATTCCATCAGGTATATGATCAAAGTCAGTTCTTGATTTCCTTCATCATGGTACGAAAGCTTCCTTTAATTTCAAGCTGACTTATTTTAAATCATGAATGCATGTTGAATGTTGTCAGAGGTTTTTCTACATTAAGATGATTGTGTGATTGTTTTTCAGTAACATAAAATTATTATGAATAAATATTTAAAGGTATGTAAGAATTATGCCTTGAAAACTATAAAATGTTACTGAGAGAAATTAAAGAAGATCTAAATGAATAGAAATATATTCAATATTCATGATTGGAGGACTCAATATTGTTAATAGGGCAAATCTCCACAATTAAGATATTCAATGCAATCCCTATCAAAACCTCAGCTGAAACAAGCTTGTATCTCAGAGATAAAACTTCATTTGAATATGACATATTGTCCTTTTGATTTATCACTGTACTAAACCTATTAATATTTTGTTGAAGACATTTGCATCCAACTTCAACGAAGATAATGATGTGCAATTTTCTCCTATGATCTTTTCCTACTTTTGTTATCAGGATTATGCTGGGTTCATTCAATGCATTTAAAAACACATTTTCTCCTCTACTTTCTGACAGAATTTATGATTCGCATGATTTCTTTGGAGGTCAGACAGTGCCAGCAGTGAGGCCATCTGGGACTAGCATGTCATAGGTGGCAGTGTGTTTGCTCACAAACCCAACATCTTGCTTTTTAAAGAAATCTGTCCATCTCACCTGGGTTATTGAATTTATTGGCACAAAGTTGTTGCACTGAGGGCTGGTTAATGACACAGACATGACTGGATACACATGTTGACTTGTTTAGGGCTCTCATTCAGGAGCTTGGCTCACGTGAGGATGGCAACTGAGAAGTCATCCGAAGCCTGGGGGCCCTGGGAAGCTGGCAGTGTGGCCCTGTCCAAGCCTGGAGCCTCACGCCCAGGGAGGCTGAGGCTGTGAGTGCCAGCAGGAGGGCTGCTGGGTGAGTCCTAGAGGCTGAAGGGCAGCCACTGACATCTGAGCCCACAGTGGAGCTCTCCCAGCAGGCGGCCACTTCACCTTCTGCAGTTGCTCCAGACTCACAGACAACTGGCACTGCCCACCCTCATCCAGGTCAGGTCTCCCACCCAGTCCATGTGGACTCACACGTCAATCTCCTGGGAAAACACCCTCCCAAATACACACCTCAAATAACACCCAAATAATGCTTCTCCAGGCTTCTGGGTATTCCTTGATTCAGACAAGGTGACATCTTCAGATTAACCGTCACAATAATGTTGTCCTATTATCATCTCCAACTAAAGAACCTATAGGGGAATGTCTCTTTTCACCCCTGATAGTGGGAATTTCCATTCCTCTGATTCATTCATCTTGGCTACTCTTGCTTGGAATTTGTATAAGGTTAAGTTTTTAAACTTATCCAACAGCCAACTTTTAGCTTTTCTAATTTTCCATGCTGTTACACATATTCTCATTTTTTCTTAAAGTTATACTGAATTAAGCTTGTTCTTATTTTTGTCTTCTCTTAAGGGCAAAACTAAGAATGCTGACTGTCTGCAAAAATAATTTGCTTCTAATAGAGGCATTTAAAGCTGCAAACTTTCCTTAAAGCACTATTTTCACTACACCCCACAAATTTTGATATGTTGTATCCCTGTTATTATTTCATTAGAAATATGTTTATAATTTCTTTTCTGTTTTTTATCCTTGGTACATGAGTTATTTTGAATTATGTTATTTAATTTCACTGTGAGTTTTCTAGATGATTTTTTTATGGATTTCTGGGTTAATTTGATTGTGGTGGTGGAG
The DNA here is from genome assembly GCF_964237555.1 of Oryctolagus cuniculus. NCBI lineage: Eukaryota > Metazoa > Chordata > Mammalia > Lagomorpha > Leporidae > Oryctolagus > Oryctolagus cuniculus. Next base: position 76,584,468 of record NC_091446.1, on the reverse strand, counting down.
CCTACTGAAATTTAACTCTGTTGCTCAACTAGTGGTCTTTCTTGCACAGAATTTTCTGTGCATTCTAGAAGAAAACTTGTATTCTTCGGTTTTGGGGTGAAGTGCTCTATAAAGGCCAACCATCTGACTCCTGCTTAGGATCTTTACTCATATGTTAATCTATACGATGGAATTCTCACATTCAAAGTGACAAGGACCCATGTCCTAAACAGTCTTGAAGTTCAGTCTCTAAAGTACTTGATCCTCAGTAGCCCTGGACAGTTCATATGATCCCCATTTTATCCACAAATAGCTTTAAAACCCTCGACATAAGTATTATCAAAATCTACATGTATTTTTCTTTTTAAAAGATATATTTAGGGCCCAGCATTGCTGGGATCCCAAGTGCATTCGTGTGTCAGGAGCTCCACTTCCAATCCAGCTCCCTCTTAATGGCCTGGGAAATGCAGTGCAGAATGGAGCAAAGTGTATCTAGTGTACTTAGGCCCCTGCCACCTAGTGGGAGATCCAGATGAAGCTACTGGCTCTTGGCTTCAGCAAGGCCAAGTGCTGGCAGCTGAAGCCATCTAGGGAGTGAACCAGCAGATAGAAGATATCTCTCTGTTTGCATCTCTTCTGTCTATCTCTGTAATTCTAACTTTAAAATAAATAAGAAAATCTTTAAATATATATATATATATATTTAAAAGGTGGAGTAAAATAGAAAAAGAGGGAGAGAGAAAAAAAGGGAGAAAAAGAGAGAAGAGATTTTCCATCTACTAGTTCACTCCCCAAAAGCCCACAACAGCCAGGGCTGAGCCAGGTCAAAGCCAGGAGCCAGAAACTCCATCCAGGTCTCCTACATGGGTGGCAGGGACCTAAGTACTTGAGCCATCATCTGGTGCTTCCCAGGCACATTAGCAGGAAGCTGGATCAGAAGTGGAAGTGGGACTTCATCCCAGGCACTCCAATATGGGATGTGGGTGTCCCAAGCAACAGCTAAACTCACTATATCACAAAGCCCACCCCAAAACGTAAGTATATTTCTATTTATCATAATAATTTCACTTATCAGTATATATTTACATTTGCTTCATGTCTTTTCATGTCCTGAGCAATCTTTTTTTGCAGTACTGAATAATATTCCATTGTTTGGATGTACCATGGTTTTTCCATTCACCTAGATATCTTGGTTGCTTCCAGGTTTTCAAAATCATTAATGAAGCTGCTGTAAACATCCATGTGCAGGGTTTTATGTGGGTACATTTTTAAAGTTATTTTGGTAAATACTAAATACTGCTGGATGGTATGGTTGCAGAATGCTTAGTTTTAGGAGAAATTGACAAAGGGTTTTCCAAATGTCAGGATCCTAGATTGTGGCCATTCTGATAAGGGTATCATGATATCCCAATGTTGTTTTCATTTGCAATTCTCTAATGATCTAAGATGTCGAGCATCTTTTTCTTGTGTCTGTTTGCCATCTGTAAATCTTTTTTTTTTTAATTTATTTTATTTATTTGAAGGGCAGAGCTACAGAGAGAGGAAGAGAGAGAGAGATTTCTTATCTGCTGATTCACTCCCCAAATGGCCACAATGGCCAGGGCTGGGCCAAGCCAATGCCAGGAACCAGGAATGTCATCCATGTTTCCCACATGGGCGCAGAGGCCCAAGGACATGGGCCATCTTCTGCTGCTTTCCTAGGTGCATTAGCAGAGAGCTAGATCATCAGTGGAGCAACCAGGACTCAAACCGGCACCCATATGGTTGTTGGCATTGCAGGCAGCTGCTTAACATGTTGTACCACAATGCTCTCCCCTACATCGGTAAATCTTTAGTGAGCTTTCTGTTTGGATCGTTTGCCATTTTCAGATGGTTTGCCTTCTTACTTTTAAGTTTTAAGAGTCCTGTGTGTATTTTGGACACTTGTCATTTATCTTACACATGTTTTGCAAAGATTTCTCTCACTTATTTTGTCATTCTTTTAGCAGTATCTTCCACAGACACTTAAAACTTAATAAATTCTAAGTTTCTCTTTTCAATTAATGGATCATACTTTTGGTGTTGCATCAAAGAAATCATCTTCAAGGTCAAGGTCATCTAGGTCATTGTTTATCATAAAATGTTTGCAAATAATGTTACATTTAAAATAAAAAAGTTATAGGAAATGTTGTGTGAGTAAACGTTATTTATTTGCATCAATATGATTGGAAGGAAAATTACCTTGTGACAAATTAGGCTTCTGATGAATTCCATCTTTTTATTTTCTCCTCTGAAATTGTTTAGATTTGTGGGTAAAGGCAGAACTCTTACTATAGATTGCCTGTTTTCCCTTAGCTTAGCAGAAGGATTTATCTGTAGGAAGCATTTGCTCCTATTAATTTGCAAATTTGCTATTTCCAAATTCAAGGAACAGATAAGCAAACATCTGAAAGTTGCCAATTACATCAACCTCCCTGTTTTACAATGCAGAAGATGCAGTCATCTGAGAGTTGGTGACAAGTACAAAACAGAGCTGACCACTTCCTACAATATCACCTCTCCCACATCTCCAAGGCCTACTGCCTTACCTTGGACCAGAACTCCAGGTCTCAAAGCTGTCCCTCCGACCACCAAGGCCCTTACCAAAGATCACAAACAGCAGTGACAGTATCCAGCTTCTCTGTTGCCCTTCCTACCTGCCTGGGAATGGCCTAAGCTCTAACACGTATTCATTGATTCTCCCAGTAACCCTGTGAGGTGGATGCTATTCTTACCCTATGTCCAAATGAGAAAAGAGAAGTACAGAGAAGTGAAGTGATTGCCCAAGATCAGACAGGTAGTGAGAGAGAGGATTTGCACCCAGGCAATCAAGCCCCAGTATCCAGGCTCATTACAGCCATACCCCATTGTCCCTCTGGGTCCTTCCACTGCTCTCCTGCTTTCCAACATGAACCTCTGGGCTAAATGTGATCCCACTGAGTGTATTCCTCTAGAATTTTAACCAAAATATTTCCTAACTTCAGGCACTGATGAAATCAGCAGCCTGCAGTGTCCAACTGCCTGCCAATTCCACCCTTGCCAAATGGCTGGGCTGTCATAGTAACAGGTGAACCCTCACTGGGAATTGTAATGCACATGAAAGCAGGTACTGCATTTTGAGACGTGTTCATGAGCCAAAAGTGAGATATGTGCTCCTTGATTAATTCACTTCAAATCCACCCCAACGATTAGGTAAAAATTGCTTAAGGTACTTGTAAAGGGTATCTCTGTTCTCCGGAAGATTTTAATCTCTCAGGGTTCTTATGAACATTTTAAATGTGGGCATTTATATGGACAGAGTAGATTACAATAATAATTGAATGCTTTATATTAGCTTGAAAATTTATAGATTTAAGATTATTTGGCTTACTGAGGAATATATTAATAAAAAGAAGACAGCTATGCATAATTCATCTTTTTAGATAGGTGCTAAAATTACCTGGCAATTTTTTAAGCCACAAGGATTACATTTCATGAGCAAGGGAAGGATGCTATCCAATTATCAAATACTATGAGAAAGGCGAGGCGCTTGCCTTAGCAGTTAAGACTCTGCTTGGGACACTGCTGTGCTGAGTTCCAGCTCTGCTCTTGGTTCCAGCTTCCTGCTAAAGCACAGGCTGGGAGGTGGCAGGTGATAGCTCAAGTGATTGAGTCCCTACCACTCATGCAGAAGACCTGGATTGGACTTCAAGCTCCCAGCTATGGACTTGCCCAGCCCTGGCCATGGTGGGCATTTGGGAAAGAACCAGCAGATGGGAGTTTGGCCTATCTGTCCATCTTCCTGTCTCTATCTCTCTCTCTCTTGCTCTCTCTCTCTCTCTCTCTCTCTGTCTCTCAAATAAATACAAACTTTTTAACTGTTTGAAAAACTTCTAGGGGAGAAGGGAGATAACTGATGGGAGACAACAATGAGAGAGTCAAATCCATCTTGCTTTGAAAATGCATCATCTTAGTGATTTGTTTTTATATCTAAAGATAATGAAGTTTAAAGGAGCAACAGTGGAAAGCCCCTGAGGTCCTCACAGCTCTGTAGGGCTCTGCATGCACAAATCCCAGTTCTCTGGCATTTGTCTCTGACAAACAGCAATTTATCAGTAAATAGCAGAGCTTAGTAATGTGCATAAGAGTTTATGAAAAGCAAGAACATAGTGTTTCATCCCACCGTAGTGTCAATCAGAATGCTAGAAACAGAAACTTCATCACGTGGGCAAAAAACTCAGAAGGGAAAATGCCCCACTATTTCATAGTACTAGTATGGAATTCACATCACAGCCTTCACCTGCACAAACCCAGAATAAGATTTGAGAGGATGACTCCAGCCAGACGTACTACTAGGAGCTCCAAGGGGCCGGCGCCGTGGCACAGTAGGTTAATCTTCTGCCTGCGGGGCCAGCATCCCATATGGGTGCCTGTTCTAGTCCCAGCTGCTTCACTTACAGTCCAGCTCTCTGCTATGGCCTGGGAAAGCGGTAGAAGATGGCCCAGGTCTTTGGGCCCCTGAAGCGCCTGGCTCCTGGCTTCAGATCAGCACAGATCTGGCCATTGCAGCCATTTGGGGAGTGAACCAACGGAAGGAAGACCTTTCTCTCTGTCTCTCCCTCTCACTGTCTATAACTCTAACTCTAATATAGAATGAATAAAATATTAAAAAAAAAAAAACATGTATCTGTGTTTATGGAAAGAATTCTCCACACTGAAAACAAAACAATGAAGACAACATGGTGGTACAAAGGTAAGTTTCAACGTAAAAGACACAACACAGAAATATGTCTATGTGGCAACTCCACTAAAGAAAGGAAGGAGGAGGGAGAGAAGTATTGTTCTGGTCATAGAATTGCTTATTATTTTAAAGATTTACTTGTTTGTTTGAGTGGGAGAATTCAGATAGAGAGAGGGAGAGACAGAGAGAGAGAGGTCTTCTGCCTTCTGCTCCACCCCTCAAATGGTCACAATAGCTAGGTCTAGCCCAGGTTAAAGTCAGGAGCTTTAACCAGGTCTCCCACGTGGGTGCAGGGGCCCAAGCACTTGGGCCATCTTCTACTGTTTCCCAGGTCATCAGCAGGGAGCTGGATAGGAAGTGGAGCAGCAGGGACTCGAACCAGCTGATGGAAGACCTCGCTCTCTCTCTCTCTGCCTCTCCTCTCTCTGTGTAACTCTTTCAAATAAATAAATCTTTTTTTTTAACAGGCAGAGTGGACAGTGAGAGAGAGAGAGAGAGACAGAGAGAAAGGTCTTCCTTTGCCGTTGGTTCACCCTCCAATGGCTGCCGCGGCCAGCGCACTTTGCTGATCCGATGGCAGGAGCCAGGTGCTTATCCTGGTCTCCCATGGGCTGCAGGGCCCAAGCACTTGGGCCATCCTCCACTGTACTCCCTGGCCACAGCAGAGAGCTGGCCTGGAAGAGGGGCAACCGGGACAGAATCTGGTGCCCCATCCGGGACTAGAACCCTGTGTGCTGGTGCCGCAAGGCGGAGGATTCGCCTAGTGAGCCGTGGTGCCAGCCCAAATAAATAAATCTTAAAAAAAAGATACTAAAGAACTTTTGTTGGAAACTATATATTTTTTAAAAACTGGAGTAGGAATTTTTTGTGGTTTGTGTATTATAGTACACATCATCATATCAGGACTCTTTATAACAAAAATTTTAAATAAAATAGTGACTGAGAAACAAAGAATATACCCGCAAAGTAGGATGAAGAAAGACTTGAAAAGGAAATAAAAGTATTCAAGCAGAATTTATATAATCATTATAATTGCTGAAAAGTATATGAAGACTAGAGAAAATGCATTATCTCAGGGGATTTGCTTTTGTTGCTTTTGTATCAAAAGAACAAAGCTCAAAGGAGCCACAACGGAAAGTTGAGGAAGACAAACCAAGGAGTCTCCCATAACAAATAGGAAAAAGGAGACAAATTGAAAATGATCAAAGAGCAGGATATAAATAAAAGACTCGCAGTACCAACACAGGAAGTTAAGGTTCCTGGAAACAAGATAAAGGTAAGCAGGACATAAATAATAAGGAAGGATTTAATATTTATAGGTGACAAAATTACTGAGCTGAAGGTGCAATTTTCTTTTTGCCTATCTAGAAGACTCAAGAATTCTAACCAAATGGATGGCACTCAAGCTGGCTCTAATAAATACAGATGGTAGTTTTAAAAACCAATGATGTTGGTAAGGGCAGGGACAAAGGAAAAAACAAAAGTGAAGAAGTGGAGGAAGGAGGGGGAAAGAAGGAGAAGGACAATAAAGGAGGAAGAAACAGAAAAAGGGAGAGGAGGATGAAGTAGAGGGGAGATAGAGAAAATGTAGAAATGGGGGCGGGACATAGGGATGAGACAGAGGAGTGAAGACAAAGGGAGGAGAAAGTGAACAGGAAAGGAGAAAAGAGGAAGAGGAAAGGAGAAGGAATAGAATAGAGGAAGAAGGAGGAGAGAAGAGGGTAGGAGGAGGAGCAGAAAGAAGGGGGAACAGGGGAGAAGAAGAGATGGGAGAGAAGGGACCATGTGGGAGGGACACAGAGGGAAGGCGAGCGGAAGGCAGGAGGAAGAGGCCAAGGCTTCCCTCAGCATTGCACACAGGAAGCCTGCAAGGAGCAATCTCCACAGAGTAATCGGGGTAGAGTCTTCTCTTCTAGTGAGTTTGTTTGTTTCTTTATTTATTTGAAAGGCGGAGATACAGAGAGAGGAGAGAGAGCGAGCGAGCGAGAGAGCACTTCTATCCACTGGTTCACTTTCTAAATGGCCGCAATAACCGAGCCCCAAGCACTTGGGCCATCTTGCCCTCACACCAGGCACTCTGACATGGGATGTGGGCCAACTAAGCAGTGTCTTAACTGCTGTGCCAAAGGCACACCCCATACTCTTATGGCTTTCCCAGGCCATAACAGAGAGCTGGATGGGAAGAGGAGCAGCCGGGATTGGAACCAGTGCCCTTTGCCAGCACTGCAGGCAGAGGCTTAACCTTCTACACCACAGTGCCAGCCCAGAAGGGGAGTCTTGGCTCAAGAGTATTATTCCACCCAAACAAGTTTAATTCATGTATGAACATAATAGAAAAAAGAGTCTCAGGTGTGCTATCTCAGAAATTAGCTCACTCTTGTTAGGTGTATTTCTCAAAAACCTACTCTGGCTGATCAAAAATGCCTAAGAGTAAAGAAATGAACCATGGCTAAATCATGGGTTTAAGAAACCATCAGGGGTCAGTGCTGTGGCACAGTGGATTAAGCCACTCCTTGGAACACTAGCATCCCATCTGAGTGCTGGTTTGAGTCCTGGCTCCTCTACTTCCCATCCAGCTTCCCACTGATGTGCCTGGGAAGGCAGCAGAAGATGGCTCAAGGACTTCAGCCCCTGCCACCCCTGTGGGAGACTAACATGGAGCTGGCTTCTGGCTTTGGCTTGGCCATTGCAGCTGTTTGGGGAGTGAACCAGTGGATGGTTTATAGCTACAAACACTTAAAAGTGAAAAGAAAGGCATTGAATCAGAAGTTAAGGGACTCACTAAATTCAAAACTAGCAGAATGCATAACAACCATAGGAGCAGAGAAATAAGATGGAGAATATAAAAACATCACAGAAATCCACAAAATCAAGGGTTGGTTCTTTAAAGAAATCCAATATACTGGCAAACCTTTAGTTACCTTGACTAAGAAGAAAAACAGAAGACCCAATAATGAGAATCAGAAATGAAACGAGGTTTATTAATCCCTATATTATAGAAATGATAAATGGCTGCAAGCAACTATTACAAACAATTATGTGCCAACAAATTGGATAACCTGGATTAAGTGGACAAATTTGCAGAAACACTCAACCTAGACTGAATCATGAAGAAATAGAAAATCTGAATAGACCTATTACTCATAAGGACATTGAATAAGTAATGAAAAACCTGGAAACATAGAAAGGCCCAGGACCATATAATTTAATTAGTGAATTCTACAAAATATATAAAGAATGTACAGTGATTCTCCTTGTATTCTTTTTTAAATATTTCAATTCATTTATTTGTACTGTATTTAAAAGGGAGAGACAGAGAGAGAAAGAGATCTTCCACCTAGTGGTTCACAGCAAGTCTTTTATTTATATCCCTAAATACTTGCAAAATCCAGGGATGGGTCCAGCTGTAGCCAGGGGCCCTCACACCAGGCACTCTGACATGGGATGTGGGCCACCTAAGCAGTGTCTAACTGCTGTGCCAAAGGCACACCCCATACTCTTATCAAAAATTTAAAAATGAAGAGGAGGGAACCCTTTCTGACCTACTCTATGAGGCCATCATTGTTACCCTGGTTCTGAAGCCAGGCGAAATCACTACAGAAGAAGAAAACTAAGATGAATACTGCCAATTAATATTTATGTAACATTCCCAAACAAAATTCTAGAATCTGCATTCAGCAGCATATTGAAAGGCTTATACACCATGACCAAGTGGGATTTATTTCTGGAAGGCAAGGATGTTCCAATATACAGAAATCAGTCAATGCAATATACTACATTAACAGATTGAAGGAAAAACCCCACACAGTCCAGCACTTCCATGATTAAAAAGTCTATACAGTAAGGGCTATAAATTCTTGGACTTAAAAAAGCATCAAAATAAACTGATCTTTTAATTCCGACCTGTCACAATGTTTTGAAGCCCCCTTGTATGAGAAATCTATGGCTCACGTCATATTCATGATGAAAGACCAAAAGCGTTTCCTCTACGGTGAGAAAAAGGAAATGGACATCTGCTTTCACCATTTCTCTTCAACAGTACCAGAAGTCCCAGACAGGTAAGAACATTAAACAATAAAGTCATTCATATTTGAAAGGAAGAAGTAAAAGTGTTTCTAGTCTCAGAATGATTTAATATGCAAAAAACACTAAAATTAAATACATAGAAATAAATATTCACACATCTATTAAAATCAGTAAACGAACTTAGTGAAAATGCAGGGCAAAAATCAACGTAAGTATTAGTTGTGTTTCAAAACAGTAACAATGGAATGTCTGAAAAGCAAATTATAAAAACAATCCCACACACAACAAAATCAAAAAGGATAAAATAATTCAGAATAAATTTAACCAGAGAGGCAAAAACATACCCACTGAAACCTATAAATGGTCGCTGAGATACAAATAAATACAATGATATCCTCCATAAATGGATTGGAAGATTTAATAACATGAAAATGTCAATATTTTCAAAAGTGATCTATTTTTTTAAGATTTATTTTATTTATTTGAAAGAGTTACAAAGAGGTAGAGCCAGAGAGAGAGAAAGAAGTCTTCCATCCGCTGGTTCACGTCCCAAATGAACTGCAATGGCCAGAGCTGAGCTGATCTGAAGCTACGAGCTAGGAGCTTCTTCCAGGTCTCCCAGGTGGGTGCAGGGGCTCAAGGAGTTGGGCCATCTTCTGCTGCTTTCCCAGGCCACACCAGAGAGCTGGATTGGAAGTGGAGCAGCCAGGACTCAAACCAGCGCCCATATGGGGATGCTGGCACTTTAACCTGCTGCGCCCCAGCGCCAGTCCCCCAAAGTGGTCTAAAAGTTTGATGCAATCTCTATTCAAATTCCAAGGTTGTTTTTTTTTTTTTTTTTTTTGAAATAGGAAAATCCATAAAATTCATATGGAATCTCACGATATGCCAAGTAGCCAAAACAATTTTGAAAAAGGACACAGTTGGAGGGCTTACATTTCCAACATACTCCAAGGGCAGATTTTGGTCTATAAGTTACAGCACCGATCTATCAGTACACTGACATTCCAAAGTGCCTGGGCTTGAGTCCTGTCTACACTCCCAATTCCAGCTTCCTGCTGAGGCAGACACTGGGAGGCAACAGGTGAAGGCTCCAGTACTTGCATCTCTGCCGCCCAAATGGGAGACCCGGACTGAGTTCCCAATCCTGGCTTGGGTCTGTCACAGCCCTAGATGTTGTGGGCATCTGGGTAGTGAACCAGCAGATAGGAGTTTTCTTGTGTGTCTCTGTCTCTATTTAACTTTCTCAAATAAATAATTAAATAAATACTTTAAAAACATTCTCCAAAGTTACAGTAATGGATACAATGTGGTACTGGCACGAAAAGAGACAAAAGGCAAATTGACTGGAACAGAGCACCCAAAACAAACCCTCTCACATATGGCTAAATGGTTTTAAACAAGGATGTAACCATTACCCTGATTTCAAAACCACCCAAAGATACTACAAGAAAAGAAAATTACAGGAAATTAACCCCGATGAACATCCATGAACAAATCCTCAATAAAAGTACTAGGAATCCTAGTTCAACAACATGTGAAAAGGATCCTACTCCATGCCCAGGGAGAATTTATCCTAAGGTTGCAAGGATGTTTCAACACATGCAAATCAATAAAGGTGATTCATCATATTAACAGAATGAAGGATTAAAAATACACATTCATTTCAACAGATGCAGAAAAAGCATTTGACAAAATTAATGATAAAAAAATCTTAACAAATTAACAAGAGAAATCATGCATCTTAACATAACAGAGACCATAAGTGGCAAGCCTATACTTATCATCATATTAAATGGTGAAAATCTGGGGCTGCAACTGTGGTGTAGCGCTTTAGGCTGCCGCCTGCAGCACTTGCCTCCCATATGGGCACCAGTTTGAGTTCTGCTTTAGTTCTGATCCAGCTGTCTGCTCATGTGTCTGGGAAAGTAGAGGAGGAGGGCCCAAGTGCCTGGGCCCCTGCACCATGTGGGAGATCCAGAAGAGGCTCCTGGCTCCCAGCTTTGGATCTGCCCAGCCCAGGCAGTTGCTGCCATTTGGGGAGTGGATGGAAGATCTCTGTCTCTTCCTCTCTCTCTGTAACTTTGCCTTTCAAATAAAGAAATAAATCTTTAAAAACAATGGTGAAAAGCTGAAGGGAAGGATACCCATTCTCATCACATCTATTCAATATAGTGCTGGCAGTACTAGCCAGAGAAATTTAGTCAACGGAAAGAAATAAAAAGCATTCACATTGGGAAGTAAGAAATAAAAACTGTCTCTATTTGCAAATGGCATGACCTTCTATGTAGAAGACATTAAAGTATGTCACCAAATCAGTGTTATAACTAATAAATGAATGCAGTAAATTTGCAGATAGAAAATTCACATGCAAAAATCAGGAGTGCTACTACAAACTAACAATGAACTATTAGAAAAAGCAATTAAGAAAATAATCCCATTTGGAATAGTATAAACAAGAAAATTCTTAGGTATAAATTTAAACAAGGAATTGAACCATCTGTACATTGCAAAGTAGAAAATGTTGGTCTAAGGAATTGAAGACACGAATAAATGAAAAGATATCCTGTGTTGATTGACTTAAAAAGATTGTTAACAATATGCATACTACCCAAAGCAATGTAGAGATTCAGTACAACATCTATCAAAATTCCAATGATAATTTTCTCAGAAATAGAAAAAAATATCCTAAAGTTCCAATGGAATCCTAGAAGATTCTTGAATAGCCAATCCTGAGCAAGAAGAACAAAGCTAGAAGCATACTACCTGATCTTAAAATGTAAACAAACAAATATTATAAAACTGGAATAGCTGAGCAGAAAGAAGACTGGCATAAAGACACACACAGTAGACAATAAAGAGTACAGAAATCAGCCCATACAATTAGAGTCAATCGGCCTTCATTTGGTTTTGGTCCAAAATTGCCAGTGGGGAGGAAAGTCTCTTCAATGAATGGTGTTGGGAAAACTGGATAATCACACATGGAAGAATTAAAATAGAGCCTTACGGCAACCATATTAAAAAATAAACTCACAGTGGATTAAAGATTAAAAAATAAGATCTGAAACTGTAAAAGTTCCAGAAGAAAACACAGGAGCCAAGTTTTAAGATATTGGTCTGGGTAGTGATTTTTCAGATGTGATCCCCAAGGCACAGGCAACAATAGATTAAAGAGAGTGCATCAAACTGAACATTTTCCATACAACAGCTACAGAGTGAAGAGAGAACTTAAAAAATTACAGAAAATCTTTACAAACTATACATGTGATGATGCATTAAGGAGCTCAAACAACTCTATAGCAAGACAAAGTAATATCTCACAAATAGGCAAAGGACCTGTATATATATATTTCTCAAAAGACATATTAATGGCCAACAGGTATATTTAAAAATGTTCAATATCTACCAGTACGCCCATGTTTACTGCAGCTCAATTCACAATAGCTGAGATATGGAACGATCATAGATGACTGAATAAAGAAAATGTAGTATAAATACATGATGGAATACTACTCAGCCTTAAAAAAGAATGAAACACTGACTTTTGCAACAAAATGGATGCAACTGGAGATCATTAGGCACAGTAAATAAGCCAGATCCCCCCAAAAAATATGTTTTCTCTCATTTGTTATAGTTAAAATGTACAGAGAGTATTAGAAAAGTTAATATAGTTCCTGGTGCTGTCACGTAGTAGGCTAAGCCTTGGCCTGCAGTGCTGGTATCCCATATGGGTACCAGTTTGTGTCCCACTGCTCTGATTCTGATCCAGCTCTCTGCTATGGCCTGGGAAAGCGGTAGAAGATGGCACAAGTGCTTAGGCACCTGCACCCACATGGGAGACCCAGAAGAAGTTCCTGGCTCCTGGCTTTGGGTCGGCCCAGCTCCAGCAGTTGTGGCCATTTGGGGAGTGAACCAGCAGACAGAAGACTGTTCTCTGTGTGTGTGTCTCTCTCTGTGTCTATAACTCTGCCTCTCAAGTAAATAATATAAAAACTTTTAAAAAGTTAATACATATGAGTGAAATTGACATCTTTGGATTTGATTAGTTTACAGTCTTTGTCTATATCCCTGCTGAACAATGCTCTCTCTGCTTTTTCCTTGTTGAACATTTTATTTAGTGGAGAATTAAGGCTTTGACTAATGTTCTCTTTATATTAATAAAAATCAAATAAAAATATGTAATAGCATGAAAAAAAAAACCAGTAAAGTGATAGATTATAGCAGGAACTTCTACAACCAAAAGAGACCAGGGTAGGAAGCTCAATTGACAAACAGTTCAGGACTGTGAAGAGGCAATTCGCAGGAGAGAAATGCTGCCTAGTGCTGAGATGCCAGGTGTCCAGAGGTAGGGACCTCAAGAAAGCTGTGCTCCTCTTCCCCAGGGACTGCTGGCTCTCCCTGGAGCCCCTGCATGCTGGGGGAGAATAGGATAGGCACAGAGGGGACTGGGGACTTGTGGGTCCGACTCCTCCCCACCTCCCTCTTCTCTCTCTTCTGCTCCTCCCCGGGAATGGAGATGAACACAAAATGCTCAAAGGAGGCCCAGGGTGAAGGGAACTGGAATAATCAGAGCCAGCAGCCGGTAAAAATCAAATGCCTCCATGTCCCTGGGCTCCCCTCATGGCACAGGTTTCTGATGAGAAATACACACACACACACACACACACACCCCTTTCCACCAGTTCCACGGCCATTTAAATGCTGAATGAAACATTATGAATGGGAGAAAGACTCATTATTCTAAAACATGGGAGACCAGGATGCACAGTCACCCACACTGCCCACCTGTCCTCCTCACCTTGGCCCCGGGCCTGGAAGACAACCAACAAAACCCTCTGGACTTCCGTATAAGTCTTTGTGTGCTGAGATGGGCAACTGCTCACGGGCCATGGTGTGAAACACTTCTGGCTCCACACACTTTGTATCTAGACCAAAGCTGCACTCTTCAAAAACATGAAAACTCTGTCACGTATGGCAACAGGGATGAAGCTGGAGCAGAATATGCTAAATGAAATAAGCCAACCACATACAGACAGATATAAGGGATGCACGATCTCACTCATATGTGCAATCTAAAAAAACTGAACTCGAGCGGAGGAGGCAAGATGGCGGAATAGGAAGGGAGCACACTGATAGTCCAGGGAGAGATAGTTTAATAAAAGTGGAGATACTGCAGGTTCAAGGAAGAGTAGGGGAGGAAACAGCAGAAGAAACTCTTCTGGAACGCGTGATTCACAGCGGACCTGCGTGGAGAGCGTGGGAGCCCACAGTTTGGGACACCAGCGGCAGACTCAACACACCAGTGCTGGAACACAAGGTGAGCCAAACCTCAATAGCCTGAGACACCCGCAGGCAAGCGGAGAGAGGAGACTAGAGGGAACGACCCCCGGGGGGGGGGGGAGTTCACCAGGCTAACTGGAAGAGAGAGAGAGAGAAAAAAAAAAGGTGACTGGTACGGACACGGGTTTCTCTCTCTCCGCTCACCTCTCAAGGGCGAGCAAGACAAAGAGCAGGCGCCATCTTGGACATACCTCATAAGCAGAGCAACCTCAGGTCTGCACCGGCCCTGAGCCTAGCAGAAAAACCTGACTCTGGGTGGGGCAAATTAACAGGAGATTAGGACCTAGTAAATCTGTGGTGCTACTGAACTGAGACTGTGAAAAAAGAGACGGTGGGGGAGAGAACTCACGGAATTCACGTGAGCACTCTCCAGAGATGCTACAATTCCGTAACTTTGGCAACCCAGTAGGAGACTGAAGGAGAATTTGAGCCCACTCTGAGGGCCGAATAGATTCCCTGTGTGGTCCTTGGGAAAGAGCTTCTGATCTCTGGCTCCTGTGGGTATATCATTTGCCTGCTAACTACCTCCAACTTCGTTCAGCTGTGCGGAATTACTTCCCCTTTGAATCAAAAAAAGAGAGAGAGAGAGATTTACCATGCCTAACCTGGGAGTGTCACCTTTGGCACACCAAACAGAGCTCTCAGGCCACACCCATCTCAAGCCCTAAGGCTCCATCAAAAACAGATAGTCCACTTAATCTAGAGTCATAGTATAACAAGAAAAAGCACCACAGTGAAGAAACCAAATATCTCCAATATGACAAATAACAAACGCAAAAACCGAGGTAATAAAAACAAGGAAGTCACCATGACGCCCTCAAATGAAAAAGACACCCCAATTCAAGATTATGAAGAGGATGAGTTAGAAGAAATGCAAGAAGCAGATCTCAAAAAATGATAAGAACATTAAGAAGTTCTCAAAAACAAATTCTTGAACTACAGAAATCCTTAATGGACAAGACAGAAAATCTCTCTCATGAAAATGAAATATTAAGGAGGAATCAAAATGAAACGAAACAACTAGTACAACAGGAAACTGTGATAGTGACTGAAGTGAAGAATTCAATAGATCAAATGAAAAACACAATAGAGAGCCTTACAAACAGAATGGGTGAAGCAGAAGAGAGAATATAGGACTTAGAAGACAGAGAACAGGAAAGGATACAGTCAGACCAAAGAAAAGAAGAGGAAATTAGAAATCTAAAACATATTGTCGGGAATCTTCAGGATACTATTAAAAAACCCAACATTTGGGTTCTAGGACTTCCTGAAGGCATGGAGAGGGAGAAAGGATTAGAAGGCCTTTTTAGTGAGATATTAGCAGAAAATTTCCCGGGTTTGGAGAAGGACAGAGACATCCTAGTACAGGAAGCTCACAGAACCCCTAATAAACACGACCAAAAGAGATCCTCACCACGACACGTTGTAATTAAACTCTCCACAGTGAAACATAAAGAAAAGATCCTAAAATGTGCAAGAGAGAAACGTCAGATTACTCTCAGAGGATCTCCCATCAGACTCACAGCTGACTTCTCAGCAGAAACTCTACAAGCTAGGAGGGAATGGCGAGATATAGCCCAGGTACTAAGAGAGAACAACTGCCAGCCCAGAATATTATATCCTGCAAAGCTATCGTTTGTGAATGAAGGTGAAATAAAGACTTTTCATAGCAAACAGAAATTGAAAGAATTTGTCGCCACTCGTCCAGCCCTGCAACAGATGCTTAAAGATGTGTTGCACACAGAAACACAGAAACACGGTCATCAATATGAAAGAAGGTAAAGGAAGGAAACCTCACAGCAAAAGATCACAGGGAATTCAAAGCATATATTAGAACTTATCTTTGGCAAATGGCAGGGCAAAGTTACCACTTTTCATTAGTCACATTGAAAGTTAATGGCCTGAACTGTCCAGTTAAAAGACATCGATTGGCTGATTGGGTTAAGGAACAAAACCCATCTATTTGCTGCTTACAAGAAACACATCTTTCCAACAAAGATCCATACAGACTGAAAGTGAAAGGCTGGAAAAAGATATACCATGCCAACAGAAATGAAAAAAGAGCAGGCGTAGCCATCTTAATATCGGACAACATAAACTTTACCACAAAAACTGTTAAGAGAGACAAAGAGGGGCACTATATAATGATTAAGGGATCAATTCAACAGGAAGATATAACAAATATCAATGTATATGCACCTAACTACAGGGCACCAGTTTATCTAAAATATTTGTTAAGAGACTTAAAGGGAGACTTAGACCCCAATACAATAGTACTGGGGGACTTCAATACTCCATTCTCAGAAATAGACAGATCAACAGGACAGAAGATCAACAAGGATACAGTAGATTTAAACGACACTATAGCCCAAATGAATCTCACAGATATATACAGAAGTTTCAATCCTACAGCTAAAGATTTTACATTCTTCTCAGCAGTACATGGAACCTTCTCTAGGATTGACCACATACTAGGCCATAAAGCAAGTCTCAGCAAATTCAAAAGAATTAGAATCATACCATGCAGCTTCTCAGACCATAAAGGAATGAAGTTGGAAATTAGCAACTCAGGAATCCCTAGAGCATACGCAAACACATGGAGATTGAACAACATGCTCCTGAATGAACAATGGATCATAGAAGAAATCAAAAGAGAAATAAAAAATTTTCTGGAAGTAAATGAGGATAACAGCACAACATACCAAAACTTATGGGATGCAGCAAAAGCAGTGTTAAGAGGAAAGTTTATATCAATAGGTGCCTACATCAAGAAATTGGAAAGGCACCAAATAGATGAGCTTTCTATTCACCTCAAGGATCTAGAAAACCTACAGCAAACCAGACCCAAATCTAGTAGGAGAAGAGAAACAATTAAAATCAGAGAAAAAATTAACAGGATTGAATCAAAAAAAAACATTACAAAAAATCAGCCAAACGAGGAGCTGGTTTTTTGAAAAAATAAACAAAATTGACACCCCATTGGCCCAACTAACTAAAAAAAGAAGAGAAAAGACCCAAATCAATAAAATCAGAGATGAAAAAGGAAATGTAACAACAGACACCACAGAAATAAAAAGAATCATCAGAAATTACTACAAGGACTTGTATGCCAGCAAACAGGGAAACCTATCAGAAATGGATAGATTCCTGGACACATGCAACCTACCTAAATTGAACCAGGAAGACATAGAAAACATAAACAGACCCATAACTGAGACAGAAATTGAAACAGTAATAAAGGCCCTCCCAACAAAGAAAAGCCCAGGACCAGATGGATTCACTGCTGAATTCTACCAGACATTTAAGGAAGAACTAACTCCAATTCTTCTCAAACTATTCAGAACAATCGAAGAAGAGGGAATCCTCCCAAATTCTTTGTATGAAGCCAGCATCACCTTAATTCCTAAACCGGAAAAAGATGCAGCACTGAAAGAGAATTACAGACCAATATCCCTGATGAACATAGATGCAAAAATCCTCAATAAAATTATCGCCAATAGAATGCAACAACACATCAGAAAGATCATCCACCCAGACCAAGTGGGATTTAGCCCTGGTATGCAGGGATGGTTTAATGTGCGCAAGACAATCAATGTGATACACCACATTAACAGACTGCAGAAGAAAAACCATATGATTATCTCAATAGATGCCGAGAAAGCATTTGATAAAATACAACACCCGTTCATGATGAAAACTCTAAGCAAACTGGGTTTGGAAGGAACATTCCTCAATACAATCAAAGCAATCTATGAAAAACCCACAGCCAACATCCTATTGAATGGGGAAAAGTTGGAAGCATTTCCACTGAGATCTGGTACCAGACAAGGATGCCCACTCTCACCACTGCTATTCAATATAGTTCTGGAGGTTCTAGCCAGAGCTATTAGGCAAGAAAAAGAAATTAAAGGGATACAAATTGGGAAGGAAGAACTCAAACTATCCCTCTTTGCAGATGACATGATTCTTTATTTAGGGGACCCAAAGAACTCTACTAAGAGACTATTGGAACTCATAGAAGAGTTTGGCAAAGTAGCAGGGTATAAAATCAATGCACAAAAATCAACAGCCTTTGTATACACAGACAATGCCATGGCTGAAGAAGAACTTCTAAGATCAATCCCATTCACAATAGCTACAAAAACAATCAAATACCTTGGAATAAAGTTAACCAAGGATGTTAAAGATCTCTACGATGAAAATTACAAAACCTTAAAGAAAGAAATAGAAGAGGATACCAAAAAATGGAAAAATCTTCCATGCTCATGGATTGGAAGAATCAATATCATCAAAATGTCCATTCTCCCAAAAGCAATTTATAGATTCAATGCAATACCAATCAAGATACCGAAGACCTTCTTCTCAGATCTGGAAAAAATGGTGCTGAAATTTATATGGAGGCACAAGAGACCTCAAATAGCTAAAGAAATCTTGTACCACAAAAACAAAGCCGGAGGCATCACAATACCAGATTTCAGGACATACTACAGGGCAGTTGTAATCAAAACAGCATGGTACTGGTACAGAAACAGATGGATAGACCAATGGAACAGAATTGAAACACCAGAAATCAACCCAAACATCTACAGCCAACTTATATTTGATCAAGGATCTAAAACTAATTCCTGGAGCAAGGACAGTCTATTCAATAAATGGTGCTGGGAAAATTGGATTTCCACGTGCAGAATCATAAAGCAAGACCCCTACCTTACACCTTACACAAAAATCCACTCAACATGGATTAAAGACCTAAATCTATGACCTGACACCATCAAGTTACTAGAGAACATTGGAGAAACCCTTCAAGATATTGGCACAGGCAAAGAGTTTCTGGAAAAGACCCAGGAGGCACAGGCAGTCAAAGCCAAAATCAACTATTGGGATTGCATCAAATTGAGAAGTTTCTGTACTGCAAAAGAAACAGTCAGGAGAGTGAAGAGACAACCGACAGAATGGGAAAAAATATTTGCAAACTATGCAACAGATAAAGGGTTAATAACCAGAATCTACAAAGAGATCAAGAAACTCCACAACATCAAAACAAACAACCCACTTAAGAGATGGGCCAAGGACCTCAATAGACATTTTTCAAAAGAGGAAATCCAAATGGCCAACAGACACATGAAAAAATGTTCAAGGTCATTAGCAATCAGGGAAATGCAAATCAAAACCACAATGAGGTTTTACCTCACCCCGGTTAGAATGGCTCACATACAGAAATCTACCAACAACAGATGCTGGCGAGGATGTGGGGAAAAAGGGACACTAACCCACTGTTGGTGGGAATGCAAACTGGTCAAGCCACTATGGAAGTCAGTCTGGAGATTCCTCAGAAACCTGAAGATAACCCTACCATTCGACCCAGCCATCCCACTCCTTGGAATTTACCCAAAGGAATTTAAATTGGCAAACAAAAACGCGGTCTGCACCCTAATGTTTATTGCAGCTCAATTCACAATAGCTAAGACCTGGAACCAACCTAAATGCCCATCAACGGTAGACTGGATAAAGAAATTATGGGATATGTACTCTTTAGAATACTATACCGCAGTAAGAAAGAACGAAATCCAGTCATTTGCAACAAAATGGAGGAATCTGAAACACATCATGCTGAGTGAAATAAGCCAGTCCCAAAGGGACAAATACCATATGTTCGCCCTGATCGGTGACAACCGACTGAACACCAAAAAGGAAACCTGTTGAAGTGAAATGGACACTATGGGAAACGGTGACTTGATCAGCATAGCCCTGACTGTTAATGAACAACTTAATACATTATCCCTCTTAGTAGTTATTTTTTGTCTGTTCTACTTAATATGACTGGTTTAATTCTGTAATTAATACACAGTTATTCTTAAGTGTTGAAATTTAACTGAAATGTGATCCCTGTTAAACATAAGAGTAGGAATAAGAGAGGGAAGAGATGTACAATTTGGGACATGCTCAAACTGACTTGCCCCAAATGGTAGAGTTAGAAACATACCAGGGGACTCCAATTTAATCCCATCAAGGTGGCATGTACCAATGCCATCTCACCAGTCCAAGTGATCAATCTTAGTTCACAATTGATCATAATGAAAGGACTAAGAGTCAAAGGGAGCACATAAACAAGTCTAGTACCTGCTAATACTAACCGATAGAATAAATAAAGGGGAGAGTGATCCAACATGGGAAGCGAGATACTCAGCAGACTCATAGAATGGCGGATGTCCTAAACAGCACTCTGGCCTCAGAATCAGCCCTAAAGGCATTCGGATCTGGCTGAAAAGCCCATGAGAGTATTTCAGGCATGGAAAGCCAAGACACTCTGGCAAAAAAAAAAAAAAAAAAAAAAAAAAAAAAAAAAAAAACCCTAAATGAAAGATCTCTGTGAGTGAGATCCCAGTGGAAAGAACAGGTCTTCAAAGAAGGAGGTACCTTTCTCTGAAGGGAGGAGAGAACCTCCACTTTGACTATGACCTTGTCTAAACAAGATAAGAATCGGTGAACTCAAAAGGCTTCCATAGCCTTGGAAACTCATGACTGGTGCATAGGGAGATTACTGATGTCATAAACAGGAGTGTCAATTTGTAAAGTCAACAACAGGAGTCACTGTGCACTTACTCCTCATGTAGGATCTCTGTCCTTAATGTGCTGTACATTGAGACTTAATGCTATAATGAGTACTCAAACAGTATATTTCGCTTTGTGTTTCTATGGGGGTGCAAACTGTTGAAATCTTTACTTAATGTATACTAAACCGATCTTCTGTAAAAAAAAAAAAAGAAATTATCAATTCCCAACTTGACACTCACTGGGATTAAACATGACAATAGGTCTGATCTGATTTCATCATCATTTAAAAAATCATCTATTATTTTTCACTTTATGTTTGTGTGGGAGCTAACTGTTGAAATCTTTACTTAATGTATGCTAAACTGATCTTCTGTATATAAAGAGAATCGAAAATGAATCCTCATGTGAATGGAAGGGGAGAGGGAGTGGGAAAGGGGAGGGATGCGGGTGGGAGAGATGTTATGGGGGGGAAGCCATTGTAATCCATAAGCCGTACTTTGCAAATTTATATTCATTAAATAAAAGTTAAAAAAAAAAACTGAACTCATCAAAGCAGAGACCAGAATGGTGGCTGAAGGAAATGTGAGGTTTTGGTGCAAGGTAGAAAAGTTTCAGTTACATAGGATGAGTAAGTTGTGAAGGTCTAAGCACTGGTGGTACTCATTAGCAATGCTATAGGTATAGCTGGAATTTTTAACTAAGAAGCTAAGATCTTATATGTTCTCACCACACACGCACATGATGGCCATGTGAAGTGATGGCTATGTTTTCCTTGTCTGTGGTCATCATTTCATAATGTATTGTGTCGTATGGCACACACACACACATATGCAGTATATCCATTAGAGGATTGCATTTTCTTTCTTTCTTTCTTTCTTTCTTTCTTTCTTTCTTTCTTTCTTTTTCAGGCAGAGTTAGACAGAGAGAGAGAGACAGAGAGAAAGGTCTTCCTTTTCCGTTGGTTCACCCCCGAAATGGCTGCTATGGCTGGTGCGCTGCAGCTGGCATGCTGCGGCCGGCATCCAAAGCCAGGAGCCAGGTGCTTCCTCCTGGTCTCCCATGCGGGTGCAGGGCCCAAGGAGTTAAGCCATCCTCCACTGCCTTCCCGGGCCACAGCACAGAGCTGGACTGGAAGAGGAGCAACCGGGACAGAATCCGGCGCCCCAACCAGGACTAGAACCCAGGGTACCAGCGCTGCAGGCAGAGGATTAGCTTAGTGAACCACGGTGTAGGCCAGAGAATTGCATTTTCAACAAGTGATGCTCAAGGAACTGGACAAATGAGAGAAAGAGAGAGAGAGAGAGAGAGAGAGGCTTCAACCTAAACCTAAGCCTCAAACTTTATATAAAACTAATTGTTTGCTGAATTGTAAAACTGCAAAAATTCAAAAGATTTAGGTGGAAGGAGAAAACACAAGACAATCTTCAGAGTCTCTGGCTAAGCAAAGATTTGACACCAAAAGCAGGATCCATAAAAAAAAAAGTTTCTAAATTTAACCTTATCAAAATTAAAACCTCTTCTCTATGTAAAGATTCTGTTAAAGGGTTGAAAAGACCCCTTAGAATGGTAGGACTTATTTGCAAATCACTTACTTGACAACGCATATCTAAACTGCATAAAAAGCTTTCCAAATTCAAACAGTAAAAATCAATCACTCTCATTGGAAAATGAACAAAAGACAAAAGCAGCTATTTCCCTGAACAGGATGCACAGATAGGGAATGAGCACAGGAAATGGTCTCTACTTCATGAATCCTTAGGGAGATGCAAAATGAGACCCACACAAGACAGCTCTGCACACTACCAGCATGGTCAAAGGAAAGACAGTTACACACCAGGTGCTGGCAGAGATGCAGAGAAGCTGGACCACTCCCCCACTGCTGGCAGAAATGTAAAATGGTGTGGCCGCTGTGGAAGGCAGTTGGATAGTTTAAAAAAAAAAAAAAACTCAACATGTAATTACCATATGACCCCGCAATTGCACTCTTGCATATTTATCACATGTAAATGAAAACTTATGTTCACGCAAAAATGTGCACCCAAATGTTCATACCAGCTTTATTCATAATTACCAAGAACTGGAAACAACCCATATGTCCTTCAATGGGTGACTAAACAAACTGTAGTACACAGGATGCCACTCATCAATACAAAGCAATGAACTATTAATACATACAATAAGCTGGATAAATGTACGAGATTATGCTGAAGGAGCTAAAGCCAAAAGATATGACCCATTTGTATAACATGATTGGAAGCATAAAATTTTATAATTAGAGGGCAATTAGAGATTGCCATGATTAGGGATGGAAAGAGAGGGCAAGAACTAGGAAGAGGCAAGTATGGTTATCACGGGATGACACAAGGGATTCCTGTTGTGATAGGACTGCTCAGTGTCTGTACTGTGGAGGTGGCTACTCACCAAATGCACACAGAGACCAAATGCATACAGAGGCACAGAGACACACAGAAAGACACAAAGAACCAAATGCATACATACACACACAGAGAGACACAGAATCAAATGCACACATACACACAGACATACAGACCAAAATGCACACACACAGACACAGATGCATACAGGAGGGGAAGGCTGAATAAAATCCATCAATTCTATCAATGTCAGTACGCTGCCTGTGGTACAATACTAACTTTTCAAAATATTTCCACTGGGTGAGACTGGGTAAAGGACACTGGAAGACCGTCATATTGTCTCTTAAAATTGCACGCAAATCTACAATTGTCTCAGTCAATGTCAGTTTAATACAGACACTAGATAATATCATACTTAACCTTGAACCCTGATCAAGGAGTCTGAACTCTTTGAGAAGCTCATTGAGTGTGGCTGGTTTGAGGACAGCCACGATGCAGAGTGGATGTGATAACAGAGCGGGATGGATTACAGAGGCTACTGAAGGCAGAGACTCAGAAAATCCCAGCTGGGGCTCAAATGAGGGGTCATATGGAAGCCCACAGAGAGTGCAGTGAGTGTGGAATAGATCTGTGAGGCGGCCACGTCAGCAATCACATTCTCGATGTGCATTTCCGAGTCTGATCGTAAAATAAAAGCATTTCCAAGAGGCATCCATCCATCCTGAACTCATTCTTCTAGGCCATCATTTTAACATTTTGTAAAAATGAAGACAGCCTTTGAGTCCTTGGTTTCAATAATTTTTAAAGGTTTCATTTATGTATTTTCATTTTATTTAAAAGGCAGAGAGAGGTGGGCGATGAAGGGCAGGGATCCTCCATCTGCTGGTTCACTCCTACAATGCCCACAGTAACTGAGTCTGGAACAGGCCAAAGCCTGGAGCCTGGAACTCAATCCAGATCTCCCATGTGGGTGGCAGAGACCCAAGTGCCTGAGCCATTATTACCTGCTGCCTCCCAGGGTGTGTGTAAGTTAGCAGAAAGCTGAAACCAGAAGTGGAGCCAGCGCCGGCGCCGCGGCTCACTAGGCTAATCCTCCGCCTAGCGGCGCCGGCACACCGGGTTCTAGTCCTGGTTGGGGCGCCGGATTCTGTCCCGCTTGCCCCTCTTCCAGGCCAGCCCTCTGCTGTGGCCAGGGAGTGCAGTGGAGGATGGCCCAGGTGCTTGGGCCCTGCACCCCATGGGAGACCAGGAAAAGCACCTGGCTCCTGGCTCCTGCCATCGGATCAGCGCGGTGCGCCGGCCGCAGCGCGCCGGCCACAGCGGCCATTGGAGGGTGAACCAACGGCAAAGGAAGACCTTTCTCTCTGTCTCTCTCTCTCTCACTGTCCACTCTGCCTGTCAAAAAAAAAAAAAAAAAAAAAAGAAGTGGAGCCAGGACTCAAACTCGGGCTCCTCAATATGGGATGTGGGCATCCCAACAGCATCCTAACCTCTTTGCCAAATGCCTGCCCTGGTTTCAAAAATTGTTGAAATGTAAGTGGAATAAGTTTTCTATTCTTTGTGATAATTGGCATGTTTTAAATCACTTTAAGGTATTTGAAGATTTGAAAAATATTAGACTTGTGACTTAAATTAATTTTAACTAAACATTGATAAAATTTGCTTAAATGTCTGCGAACAAGTTTAAATGTCAGAGGAAATTTAATTTGTTAATCTTAATGTTTGATTTGTTGACTTTTGTAAGCAGCATTCAAAGTTCAAAGACATGAATTTATACATTTATGCAATTGTACAGGAAACAAAATACAACAAGAATGAAGCTCTTCTCTTGGCATGAAAGATTTTAGTTATCTGACTGCAGATCCAGGATCTGAGTCTCTCTGTGCCCTCAGGTTCTATCCACAACACCTGAGAGCCCTGACAGGTTTGTACCATGTCTTACATCACTCTAGATCTAGAAGAAGGAACAGGCTTACCTTATGGGGTTGTCCATCCTGGACACTGTGAGGAAGGCAGCAAGGTTGGCTGTGTAGGAGGAGCACACGATGAGGGTGAAGAGCCACCAACTGCCCATCACGATGCGCATCGCCATGGAGTTCACGGAAGATTCACCACCTGCGGAAGGCAGGCAGGGTGAACTGGCCAGTGGGGGTGGGGGATGGGAGCTTCACTCCCTTCCCCAGAGACCTGCTCTGCCCTGTGGCCAGGCCAGGGGACCAGGGAAGGGACTGCCCACTGCGTGAGGGGAGCTTTGCTGGTAGCAGCCAAGACGTCTACAGCTACTGACCTTGGAACAGGATGGAGGACCACAGAACACGCAGGAGTCCAGACGGGCCGTGCAGGGATAAGAAGCGTGCCACAACACCGGGGACAGAATTCTGAATGCCAAAACCTTCTCACCGAGGTGAGAACTCCTAGGGCAGCATCCCCTCTGATTCCAAAGCCACGCAGAGTAGACTCAGAGATTTTGTAAATACAGGCTGTCTACCCAGAGGGTTCCAGAGCTTTCTTTTCAACCAAGGAATAAGATGTACCATACGACTTCTATTAATATTCAACCCTCACTAGAAGACTTTTTCTCCAGGATTCTCAGAAATCATTGCAAGTAACTTTCAGGGAGAAGCTGCCTCTTTCAGGCCAATTATTTCTCCTTGGTCCCTTAGGTGGTAGCAGAGGAAAGCTCCTCACTGCCCACCTATTCTCCTTATATAACCTTGAAAAGCTTTCACTAGGGTAAAAACAGGACCACGACTCACATTAGGAACTTTGCAATTTGTCCTTTTCCACCCCAAATTGCACGGTGCAGAACCCTCAAGCAGAGGAGAATGCCTAGCAGACTGCAGTACAATTGGGATTATTTTCCCCCATTATGACTGCAAATTTAAACCAGATGCAGGGTTTCTCCTGACAACCTCATGTGCCTAGCAATCAAAGGTGGGAGAGGAGAGACGCTCAAGGCAGAACTCCAAAGTTAATTTTACCTAACGGGGAGAATCAGGATCTGAAGTTGAGTTCTTTGTCATCATTTTATTCTGTTTCAATCTGATATCACATAGAGAAATTGGGGCAGTGTGATATTAGGACTGTGTTAGAGATGAAATCAAATTGCATTTAAAATGACTGGGTGAAGTCATTTCTAAGAACACTGCCCACAGGGAAAAGTCCTTCCAGGTCCTCAGGGTTAACCAAGGCCAGGAGACAGGCAGGTACCTTGCTGCACGAAGGCTCCGTACACGATCCAGATGGCGCTGTGCAGGGTGGCAGAGGCGGAAGGTCGCGGCTGGGTGGCACTCTGTGCCCTCACAGCCTGGATCCGGTTCAGCACAAAGATGAGCACCCCCACCACAGGGATGGCGGCGGCGATGCAGGCCCACACCGCGAAGTCAAAGGGCGCGAACAGGGAGAAGATGCTGATCTTCTCCTCGGGCTTCTTCATGAGGATCCCCACTGAGTAGTCCATGTACCGCTTGCTGAAGTCCACGACGCTCTCCCTCTCGGGGGTGATGGTGATGGCGGAGATGGCCACGTCTGCTCTCTGAAAGGCAAACCAGCTCCTCAGTCCACGCACCCCCGCCCCTCCAGGGCTTCTGTGCAGAGGAAGCGGATTTGAGGGTTGACACCCTGTGGCTCTGCACCCTGTAAAGTCAAGTCCAACACTGCTGTCTGCTGTTGCCTCTCCTCTCTTCTTCCAGGGTTATCCAAATTTCCCCTGGACAGCAGGGCCAGTCTCCACAACACCATCACCCCATCGATCCCTCTCTTTTCTAAAAGATTTCAGCAATTAGATGGTGAGCTGTTCAACCATGGTGAACTCCACTAACATTTGGGGCCCGGATTGTTTTATATGCAGAGTAAAACTCCCTAGGAATAAAGGGTCATCTACTGGTTTATGTCTCCCTCCATTCCCTATCTCACGGCCTACAGACACATGAGCTGGTTTTTCTTGTACCCAAGCCATACTGCGAAGGGTTGCTCTGCACATGCCCTACGGTGACCTCAAAATGTCCCCCAAGAGTTCTGCTTCCAAAAATGGCTTCATTTTAAAAACAGACAAATGCTCCAGTAGTATGGACCTGGACTGGAGATGAGGCTGCCATGTCTGGGAGAGGTTAGGAGCCTCACTGCCTAGAGAGAGGGAGATGGGCTATATGGTCTAGTTTGCTGTGGCTGTTAGAGTGCTGAGAGGCATGGTCATCACTTTGATCTTGGCTCTGGGACCTCCAGGTAGGAGGCATCAGCAGTGATTATGGTGTGTTTTTGAACAGCCAATCCTGACCACCGGTTTGACCCATGTGTCAAAGTGGGGGAAAGGATTTTATAAGATTGAATGTATGGCTTGGAAGTGCAGATAAACTGACATCCAACACCATCTAAAGTACAGAGGACACAAGATGTGGGAGAGGACTTTGTTCAAGCACTCCTCTTACACTTGTCACATCTTTCATCTCTGGTTCTTGCCTTTCTTCCCAGAAACCCAATATCCAGTTGTTGCTTTTAGGGTTGGGAGAGTTTGGAGCATATTTAAGGGTAGGTTTATACTCTAGTGTACGTAAGGTCTACAGGACACACTAGCGAATCAACTCATGACAGAGGTGGAGGGGTTGACCAGTGACAGGAGAGAGACACTCCCCCCACAGCAGGACAGGGCAGGCAATACTTGCCTATGGAGGGGAGGGCAGATGCCAGCAGGTATGTATTTTATAAGGAGTAAAAATTAATTTCATGACCAGAAGTCTCAATTTCTTTCCCCCAATATAAGAGGAGGATGGAGGCTCATTAGGGAGCTCTAGGAGAAAGGGAAACTTTGGAAGACGTCTTTGAGGGATGTGGCCAAGGGGACCCACAAAGGGTAAGCTTGGGGGTTGCGTTGCACAGAGGCCCAGCTGAGGCTAGAGAGCAAAGCTCAGACCCTCATCTGAACAGATTCATCATTTTCTTCTCTACTTGCGTGCAGCAGCCTGGCTATCAGAGTTAAGAAGGCCAAGAACAGAACCAATTCAGGGCTTGGATGCAACAGGACATCAGGAGCATGGGTGCATGAGGGATGAAAGGAAGAGAGGCTCTCTCTGTGTGGTCAGCCACAGAGGATGTACCAGGCAGGGGAGGCTGCAGTGCCAGGTGGGCACAGAAACATCTGAGCAGGATAGACTCAAATGCACGGGCTAAGTGGGAAGAGCCAGAGGCAAGAGACCATATATTGCATGAGTGCATTTGTATGAAATGTCACAACTGCAACTCAGCAGAGATGGAAAGTAGATTAGTGGTTGCCTTGGGCTGGGGGCGGGAATGGCAGTAACTGTAGATCGGTAGGGGAGCCCGCAGTGGGATTATAGCAGAGCTCTCAAAGTAGATTACAGAGAGGGCTTCACACTCAGTACAGTTACTCAAATCATTGCATTGACATCTAAAATGGCTAACTTACATAGTATCTGAAATTCCCCACAATAAATTTGTTTCTCAAAAAAGATAAAGGGAAATTGCAGTGATCCCAGGCCTAGTGCCTACCTTGATACCTTTAAAAAGCAAAGAGCCTGTGTCTGGGGAGTAAAGACCCCAAAGAGGTCAAAGCAGAACAAGCTGTGGTCCAGGCTGGGGAGGGCGGGCATGACAGTTATGGTGACTAATGTGAGATACTAGCAACATGCATGGGTGCAGGGAGTCTACACACTGGGAGTCAAGGGCTGTCCACAGCACAGTACACAATTGTCAACATGTGTGTGTCAAAAGTAAGAATGAGGCCGGTGCCGTAGCTCACTAGGCTAATCCTCCGCCTTGCGGCACCGGCACACTGGGTTCTAGTCCCGGTCGGGGCGCCGGATTCTGTCCCGGTTGCCCCTCTTCCAGGCCAGCTCTTTGCTGTGGCCAGGGAGTACAGTGGAGGATGGCCCAAGTGCTTGGGCCCTGCACCCCATGGGAGACCAGGACAAGTACCCGGCTCCTGCCATCGGATCAGTGCGGTGCGCTGGCCGCAGCACGCTGGCCGCGGCGGCCATTGGAGGGTGAACCAACGGCAAAGGAAGACCTTTCTCTCTGTCTCTCTCTCTCACTGTCCACTCTGCCTGTCAAAAAAAAAAAAGTAAGAATGAGTCCAATACCACTGTTAGAAGTGATGGTGGGGAAATGATTGACAGGTCCCTAGAATCCAGAGGCAAGGCTGGGGGTGAGAGGGACTGGCCTCAAGCCCCGAGTTCCCATGAGGATACAGGTTCTGCAGGAGGGATGAAAGGTAAAGATCTGAGACAAGTATGCAGGGCTGGGGATGTCACACCACAGACACATGGCTATGCAGAACAGTCACATACGCATGTTTACGCAAATGCCAACATGCACGTAACCCGCTATTGTCTCTGGGCAAGAGGAGAAAGGGCACTAGGTCCCTGTTTCAGCACCAGGAAGGGGGATGGGTCTCCTGATGAGAGTGCTACAGGGTAGGCATGGTGGATGGGCTTGGAACAGATGAAAGCAATGGTTAGGGAGGGAGACACAGAGCGCTGGAGGAGGAGAAGGTAACAGAGCAGTCACAGGTGCAGAGGAGGGTAACCAGACTGTTTAGCTGGACCAACAGCATAGTGGGCCAAGTAGTGAGGCCACCCAGGGGCACACCAGGGGGCCCCTTGTCATGAACCAGCTTGTGGGACCTACCTTGCTGATAAGCTCCCCGATCATCCCGTTCCAGGAGGTGTTGTGGAGCTGGTGACCGTACCTGCCATCAGGGGCCTGGTAAATCTCATACTTGAAGCCCAAAGCCTTGGCCAGCGCGTCCAGGACATCGATGGAGAACCCCTTGTAGCGCTTAGGCTGCCCAAGGATGTTCTCAGCCACCATCACGAAAGGCTCTTCCTGGGAACAGCAGAACGAACGATCTTCATTAACACCCATGTCTGGGGTACAGTCGGACAGACCCATCTAGGAATCCTAACTTGAATTGTTAGCATTTACCCAATTTCGACCTGGAGGCTGAACTCCTCTGCCCTTTTCTAAAAGCAGTTTATGGGCAATCAAGGAACAGTGTGCAGGACAATCACCCCAATCAGCAGGTCAACACACAGCCATGCAAATTTACCTGTCCTGTGTGACGTCATCCCAGGCTGTGCCCAAACCCCAGCTCGTAGAATAACAGCCCTCGTTTTCCTACTTTCATTTGTAACACACTCTGTCCTTAGGAAATGCCATAATTTTAGGAGACCTACATAAGACATGTGACACTTCTCATCCAGGATAATAAATGGCAATAAAGATCTGAGATATTAAATTGAGAGAAGACCGTATTTTATCTATCAGCTTGTACTAGAAAATAGATGCTGATGAACCAGCCAAGGTCATGCTATAAGTGAAAGGGTAGGCTCGAATTAAAATCCACAGGTTCTGAGCCCAAAGCTGTGCTGTGTACACACCCACACATTTTGTGCTGTGTCATGTGTGGAGCAGGTGGCTCCCTGGAAGGCAGCCCAGCCTCCCCCTCACACTCCCCTTCCTTCTTGCAGGAAACGGAACAAGAAGGAGCTTTGGGCAAATGGTGACAGAGCCTATATCTCATTAATTTAGTGTTGTTGGGAGAAAAAGATACAAGGCACATTCAGGGTCTGCAGAAACACCAGGGGCTTCTGTGCCTGCTGGAACTGAGGGGAACATCTGGACCATGTCCGACCCAGCTCGTAAGTAAGGGGTAAATCCGAAGTCCCTTAGAAATGCAAAAGTCTATGATCCCAGGGCAATGATGCTGGCCCAAGCAACTAGCAAGTGCGTTTCATCAGGAAGTTTGTGTCATGTGGGCCACCCAGAGTGCTGGGGGCTGAAAGAACTTCCTCCTCCCAGCACCCTTCTGGGGACCCTGGCTGCCCGCACCACTCACCTGAAGACCAGCAGCCAGTTGGTCAAGACCCTGTTGATGCCCAAGGAGCAAAGGAGCGGCAGAGCGCCCTCTTGAGGTCAGCGGTGGATCTGGATGCAGGGCCCCTGCTCTAGAGCAGTTGAGGGACCTCCCTTGGAGTCTTACCCTTTCACAGTTATTTGATTGAAAGGCTCGTTTGCTCCTCAAGATCCCCTTTCTCTCCTAACACAGCCCTAAACAGACAGCAGCCTTAAGCTCCCAGAATATCCCCGTGATCCTACCAAGACAGTCACCACTTTGAGAGTCAGTCCTTGGAGGCGGCTGCCCATGGGCCTCTCCTGTAGGCTGCCATTCAGGCCTTTCTCTGAGTCCCACGTTGCCAGCTGTGGAGGAGAGGGAGTGTGAGACACACACACATGGTACAGGCACCTGTGCATTCCTTAGGAACACGTTTCCTAAACTGGGAACCTGAGTCAGGCAGGGAGGTGGGCAGCAGCCCTGTGGGCTTCCCAGAGACCCAGATCCATCCTGCAGTTGTAAAGGAGAACAGAGAGGTCCATTGCCTCCATCAGCTCACCCAGGCCTCTGGGACTGCGGGTATCCCCAAAATGCAAGCAGTTGGGAAGAGCTTGTCACTAGGACAAATGTTTATGTCCCAATTGTATTCTGTCTGCACACAGAGGCTGTATCACTTTGTCTTCCACAAAGTCTCCTCTTTCTTTAATCACTCCTTTGACTTTCTTGGGCCACAGGGCCTTAAATTAAACCATTGCCACTGCCACAGGCAGGCTGGGGCTCAGCAGTAAAGCAAGTAACAAAAGCCCAAGTGTGCAGCTTCTCTTGCACCCTGGTGCCTACTGCAAGCATGGCCAGGAGCTCTCTGCATGTTTTCTCTGTAGTGTAAATGCCATCAGATAGGCAGCAGAGGGGGAGAGCACAAAAATATTCTGTGTGTGTGCCACATCCTTCTGCACTTCCTGGCTGTGTGCAGTGGCTCGATGCAACTGTGCCAGGTGCCCTAAGGTGGTGAAGACTCTGCCATCGCTCGGAAACAGAGGAGACACAGTTGTTCCCAGGACTCAGTGGCCTGCATCCCTGCAGGGCCAGAGCAAAAATGGCCACATCTTTGTCTGGTCAATGATTCTCAACTATAAACTGGAGACAGGTGAGAGAAAATACAGAACATACTGGCCCCACTTCAAAGCAACTAAATCAGAGCCTTAGGGTAATATCCATGCCCTTGGAACGGTCCTGGCATGCCCTTCTGGAATCCTTGGCTTGGCTGTATAGTAGGATCTCTCAGGGAGCTCTTTAATACCCTGAATGCTGGGCCCCACCTCCAGAGATTATGAGCTAAGTGATTTAGGTATCATGGTCTAGATATGGTGGTTACAGACAGCCAGGATTCCGAGCCACTGCTGTAGGTTGAACCAGTAATTCTTAAACGATGATGCACACACAAATCACTCAGGGGTTTCATATGCACTTTCTGATTCTAGGCTTGGAGATTATTTCTGTCTAACAAGCTCCTAGGTGCTGCTGATTGCTGCTGCTTCATGGATCACCATTTATGTAAGGATCTGACAGCCATGCGCAGTGCCTATTCTTTGTCAGGAAAGACCCCAAAGACCCCTAGTTGACCTGAGCAGTGGAAATATTCCTCTGGCACTGTGGGATCTAATGGAGCCATAAGCAGCTCCACAGGAGGACATGAGCACTCTCCCAGCACCAACCACAGCCCTGGCACTGGCTGCAGGGTCTGCACACTGAGACCTGGCTATGAGGTCCAGAACCTCAGTGACCATTCCACCTGGAAGATGATACATCTCTGGGGCCTCAATCAAAACCACCAGGATGAGGAAGGGGATCCTAGAGCCAGTTTCCAAGGAATCTGACATGTCCTACTGTCACTTTGAACATGACACCTACCAAGACAGCTCTCTCCTAGCAGGATGTCTAGCAGTGATGAATGTGAATTTAGTTAAGAGTGTAGCCATGCACTTTGAAGAGTTCCCCCGGCCCCAAACCACCAGATTATTTCAGAAGGCACTCCAGTGAAAGCAAGTTAAGATCTACCCAGAACTCTGGTCAAGGACATCAAGATGCTGATGATACCAGACTTTGGGAACTGGTACAGTGGGAAGGAAACATGGATGCTTCTCCACTGGTTCTGAAGAAAGAGTCCTAAGACCTCAAATTGATTCCTGCAGCTGGATTACAGTGACAGTCAGAGGGAAGACAACAAATTCCGAGGAGGAGAGCAAAGGGATTGATTCTCTGCCTTCTTTGGATACCTCAGTGGGGACTCAGGGGGCAGGGATGGTATGTGTTCACCATGACATAATGATGTGCACCCCCTAACTGCTCAATCCAGGTACTGGAGTTGCTTAACCCTCATGTGTGTTCTGTACTCTTCCAGGCCTGGGTAGAGTTCTGAAGGTCTCCTTGAGCATCCCAGTGGCTCACAAATTGATAGTGGAGGTGGTTGTTTCTTAATCCTGGCTTCCAAGTTCAGAGACTGGACGCACTGTCCCACGCCAGGATCTGAGTTCCTAACACCTGGTGCCAAATGTTTCCCACCCCGGACCCCTGCACAAGGACGGAGCATGCTGGCCCCCTGCTGCTCTGGTTTAGACGAGCAAAAGAAGCAGGGCTGTGCTTGATCAGGAAGGCTTTACCTGCCCGTCTACCAGGATTGCGTCAGGCATGATGGAGAATGAAGCAGGAAGAAGGCATTGGGACAGAGCCCTGTGCTGCCAGGGTGCTAGCTCAGCTCTAAGAAGCTTCCAGCCACTGCCTGGCTCCAGGCAGCAGCTCCTCTGCCTCAAACCTTCCAACAGCCTGCTCACTGGTCTCATTAACCCACCCTCTCTCTTTCTCTTCCAGCCTTGTGCTATGCTGGTGGGTGCCTTTACAGGAAGCAAACCCAAACATGAACTATGCCAGTTAAAGAAAGGTCTTCCCAATCCCAGGCCAGCAATGGTCCTCAGCCACACTTCACTTTGTACAGCTACAGCACACTGTCTTCCCTCCCGACCTGGGCATCAGCTCCTTCTGCCTGGAGCGCCAGTTGTCTTCCTCGGGATCTGGTAAATGCTTAATGATTTGAATTATGTATTTACTTGAGAGAGAAAATTCATTCACTGGTTCACTCCCCAGATGCTCACAAAAGCTCCGACCTGGGGTCAGTCTGGTCACCCACGGGGGTGGCAGGGACCCAGTCATGTGATCCATCACCACCACCTCCCCGGGTCTGCATTAGCAGGAAGCTGGAGTCAGGAGCCAGGGTCAGGTCTCGAACCACTCACTCCAATATGGGATGCAAGCATCTTCACCAATATCTCAGCGACTAGGCCAAATGCTCACCCCTTAATCATCTGTGTGGGTTTTTTGCAAATAAGCTTTCACTTTGGAGTAGTTTTGGATTTACAGAAAAGTTGTAGGAATCGTGCAGAGAATGTCCATATGCCCCACTCTCTGTCATTGAGGTGTTAACATTACTGTGACACACTGACCACACTGATTACGACTAATGAATGTGCCACTCAACCTGCAATAGAAATCATCTCTGGGGCTGAGTCTGCGAGGCAGCTGTGGGACCCAGCTTCCTTGCTGTGTTCTCTGGGTCAAAACTCCATCTTCCTAAGCCATCTGGTCTCAGGCTCTGCAGCTCAGACGTGCCTTGTTCATTCCTGTCCACCATGCACCAAACACCACATCCTTCTCTCCAAGATTT